>NC_091019.1:63373551-63679241 GCF_041296385.1 Aphelocoma coerulescens
CAGAAACACAGACAAACAAGAACGAGATGTCCTGCAAATGCCTGCAGGTCTCTTTTTTAACTCCAACCCAGACTGCCCCAACTTAGCTGTTTCATGACAAACAGAAAAGACTCGAGGCAAAACAAGGCCAAATTTCTAGGGCTGAGTTACATGAAAGGGGTACATTTACAATTAAAACACTTGAGTTGTTTTACAGAAATGGACAGACATCTGTAGGACCTGAGCCAGAAATGTCTGGATTTAAAAGCACGAGTCTACTGCTGGAGCTGAAAAAACACAGTTTCATTCTCAAAGGCTGCAGCCAACTCATAAACTTCCATAAGTGGGCCACAGACACCAGTGGAGACAGAAAACTATATAGTATGAGTTCAGTTCAAGTTCTGACCTAAACTTGGCAAATTCCACCTTCCCCTTGGTGTCATGTACTTACAAAAACCCTGCACACAAGCGCACAGAAAATAAACACGTGTATACACACACTGTGCTTTTGCTGTTTGTTTGTTTAATGTATAGCCCAGCTATAAATATTTCCAAAAAGAAAATAAATGCAGATCCCCAGTCAGCAAAGGAGGGTGGGGCCAGGCCCAGCAGGTAACAAGTATTTCAAAGAAGAATATTTGAAAATGGTTTTTTCCTCCTCTCGAGTCAGAGTTCATGGTTCAGTGGTTTTCCAAAACACTCTATATTCCCACCAATAGCAACACTAAACAAACAAAAACTAGAAATAAATTAAAGAAACTAGAACCAGATTTTTCAAAATCCTAACACAGAGACCAGTAGGGAAAGGCAGACAGAAAGCAGCTCCAAAACCATCTAGAAATGAGATTGCAGAGTTTACTAAATAAATATTTCCTTTTGGTGCCTAAAATCTACTCTGCTCCTTTAGATCTGGCATCCTTTGCTCTGTAGGACCTCTCACTGCTTAACAAATTCATTCCCTGGCCACATCTCTTGCTGCTGTTTCCCACCAAATCCCTTCCAAAAGATGTTTTAACGATCTTTCCAAATAACTACAATAATTATTAATACTATGAAGAAATATTAAAAGTGAATTTGATTTTTCCATACAGATGGCTGTGATTTTTGGATGTGCAATTGGCTCAGAACAAATAGTCTTTCCTTAATATTCAAGCACTGCTGTTTCTAGGTTGCAACCATTTTCCTGAGGAAAACTCGGATGAGGCCCTGTGGCAAATACTGAAGCTGCAGCTTTTATTTCAAAATAAAAACAGGAGAAGGAGTTGGTTCCTTACTGGTCCAGAGTCTTTGGAAAACCACCAGGAAAATGTGTATCTTGTGCAAGGGCCGGGGGGAGGAGTAATCCCTAAATCCACAAGAGATAACCTAGGTAAACAGCTGGTGGAATCAGGAGAATCTGACAAGTGATAATTAAAAAACTGCACATCTAATGTTGTAAAATTAATATTTTACTTATTCAGTAAAACTAAATATCACCTACATACCATTTTTTTTTTCTAATTTTATGCAAAATCTAACCAGCAAGTGGACAGGAAGGTAATTTTAAAAGCATATTTGTATAATATATTCAGCTCTGTTATTCACACCTTCATGTTTGGGGCTCCAAAAGACATTTTAATGCCTGTATCTGAAACAAAATACAGAAGCTAAAAAAAAAGGGACTCAAATGATCAATCGTGGGAATTCACACTTAATTTTAAGATAAAGTTCTGCTGAACTCCCTTAGGATGCAGAGTCAGTCAGTGCAAACCCAGCAGTAGGACTGGCTCCACTGAGACCTCGTATCTTAATGATATTAATTGCAGCAATACTGCCTCCAGCTTATCTGCATCGTGCCACAGTGCCAGACATAACAGCACTCACAACCTGCTTGAGGAGTGGCAAGGAAAAGGAATAAAAATCAAAGCATCTTTTTAATTCTTAGAAGTTTCATGGCCTCCTTTTATTGAAAAATATTGTAAAGATATTTTACACGAATAATTAAAGTTGAGTGACCAAAGTCAAGTGATGTTTCACCATCAATTAAGATTTGAAAATTAACCTCTTCACAGTTAAAATGCAGGTGGGTATCCCTGTGAGGCTGTGGATGCTCCATCCCTGGCAGTGTCCAAGGCCAGGTTGGATTTTGGAGCAACTTGGGATAGTGGAAGGTGTCCCTGCCCATGGCAGGGGTTGGAACTGGAGAATTCCAAGCACAGCTTGCTGTCCAGCCCTGCCAGCTCCTCAGATACCAAATATCCAAAGAAATCCTTAGGAATCTCAGAGGATGAGTTTCAGTGAATCCCAGTAAGAAGTCACAAGCTACTTTCTACCACTAAAAAGTGCAGAGAGACCTTGATGAGCTCTCCCTCAGACAAGAGGATTTCCTGGGCAAGGAGGTTTTATCCCCTCCAGCCACAGCAGCAATCTGCACCCAGATTTGAGTGAAAGTTAGGGAATGGGTATCAGAAAGAAAAGAGAAAACTTTCTGCCTGAAGGGCAGTGCTGCAGGGCAGAATTTTCTCATTGCAAGTCACTCCTCACATATAATGGAGCCACTAAATGCATTCTTATAATAAAACATTAAGTAAGTTACACTCTATAAAAAACTTCAAATAAGGAGTGTTTTTCTAGATGACCACAAGCAAAATAGCTTTATTTCTCCACTCTGAATACTTAAATATTCACATGATCCTGTGCACTTGTTTGATGATTTTCACTAACAAAGTCATGGGATTCCCCATATGGAAACAGTTTGCCAAGACTCCCATTACTGTACTACCATTACAATGATCTGGCATATTAAAATGCTTCTACCTACAGCACAATTACCCCAAATTTTTGTAATTACACCTTTTCAAAAGAAGATGATGAACGTTTTCCCCAGGAACAAAACAAAACAAGACAGAACAAAGCCAGCCCTATACAGTTAGCATTTTCCAATGGTCAGTCTAATAAATTCCAGAACATTTCTGTGCACATTTCTAGTACATGAACAAACAAACTTAGGAAAAAATACATCTTTCCCAGCCTTTTGTTTGGCAGCAGAGTGGCCACTACAGGTCTTGCCATTTGTGGATATCAATGACCTTTGGAAAATGTATAGGAATAAGCAGTTCTAGGGAGCTTACAGAAGCAAACAACTTCTCTGTTAGCTCAGAAAGAGGACTGAATAAGTAAACACATGTTCAAATAAGGAAAACATTAAAAGTCCTTATTGGAAGATCTGGGAGCTCACTGTTATAGAAGCATGAAATCATTTAGGTTAGAAAACACTTCTAATATCATCAAGTCCAACCATTAACCCACCACCACCACGTTCACCCCTAAAACATGTTCCCAACATCCAACCCATTTTTTGAACACTTTCAGGGATGGTGATTCCAACACTCCCCTGGGCAGCCTGTTCCAATGTTTGACCACCCTTTCAGTGAATAAATTTTTCATAATATCCGATAAACCTCCCTTGGGGTAACTTGAAACCATTTCCTCTGGTTCTGTCTGTGTCCAGACCCTATTTTGACCTGCTCTTGAAATGAGCACTCAGTGTGATGACAAGTAACTCTGCCTCTACAGTCTAATGCCTGGGACCAGAAACTTGGAAAGGTCTGAGAGTAAATATATGATTTTATCTTGTGCTATTTTAAAGTTTGTTAAAATATAAAATGATTAAACTTTGTGCAATAGAGATAAGCATTCCTCCTTGTTAAAAAAAAAAAAAAAAAAGAATACACAAACCTTGGCCTGTTACATGGGAAAGAGTAAAAGCAAAATTCCTTTGCAATACTTGGGCGAATCTGAGCTCTAAACCAGTAGAATAAATGACTGGAGAAATGCACTGCTCTACAGTTATGTTGCACATTAAGCACAGTGCACCACCTTCTCAACTCTCTCTTAGACACATCAGTGATTTTAATATCACACCCCCTCCATCTCTGCTAAGTGGTATAAAACACAGGGAAGTCTGCAGGCAGCTCCCACCAACACTGTGCCTCCTGAAGGATTCACTGCCAAGGAACAGTTCCCCAGCAGCACCAGAAAAACCAACAACTCTCGTCAGGAGCTGCTCCGCACAACCCTTCGAGCCTGCATCAAGCAGGGCCTTGAACAGAGCCCTTTACATCAGGTTCTCATTTGGGCAGATGCTCTTTGCTGCTGAAGCTGCAGCCACATGCACACAAATTGAAATTTGGGCTGCTGGCTGCACCAGCTTCCTTCAGGAACCACTGCAGCTCTTTGACTCTTCCCAGCTCAAGCTGTCGGTGCCAAATGTGGTGAGCACCCAGTTCATCCACAGCTTCCCTCAGTGCTTTGGGCCATGAGCAGGATTAACAGAGCTTGTAGGCAGACTGAGAGAAAATCATTTATCAGTTCTCTGGGTTTAAAAATCCCTGGCCAAAATACAGGGAAATCTGCACTGGAAAGAAGCATATACAGAATTCCAGTCTGCATGTGTGGGAGCAGAGAGTGGGCTCTGCTTGGTGATGGGCACGACTCAGAATCATCCAACCATTCAGGCTGGAAAAGACCTCTAAGGTGAAGGGCACAGACAGCTGGCTCTGTGCATCTTTATAAAGCACACACCTGAATTCAGGAGCTGCTCACAGGAACAGCAATTACACAAAGCTCCTTAGGAAAGCAGCTTTTGCAAACCCTCCACACACCTGACAATGACACAGACTCAACTATTTAGCACAATCCCAATCTGACATGATGACACCCAGTGTGTGCCAGTAGGAAAAGCACAATGGCAAAGGAAGTCTTATCTCGTGTGCCTCATGGAATTTAATGGCTCCCCAGTATGTTACCTGAAGCAAATTCATTCACATTATACACACAATACACTCCCAAGTTCAGGAACACTTTCTCTGCAAGTATCAGATAAAGCAATCTGTTTTCTGGCAGTTTCTTGCACATACTACAATAAGACCTGAATTTTAAGAACCATTACCCATTATTTTCTTTCTTTCTGCCTCTTACATATCAGGGAAGAATTGAGTCTGGAATATACTTAAAATTCAATACATCTCCAAGTTGGGGAATATGTTTTTCCTCGTCATTACTCTGTCACTGAGCATTATGCTGCCTACACAAGAGCAGGAGAGAACAAATGCTTAAAGATCATCTTTCTTTACACACAACATTTAAATGTCACTGTTATTTGATGCAATATTGGGGGTTTTTTAAATCTTGCAGGCAGAGAAGACACATGTTGCAAAATCTCTTGCAACAGGACTGTCTCCTACAATGTTGGAAGCCTGGAAAGGGTCTGGATCATGCCTGGGGCCTCTCTCACTAATTCTGCAATGCAAACTGCAATGTAGTTTTATCTCTGCTATTACAGAGTTCTGCAATCCTCCCCTATTCCTTCAGATGAGAAGTAAACAGGTTAATGCAGACTCCTTGTGCCTTCCTCTGTATTTTTAGAGAGCTGCTTGGAAAGGGAATAGTGGAGTATCCAAGGTGTAGCTTTATTCACACAACCTACATTTATGAAGCACAGAAAGTTTCCTGGAAACCTATTCTAAATCTGATAAGAAAAATCCTCATTAAGAATCATTTGCTTGTTTAATTTTCACTTAGTGAGCTTTAATGTACCATAAAAGTAATAACAACAGTACCTTAACTAAATACTGCTTGTCTTGTATTCATTAAATTTAGAAGAACACAAAACTGCCTGTTGATACAGGAAGCTGCTAGAAAATAAAAAGGAACCAATCACATAAACTCAAACGAGAGAATTTTTTTTTTTTTTTTGTGGAACACAGAGTTCAACAAAAATGTACTCTGTTCACTGTACACACGACACCAATGGGAATAAGAGCCAGTTCAAGTTCTAAGTTACCATTACTTGGGGTAATGGCTTCAAGCTGCAAGGCACAGCTGTACGGGCCCAGCCAGACAGGCTATCACAGCAATGCTTTGATAGCATGGGGCCCTTAAGTGTCAGGATATAGAAAAGGCAGCAGTTGTTGGCTGTGAAAACAGTCTGATACAAACCAGATGGGGACTCACTTGATGGGCAACACAAAGGAAAACAATTGGCTCATTCAACAAAGTCAGGCCACTGCCCCAGAGAATTAACAGAAGACAATAACAGTCAACCAGAGTTGATGCAAACAAGAAACAGCCATGTGGTTACGGTTTAAGGAATTGTTTCTCCTCAGACTAAACATAAAGTTTTGATTTCTAATTCTCATATTCATTAATTTCAGTCTCGTTTACAAGCCCCTTCTTCCTCCAAAGTCTTCCGTGTAATTCATTTATGTAGCACCAGCCTTCACACACCTACTTAAACAAGAAAAAAAATCTATGACAAAGGCAGCTATATTAATCTAATGTTTCCTGAGGAATGCTAAGACCACAGACAACTTTCTGAACCATGGCAGAACAACGTTACAGATATACAGAGTGTAATTAGACATATTTGCATGCATATGGCAATATATTTGCTGATTCTTTTTGATTTGAAATGCATAAAGCCCAATAGGTCACATGCTGGGTTACCAGAGTACAGATGTCCTCCAGTTTTGTGAAAAGTTCTTCTGGTTTCTTACTTAGGTTTTTTTTTAAGCAAACTTCAGATCAATTATGTTGCCACATAAGAGTTTTGTCAGGCTACAGTTAAAAAATCTATTAAAATAGCTATTACCAAAGCTTTTTTGAAACAATCAAAAATTAAAAAACTTGCCATTTCAGCCATAACTCAAAAAGTCTCCAGCCCACTCATTTTTAGAAGCTTGTAGAAGATTATGGTCCAAAATCTTAATTGCTCTTGCTGTTTTATTACAGGAAATACGAAAGTGACATGTGCAAAGGTATTTTGATTACAAATTACTTACAGAGATTGCACAATAACTCAGACCTCTAAGGGCCTTCTGCAATTTTACTTTCAGACTGAAAACATCTGAACTTTCTTTTCATATACTTCAAACTATTCCCTCTGGCAGGCTCTGCACAGTGGAGCTCCACACGAGTGGGAGCACTGGGATGGCACCGCTCTGAGAGGCAGCCACACCTGCACATCCAAGCAAGGACCTGGACATGGAGGTGTCCTGGATACCTTGTGAAATCAGTGTCCTCGGTCCTGTCAGCTTTAGCACACCACCACACATCATGGAATCACAGCATGGCTTGGGGTGGAAGGGACCTAAAAACCCATCCAGTTCCACCCCCTGCCATGGGCAGGGACACCTTCCACTACCCCGGGTTGCTCCAAGCTCCACCCAATATTGCCATGAACACTTCCAGGGATGGGGCATCCACAACTTCTCTGAGCAACCTCTGCCAGGGCCTCAACACTCTCACAGGGAAGACTTTTTTTCTAATATCTAATCTAAACCCACTCTGAATGTATGGTTCTCATTTAACAGGCTGACTCTGGAATGACAGAGGAAGGGAGTTTGTCCTTTAAGAAAGTGACAAAAACCCTCTCTGAATTAATGAATCAGAGTCAGGCCCTAATCATCCTAAGTGGTTCTAGCCTTCAGCTGCTGTGGTTCTCCAGCCTTTGAGCACAGCTTCACTTCAAAAAAAGGCCAAAACACAGCCTTGGCTGCATTCAAACCAAACCATCACGTACTGTAGGTAGAAAAATCAGGTTTTACTTCAGTTTCCTGCCATAAGCACAGAGCCAAGCCCCCAACAAAGCCTTTGTGTTATGCTCTCTCTGAGCTAAAACATCTTCCCGGTAGAACCACGGGGCCGATTTCCAAAAGTGCGGCCAAATTCTTGAAACCTCCACTGCAGGGCTGGGCTGTCACATTGTAGCAGAGAAGACCTTGCCTGCAGTGCTGCTATTATTCATTTTTCACATCATCCATATCAAGGTCAGACCACATTTTCTATGTGCAGCTGAAATTTTGCATTGAGTCTCTCTGTTAGGTCGTTCCTAGAAAATTACGAACCTTAGGAACAGAACAGCCTTTATTTATCAAGCCTTAAACCTCAGAGATACTGGCAGTCATAGGCTTGCATTAAAAGCAGATGAGAGAGGAGCAGAAACCTCTTTAAATCCCAGGTCTGCCTGCACAGGCAAAGCCCAATTGCTGTTGTAAAAAGGGTTTTGGACATGGTCCGTCAGAGAACGCCTGCACATAAAGGCCAGCTGGAGTGGGGGGAGGCACGGCTGCCCAGGCTCCTTCAAAGTGAGGATTCCAACAGGAAACTGCTCCCCCTTTTCTCTCCTCTCTCTCTTTTTTTTTTTCTTTTTAATCAGGAAGGAAGCTTCATCTTCAGAAACAAGCATTCCCTGTGTAATCTCCCTGCTTGGCTGTCTCTAGGAGTGGGTCCAATTACTGAAATAAGCAACACGCACTTCTGAGAAGTCAATCGTGTATTTACAGTGTAACTCAAACTAGGAAATATTTCCCATTTATAACTCTGATTTACGTAACGGGGCACAATGGCAGCTGTTAAGTAAATTAAACTATTTTCTCAAGATCTGTAATTATGGTTTCAGGATAATAAAAACACACTAAAAAAAAAAAGTCTGAAATAAAGCAATTTGCAACAAATTCTGTGCTTGTTAAGTCTACTGAAGATACAATGGCCTGACAAGGACAGACACTGCAGCTGTTTTACTGTCTTTAACCAAACAGTTCTGCCTAACTCATGCAATATGCACAGTGCCTAAAACAAGGTCATGATATGCAACCCTGAGATTATTACTTTACTGGAACAACCCGAGTTAGGATGGAGAGCAGCAGATCACCCTATTAAGTCTAACCCACCTTGATTGGCTAATTTTGAGCCAAAACATAAACATAATTCTACCAGACCCAGAAAAGGTGAGGTGCATCTTCATGGTTCACATCTGGTTGATGATTTATTAATTTGTATTAAAAATACATGCCTATATGACATTGAAAAAGGAAGAGTTAACTGGAAGGCAAAGTCATGCTGTACACAAAGACAAACAGTTAATTCCCTGCAGCGAAAGCACTGGGGGGAAAAAAAATGCATTTCACAGACCTGCTCCATATTTTGTGTCACACTCAACAACTTTCACTCAGGTTGTTTAGAACTCTGCTTAAAACCAGCTCTTCTTTCTTTAAAAGCAAAACATAAGTTTTAGATTAGAGCGACAAGACATACAAAGGTTCTAAATTTAAATTAAGTTTTTCTAGGGGCAGGGGTTTTTTTTCTCCCCTGAATGACAGCACTCATGATAAAAACCAGAACACAGTAGTCCACAGACAAAGTTTAACCCATCTCCATCGTTTACTACTGCTCCTTGCAAATGCAGTCACCAAAAGCACATTTGCAAGTGGTCTTTCAGAGATGAGGATTTGTTGTACTTCACTTACAGAATGAGTTGTATGGAAGATGAAGAGGGTTTTATTCCAGCTTTATGTTAGGGAATGTTATTCCACACTGTTACACAACACAGCCCCATGTGCAGCCTCAGCACTGAGCAACAGGTCACGCATGACAACTTTAATCTTCACTCACCAGCTCTTACCCTATTTTTTAACAAGAATGCTACTTTGGCAGCCTGCATTTCTCAAAATCAGCATCTTATCAAAGAGTAGCATTACCATTATTTACACAGTGTTCTTCATTTGGAAGACATCCTAGATAACATTTACTCCATGCTGTTGCCTTATTTGAAAGTTTCATGGGCTCCTATTCTTAAGAAATTAATCCCGTGGGCACTGGAAACCTATATTTATATTTAATTATAGGCAGTCTTTGTACCACTGTATTGAGAAGGCAGAGCTGGCTTCCCTTTGGTGCATGAAGTCAAAGTTCTGTCTGCTCCTAAAGTATCTAGAAAAATAAGCAAATAAAGTACCTAGTGACAACACTGGTCACCAGCATGAAAACTGCCTGTAAGACAAGCCCTTGCACAATCTAATAAGCAATAGAATTTAAAAAATGTGATTTGACTGTGGACAGAAATCGTCTAAATATCCATCTTTATTGGCCACCTTGGTTCTCTTCAGAACTTTACAGCTGCGCCTCGCCTCTCCTAGCAGTGCCAAAAATTTACAAAGCATTAAAAAAGAAAAAGAAAAAAAAGTTTATCATCTGAGAATGACAGCTTCTGTGAATCCCCAGTCTGCTTTGTAAAAGAGGTCTGGCAGCAGATAGTCAGAATTTGTGAGTTATTCATCACTCATCTCATACACACTCATGTCCTAGGGATTCCTCTCCTACCCAGCCACCCCCCACACTAACAGCTGGCTCCTTCCAGGTTTTATGTAGTGCTCAAAAAAGTTGAATTGAGAGCAATTTAAGAACAGGTAAAGCTGAAGGGAGTCCAGCTGCCTCTGCCCAGGGCTCAGCAAACCCAGCACAGCAGGGAGAGCAGAAGCTGCTCCTTCTGTTGCGCTGCTCTCAGACTTGCACGAGCCGCTGAATTATAAAAGGCAACATCTGCCTTCCCTGCCAACCAGAAAAATATAACAAACTCAGCACATACTGAAGACATAAAGCCTGCATTTCTCCTATCACAGTGCTATATATGTTTCTCCAAGTTGAAATTTGTGTTTGTAATACTCCTTGTCTTCACCTGTCACCAAACAGTATCCAGGCAATGTGTTGCCAGCACCCAAAAGCATCAAGACTTCCTGCTCTGATACTGATGCCTTTTATAAAAGACACTAAAAAGAAAAAAGAGAGATAAGAGACCTACTTAAATGACTGTTAATCCAAATAAGGATGGTCATCCTAGGAGATCCTGTGGTACATGTGCCAACTGAACTAACCCAGCTGGCAGCAGGTCTACCTGAGACCTGGAATGGTTCCTGACTCCAGCTTAGCTGGCACTGATGTACCAGGCTGTACCCAGAGAGTGACTGAGGAGTGTAAATGTATCTTACTCAGGAAACTGCCTTTGTAGGCTGTAATCTATGTGAGAAACTGTAGCATAATCCTGGAGGCAGTAACTGCAACCAAATGCCCTGCTGAAAAAGGAATGTTATTTCTCTGAATCACAAATTCAAAGAATGGTTTGGGTTGGAAGAGACCTTTAAAGATCATTGGGTTCCAACCCCCCTGCCATGGGCAGGGACACTTTCCACTGTCCCAGGCTGCTCCAAGCCCCGTCCAACCTTGAACATTTCCAGGGATGGGCCAGCCACAGATTCTTTGGGCATCTTGTGCCAGGACTTCACCACCCTCACAGCAAAAAATTTCTTCTTAACATCTAATGTAAACCTGACTCTTTTCAGCTGTAAACCATTGCCCCCCATCCTGTATAAAAAGTCCACCTCCCTCCCTTTTATAAGGCCCCTTTAAGGTACTGGAAGGCCACAACGAGCTCTCCCTGGAGCCTTCTCCAGGCTGAATAATCCCAGCTCTCCCAGCCTGTGTCCACAGCAGAGGTGCTCCAGCCCTCTGATCACTTCTTGTTGCAGTGACACACTGAGGCACATCCTTTAGAACAACCAGGATTCCCATTTATATTCTTTTACCATCACTGCTAACAAATAGGCATGTGAATTAAACTAGTACAAGACCACAAAAATTGAATGCCTCTTCACAACATTCTGGCAGAAGATAATGTGCAAAGGGACTTCAGACTCAATTATATGTCTATAAATGAGCAACAGGTTCAGGAGAGACTGTTCTGATCCTTTTCCATGACCTACCACAACACACAGGCCACAGAACAGCTAAGCATGCTTACTTTCTAGATACACATCAGTTCTTTCTTGTTAAACCATGGGCTCAGAGCTGTGGAACCACTAATTTGTGAGAAACTTCTCCCTCCAGAGAAGAACTAACTGGAAACAGCCCTGGGGCTGATGTAAGCATTAAGTACATGGGGAGTCTCTGTCCTTAGGTGGCTTGCCCAAGCCCATTAATTTTTTGTGTGTGTCCCCCATTTATATAAGCAATGTTTGCATGAAAGGGGAAAGCAGGTCAGCCTAGTCAGCTTGCCACCATCTGCTTTTATTCAGAGTTGCTCAAGATCAGTGCCAGTGGGATCAGTGCCCATTAAAGGGGTTTATTGTGTGTGTTTATTTTTTGCTCTTTACAATGAAGGCAACAGCAATTACTGTAAGTTTGTAAAAGTGCATACAAATCATAATCCTCAATACAAAGCTGCTTCAGTCAGATCCCAGTGTGTTTACGAATCCTAGACAGGCTGTGAGAAAGGCTGTCCTGGCACAACAATTTCCATAGACTGGGGAGGAGTGTGGTAGTGTCCAGGAGATCAGAGACTTGTATTTAATATTTGTTATCAAGACCATCCCCTGTTTGCAACCCACAGCAACTCCAGCTGATTCACCACCACATGAGAGTCTTAGACAAAAGAAAAAGCTTCACATTGGAGCTTGACCCCCAGACAGGCTGACAATAGATGGATTTATACAACTAAAACTGGAACTGGTGAGAGATCAAAGGTAGGCTGCCAAAGTGGAAATAGCAATTTAGAGCTCTCAGCTAGTACATTCCAGCTCCCAGGAGTGGATATGCAGCAGCAAGAGGCACCCTTCCTTTAAGGAGAATTCTGCCTAGGATATGACTGGCCACTAGAGACACAAGCTACCAGACACCCTGAAATGAAACAAAATATCAAAAACCCCCAAACAATTAAACAATTGTAAAAATCCCCCACCCTAACTGGCAAAAAGGGGAAATAAAAGGGAAAATACAGAGAATCGCAGCAGTAGAACTGCAAGGCTTTGGTTCCAGGTAGTCACAAGTGTTTAAAAAAAATGCAATTATGAATTAATTTTGAAAAAATAAATTCTAATTAATTTGGATATAAAATTCTTTACATTTTTAAGATATACTTCAGAACAGAAGATCCTCTGAACCTTCTGGTGTCTGGGTGATGTGATGTAGGCAGCTCAGCAGGCACCTGGACTAGGCACCACATGATATTTTGAGGTAAAAAGGGCATAAAGTGATAGGAAAAGTGGGAATGGCCTTAAGACAAAGGAAGGTAGATTTAAGTTAGATATTAGGATGAAACTCTTCATTATATGGGTGGGGAGGCCCTGGCACAGGTTGCCCACAGAAGTTGTGGCAGTGTTCCAGGCCAGCTTGGATGGGGCTTGGAGCAATGTGGGATAGTGGAAGGTGTCCCTGCCCATGGCAGGGGGTTGGAAAGAGATGATCTTTAAGGTCTCTTCCAACCCAGACCTGTCTGTGATTCCATGATTCTACGAAAAAGGACAAAATCCAAATGTACACTTGGTGCTTTGTGCAGCAGTGCCAGAGGTTTTCAGCTTATCAGCATGAAAAAGGCACTGGTCCCTCAATATTTTCACATTACAGACCCCATGCATGACTGAAATACCAGGCTTAATGTTGGCATTGCCCCAAAGTTTAACTTATGATCTATAAAACACACTTAGAGGGATGCCAGAGATCACTGGATTAGATCACCTGCAATCCTTTAAAATCCAGGGTTGAAGAGGGAATGAGATGAGATTTTGGAATATTTACTTTGAGCCCCAGAAAATCTGAATAAAGACAAGCAAAGAGTCTAAATATTTGACAGTCTCCATAGGAAATAATACTTTCAGTAGTGATCACATCACTTTGAAAAAGTTTTTCTTTCCCTTTCTGCAGAAAAAACCCATCTGGTGCTGGAATTTCACTGAAAATCCCTGCTGCTGTGGTCAGACCAGGGGAGGGGATTGGTACAGGAACACACCCTGAAATTCAGCAAAATAAGTGTATTTAAACACAAAGATCTTCTCAAAAGGGAGGCTTTCTTCTTTTTACTGTATGAAAAGTGCAAAATAGTTCCCTCCAGAGATCACACATACACACATCCAGTTGTGGATTCTCCTCAGGACTGGATGAGGGAGATGTGAGAATACAAAAAGCTGTGCAGATTTCGTGGTGGGTGTAAAGCACCATCAGCACAGGCACCAAGGGAAGGCTAAAAAGGGAAGTTTTCTGCCTTTGCACATGGCAAAAGCTTCAGCACAAGGTCACAGCAATGTCACTGCAGCAGAGAGAGCTGTATCCCTCTGTGACACTTAAGGAGGGCTGCAGGAGAAGAACTGACTCTCAGCCTCTTAGAAGTTGAAGGAAATTGCCAAGGGATCTGTAGGAAAAGGACTGGGAAATACATGGTGTGGAACTGGCCTCCAGAGGAGAATCCCTTCTCCCTGAGCACAGCACTCAGCAGGAAACTCTCAGACTGCAGAGCACTATGACACTGCTTGGTACTGTTTTCTTCAAGTATAAACTGTGTTGTCTTGTCTTTGTAATTTCTCCATCTGACTACCTGGATTTCAATTCATCTAGATTCCTCAAAAAATCAAATTACATTCTAGGAGTCTGAAAGTTGTGCTTCACCTGCTTGCAGTTACTATTCTTCACACCTTTAGGACAAATAAGTGAGGGGAAGGAATGACAGGTCTATGAGACCAGAGGATCATTTCCCAGGAAATGATCTTTTGGGAATGGGTACAAAGGTGTGCACGGTCCCATGAAACCCACAGCAGTTCCTGGTGTTTGGTTCCTCATGACTCAAGCCTGAAGCAGCAGCAGAACACACCCACAGCAGGACATCATCATCCACAGTGATAAATTCACACAAGACTTTGCCTTAAGCTATGAAAAGTCCAACTTCTCGTTTAACATTTTGTCTGAAAAATAACTGAAGTAACTCAGTGGGAAAAGAAACAGCCACAGATATAAATAACACTTGTTAATAGATAAATAATATTTACAAAAGCCAAGAAACTGAAAGCTCCTGTTCCAAAGGTACTGTAAAACAGCTAAATATCAACTTACAGGAATTCAAACTAGAAGCTCTTAAGTGAGGATTTTACGTGGGATATTATGCAAAATGCACACATATTACTCACATGCATGTTTTCCACTGCATGGGCTATCGTGTAACTGCTTGGACATGTGCAGAATAAACAAAACCTCCTTGAGAACTGGCATTCTAAACCACTTGGAGCACCTGAAAGCTAATGACTAGTGTAGAAAAGACAGAGCTTCTGTGGGAAATGCAGCTTTGCATTTCCTGACTTGCCCAAATGTAAAATACATTAACTGAGTGATGTCAGTGAGCTACCTGATAGCACAGCGAGGTAACTGGATAGGAAAACCAGAGGAAAAATAGACCAGAAACATCCCTGGAAAGAGTTCAAGACCAGGCTGGATGGGGCTTGGAGCAACCTGCTCTAGTGGAAGGTGCTGCTGCCCGTGGCAGGGGGTGGAACTAAATGACCTTTGAGGTCCCTTCCAACCTAAACCATTCTGTGAGTCTGTGACAAGAATTCTGAAGAAGCACTGAAAAAAACTTACATAAAACACTTGCCTGAAAAATGCCTTAATTACAGCTAAGTGATTTCATTACTCCAATTTCCAAGATCTTCTCTCACAAATGAGGCAAATTCAAGGAGCAATACAGGCTACACAAACTCTTTCTGCCTCTCAGGTTGTGGTGGTTCACTCTACAGTGTGGAAGAAGAGCTCTGGTTTGCTTCACTAGCTGCTATTTCCAGGGTGGTATGGAGGGAGAGTCTTTAGGAAAAGCCTTCAGAGAAATTCAGGCCAAAAAAAGAGACAGCAGGATATTAAGGGAAAAGTAAACTTCCAGTAGAATAGTCATGGAGTTTGACCAAAACAGTTCCAGTTCTAAGAAAAAAAGAAAGACCTTTAGCCTTATCCTAATCTTCTTCCTTCCTTGAAGCATCTGTTATAGATTTTCCTCACGTCACAATAGTTTTAAGAAAAAATAACCCAAAACCTAACTCAGAGCAACTCCTGGCTGCAGAAGAAAGACAAAGAAGTATTTAGTTATAGCCATATTTTCAGTATTACAGCTTTCAATACAGCCTAATGTCAATGTTAACAAAGAAGCAGCCCATTTTCAATACTGAACAAGGACTATGGAATTTTTGTTTTTATACAGATTGTTTTAAGGGCTTCTTGTCGTCTTATTCATTTATTGCACAGATCATCTCCTCCCACAAGCAGTTGTGCAATCTCTCTGTGGCAGCAAAGCCAATTGCTTAGTGTCCCAATATTCCTTTCCCACGTATTTACACTGCCTGAATATAATTCACTAGCTGGAGATAAAAAGGAATTACTATCATCAAATCATTCTCTCTAGGTCCCATTTTGAGAGTCTATGCTGTAGGAAGATAATTAAGTAAAGATACATCTACCTCTGAGCTGCTCATATTAAAGTTTAAAAATGCTCTGCACTCAAGCATTGCCACCTGTTCTTTCATTTTAATTTTGAAAATTCTGAATCCCTTTAATGTAAGCCTGAAAATGTTTAAATTCTGGAAATATGAGCATTCACCAACCACAACAATTACTATCATATTAAATTCATGAAGATATATGAAAGAACGGTACAAAGATTAAAGGGTATTATAAAGCCAAAAATATATATGCATGTATATTATGTACTACAACTATACATTTTCAAACCACTGTCTCCACTGTGTCTAGAGAAGGCACACATTTCAATTAATAATACACCCAGGCTTGATTTTCAGTTGTAACTTTCAGGAGACTTTACCCTTTCAGGCATGATATTGTAGCAGTCCTGAACTTCAACTTTCATTAGAAGCCATCAATCAACTTTCTTTCAGTAAAAACACATGTTCTCTGCAGACCACAGAAACTTTTAAACAACAAAAGAAAGCTCTGATGTATATATATATGTTTATGGCCATCGAAAGATGAATCAAATCCTGTCATGTACTTATCAATTAAATAAAAATGGCTTTTTTACATCCCACTCAAAGTCCAAAACAATTTTTCTTTTCTCCCAACATTGTGAATTCACACTTCATCTAGGGCTTTGAATTTCCTAAACTCTAATACCAATCCAACCACTTACCCTTTAAACTCTGAAAAACTACCTAAATGCCCCAAAATGCTTCTCCATTTCCAGGCAAGCATTCCTTGTCCCTTGCTATCCCAGCAAAGGCAACCATCTGACATAAAGCTTTTATAAACAAGGTGCTTTGAACTCACAGTAACAGATGTGCTTAATTTTAAAATGTTGTATTTACTTAAACCCACTTATACTTATCATGTTGCAAGCTTTCCTTTTTCTTATTAATTTTTACCCTCAACTTTTGGCCTGATTAAGGTCTCTGTTGTGAAGCTTAGAGAGAGAAGACATCCTGGTTAAAACTGACAGACAGTTGTTTCCATTCGCAAATCCTTGAGATTTTTATTGGCTTATTAAATATGTATACTTTGAATGAGATTTCGATTATCCTGGTATATAAATCATACTTTTTTTTTTGTTCCTCTCAAAGAAAATTGACTACTGCCATCTCCTGGTCACACGTTTTCAGCTGACAGACACAGCTGGACCATGCCCAAACTCCTTGGGTTACAGAAGAGATAAATGCAGAGCTAAAAGTAGGTAAACAGAGACCTGCACTAAGTTATGCCACTTCAGCTCTGGAAACTTTTCCACTAATTATCCACTATAATTTTTACATTATTCATAACTTTCTTCATATGCAAACCATGGTTTTGAAATTAGGTTCCAAGTCCCACGACCAATAACATCGGCCTGGGGCTTTTCTTACCACTTATAAATATTTGAAGCAAAATAATTCCCTCAGAATTCGATGAGATGTTCTTAAAAAATTAAATGGAAGAAGTTCAAAGAATTATTTTTAAAAGGGCTTGAAGGAAGAATTTCTCTGTGCTAGGGTGGAGCAATTATAATTGCATATACTGTAGACAGGCAGGTTTTTAGATTCTTGTTCTTAGAATGTTAACATTAAAACTGCTACACATCTCACTGTAGCACCTCCACAAACTTATCTGCTAAAACAACTACCCATGGCAGTCATGTGCACAGTTCATGCTATTCCAGCACTGACATGAACTACAATAAACAGAAGATATTCTCTCCCTCTCTTTCATCATCCTGAACATCTTTACAAACACTGTTAAGAAACCTCCAAAAATAGCACAGATAATACTTAGTGTCCTTCACAACAGAAAATGAGTATCTGTTACACACCAGCTTGAAGCCCATCTCAAACCAGATCATTTTAACATTGAAAATATCTTTTCTCTCCACATTTGCATAATCTTAACTTCATATTATCTTTCAGTTCTCCTGTAGCACTCCTGTGTTTTCTCAAGTGTATGAGCCACTCCCTTTATCACAACATTATGAACATCTCATTTGCTGAGCAGCACTCTATAAAGCAATTAAGATTCAGTTGACTACAGAAAATGCACATTGTAATGCTCTTAATATAAATATTATGCTCTTAATAGAAATACAAATTTAAATAAACACTTAATTGCCAAGATTCTGATGACTTACATACAGATATATTTCAGAGAATCACAGAATGGTTTGGGTTGGAAGGGACCTTAAAGATCATCCAGTTCCAACCCCTGCCAAGGACAGGGACACCTTCCCCTATCCCAGGTTGCTCCAAGCCCCATCCAAGCTGGCCTGGAACACTGCCAGGGATGGGGCAGCCACAGCTTCTGTGGGCAACGTGGGCCTCACCAGCCTCACAGGGAAGAATTTCTTCCCAGTATCCCATCCCCTCTGTCAGTGTGAAGCCATTGCCCATTGTCCTGCCATTCCATGCCCTTGTTCAAAGTCCCTCTCCAGCTCTCTTGGAGCCCATTTAGGCACTTGAAGGGGCTCTAAGGTCTCCCTGGAGCTGTCTCTTCTCCAGGCTGAATTTCCAATCCTTTCACTGCACTCCAACAATACCATAACTATGTACACATACAGCCAGAACTTTGTACACATGTATACACTATGTACATATAAATGTCTGGAAATGTTGTAGTAATGAAAACCAAATTTAAAAAAATCAGCACTATTATGTCAGTATTCAACAATACTTAGAAGTGCTGTGCTTAACTGAGGGAACTCTGCATATTGACATTGATTTACCTTCCTGTTGCATCTCTTCAGATTTCCTTCTCACAAAGATAACTCGGGGTCTCACAGTCTCGACGTGTGCAGCTCCTTGGCTTTCCTCCTACGTATCATACATTAAAATCACATTACAAATCTCACTTTTGATGAAAAAGCACAGCAAGATTACATTCAGCTTCAAGAAACATCCAAAGAAGTTTTTAAAGATTCATTGAATGTGCACTTGTTCTCTTTACATTTGACTTCAAGAGAATTCAGCTCTGAATTAACCTATTACAGCTATTCCCTCTAGACAAACATCCTGGGAGCAGTAGGCATGGATGGAAAAGTCCCATTTAGAACTGAAAACACAAGAGACTTTCAGTTTTTACTCAAAGCATGTACTGGAAAGAACATAAAATTTCTCTGGCTTTCTTCAATACCCAGGATGTTTCCCTAGGTACTACCCTCCTGACTAACAAGAGAAAGATGAAAGAGAAAAGAAATATAAAAATTTCAGTACACAGGTTGGAAAACGCAGGCTAAGTCTAAAATTTATTTCCTTGGCCATGTTTTTAGAACTGGTTGCTCCAAGCATTATCCAGCCTGGTCTTGGACACTTCCAGGGATAGGGCAGCCACAGCAGCTCTGGGCAACCTGTGCCACGGCCTCCCCACCCTCACAGGGAAGAATTCCTTCCTAATCTCTAATCTAATCCTGCCCTCTGTCAGTTTAAGACCACTGCCCCTTGTCCTGTCACTATGTGCCTGTCTAGAAGACTTAAGCTTTCTCTTAAGACAGACAAATTTAAAGCAAACAAGATGAGAAAGAGTTGAGATTATTTTCTGAGAGCATGAAGGTCTCATGGAAATGTGACTGAAGGACACCAGCATTACATTAAATGTCAGCAGCATAACAGTTCTCATGGGTCTATTTGAAGTGTGGTTTTACGTTTTTTTTGTTTTATATTGGACTTAAAATAGAGAAAATCAAAACTCAGTTTAAACTGAACGGAGCTGCAAATAGAAGTTGAGAGATAACACAGATTCATAACCTACAATTATGCATTCCTGAAGGTTAGAAAGCTAAAATGAAAGCTAATGAGAATACCAAAGTGACAATCCCACTTGAAAAATGTGGATTGTATAAAAACATCCATACTTATAAAAGAATATTATGAAAATATTTTGCAACCAAGTGATTTTCTAAGATTTTAACAATGCATTTGGGACTTCAAATGATTTAGATTTACCATCTCTGGAATGTGTAGCCATGCAAATATGACTTCAGTGTTCCTGTCCCTCCCATGATCAAAATTATTTATTTAGAATAGGAAGAGCCCAGCTTCCTCCTAGTCATTCTCTTGC
The DNA here is from genome assembly GCF_041296385.1 of Aphelocoma coerulescens. Classification (NCBI taxonomy): domain Eukaryota; kingdom Metazoa; phylum Chordata; class Aves; order Passeriformes; family Corvidae; genus Aphelocoma; species Aphelocoma coerulescens. The sequence goes on from NC_091019.1 coordinate 63,393,679, forward strand.
TTCTTAGAGCCAAGACCATGGGGGCAAAATGGCCACAAATAACAGTCAATTCCTGTATTGTTGCACAAGAATGGACAGGAGGGGTCAAAGCAAAGACACATTTAGTCTGGCTTTCTGTCTCACAGTGGCTAAAAGCATATATAAATCTCAAAGAAAAAAATCTAATGCCAGAAATGGAGGAGCAGCCAAGGAATTTGGGTAGATAAGAGAATTCCTGTATGATTTAAGCCATTTGTTTTGGACTGAGTGACCACAGACTTCACTCTTCATGACTAAAAGGCATTTGTTTGTGTCCTGTGTGAAAACTCCGTGCTCTTTCTGCTGGTGAAAACCCGACCTACACACCAGTGCCAGGAGGGAAACAAGCCTGGCAGCTCCACATCACTGCCACAACCTCCCTGACACGAGGATCCTGTTCACACAGGCTGCAGAAACCACCCAGGCTTTGCCATCACCTCCCAAGCCCAAGGCCCAGCAGGACACCATCTGAAATCCTGCATTTTCTCAGGTCTCTCAGCAAACTTTGCTCCTAAATAGATTTGTCTTCTGGCTTTGTCTGTGGGTGATACAGTTTCATTTCAATGAAGGCAAACACTGTCCAGAGATGAAGAACAAGATGTAAGAGTCAGTGACTAACTTGTGAGGAAATCCTTCAAGAAGTTTGAGGTGATTATTGCCTTAATGAATGAATCACCCTGAAAGCCTGAGTACCTCTTGCTCTCTTAGCTGGTGTAATGTTACCAGAAAATCTGTTTCCTGCAGGCAGGTGACAAGGCAGATCCAAGGGCAGAGCTGAATACAGATGCCATCCTTAATTAAACCAGGGGAAAGGTTCATCCTTGTCACAAGGCAGAAAAATGCTGTCACAACAAGCTTGCAAATCACCTGGTACAAGGATTATTTATTCATTTCAGAGGATGTAGAGATCTAGTAGAGGATCTTATGGAATATGGCTTAACCACAGTAAACATCTCTCCTGGATGGGGCAATCACTTACAAGTATGATCACCTCATAGAAAAGATAAAAAGTTATGCTGTGAGAAAGTGATTTAGAGTCTTACATCAGGAATAACCACACTCGGGAAAAACCAAACACAACAAAACCACACAAAGTTCTGGGGTTTGGTTGCGTGGTTTGAAGGGAAGGGTGAGTTCTACATGCCAGCAGGCAAAAAAAAAGCCACACTAAGGGTTCAGATGTGAGAAAAACTTTCTAAAGATAATTTATAACTACCTACAGATAAAGGGTAAGATAATATATAACTATCTGTATATTTTTTGTGAAAGACACCCGTCTGTCCCTATTACTTTTGGCTAGAATCCACTTCTGCCTGTGCACACTCATTCGAAGGAAGTTTGTTCTGGTGAGCTCAAAGTGAAAGATGTGTAACATGTAAAATCTTCTTTGAAGATGCAACACATCACTTCAGGTGGCAAATTTAAGAACTGCTCGGATACCAATGGCACAATACACATCAAGGCTCAAAAACATAAACCCAAAGACAGGTTAATACAAGATACAAGGTTATTTTTAATACAGAACAGGAAAGGACAGAATTTATCCATGAACACAGCAACTATGGTAAGTATATAATGCTTTCAAACACACTGTGAAGCCTCATGTATTTGACAGCAGTCTGCCACCTCATTTTTAGCTTTTGCCACTTGTTATTTGAATTTATCTCTAGTTAGCAAATAAACCATCATCGCTAGGTAACAGCACATACTAATAAAGTAGCAAAAAATTACCTGTCTAGGTTTGAATCAGAGATCAACAGGATGTTCCTCTACCTTTAAGTGTTCTGAGGTTCATCATCCTTACTGCCTTTCCAACCCTGCCCCTATTAGGACAAATGAAGCTCCTGAAATGCTGAGTCAGTGGGTTACAACTCATGAGGCCAAATCTCTGTTGGCACTTCCTCAGCCATATACCCATGATGTGTGTTATCCTGCATTTGAAGGACTGCGGCCCTAAAACATGGGAATGCCCCAATGAATTATGTATAGGACTGGATTCTGTGAGACCAGTGAAGCTGTGAGGAAGTGCAGAAAAGATAAAAAAGAAGGTCTGAGTTTTATAGAATGGATATTATAAGGATTTGTCACAGGAAACACAATCACCTTTATTGCACACATGTACCTTGACTCCAGCTCCTCAGCTGAATGTGTCACTCTAAATGCACCAGTTCTGTGATGTCAGGCACGATAGTGAAACAGGAAAATTTGTTTTCCCAGGTTTCAGTTTGCTCTTTCTGACTAGGCACAAAAATCCTTCCAGCTCACCTGGGACAGATCCTCTGGGAGTGGTCTCACTCTGCAGCCTGGCTGGGCTGCTGGCAGAGCAGGATCTGAACCTGGCTGGGACTCCAGTTCAGCCAAAAGCATCGGACTAGGACTTGTATCTGCATCTCCAAGAATTTCTGCTGGGAGAAAAAAATTCCTTCATGAGCTGGAGCCATAATCTCCTGGTCAACTCATGTGGCAGAATGTGCAGCCTTTCAAACTTCCAACAGTGGGACATGCAGTGTTAAAGAGAATCATTTCCTCCTTACATGGCTCATTGTATATCCCTTAAATTGCTCTTGTGGGGATAAAAATGAAATAAGGAATACATGTCTGTGGAAATTGAAAAAATAAATCAGCTTTATCATCTGTAGATTTCTAATGTGGCAGCATCTGAGAAAGCTTCAGAGCTGTACATTCATATGCTTAATGAGCTTTATCACACTTACTGGAAAGAAATTGGAAAAGCTTCTTCACTAAAATGGTTTCACTCCTGTATGAACTAAAAGAAACCTGTATATAGTCTATTTTAAAGGGATAATTTGCTCTCTAATTCAACATTTATCATGGTTTTGCAGCCTGTGTGTAAAACATCTTTATGAAAAATCTACTGACAGCTCATGAACTAACTTTAGCCTTCTGCTATCATACAGAGCCAAAGAATGATTTTTAAGCCTAATTAACTACAATCATTGCTTAATTAACTGTAATTATTGTTCACTTTAAGACTGCATGTGCCACATTTCATTTGCATGTTGGTTTTTGTATCCCTGACTTTAAGCATTGAAAACAAGGATTTATAAATGACTGATCATCAAGATGCTGTTATGTACCGACATGAGCAACACCTGCTCTGGCCTACAAATGGACATTGTGTTTCCATAATACAAATAAAAACTGGTCACAAAACTGAAAACAACGCACAGACACACAGTCCCCAAAATTCTTACAGATACCTCTGTGAGTGACTCGTTCTGAAAGAGGAACTGAGCATCCACTGCAAGGTTTCATGTGCAGAGATGCACACCCTGAAATATGGGAACTCTGACACCCACTGGTGCAGCTGCTATTTAGTATCAGCCCTAAAAATAATTATCAAATAAAATGTTGGACCTACATTGTAGCTGTTGTGGCTACCAGGAAATAGCTGACTTGCACTAGAGGCTGAAGGACAGGCAATCTCACATTCCAGGGGAGAGAGAAAAAAAGGTCTGGACGGAAAGTGGAAACAATCACAGATCATTCCTTCCACCCTCCTCCCTCCAAAACCAGATTGTTTCTATTCAGTGTTGACTTCACTAACAAAAGGATTTAGAAACAAGGATTTCTGCTCCTCCTTGATATGAAAACAACTCTTGTCTTGAAAGCAGATCCAAGCTTTTATACAATGTTGTTTCCTTAGCAATGCAATGATTTACTGTGCTGTGTTCAGAGGTGGGGAGGGAGGGAAGCTAAATTAAAAATCATCAGAATGCAACAGAGCTCAGTCTGGGATTATAAAGATTATGTAAAAGCACAGGGCATCCCCCTATGGTAGTTAGTCCAGGGCACTTGTCTCCTCTCAAAAACATGCTGCAATAAAAACAACATTTCAAGATTTAGAGAGATGAGCTTAAAAATCAGTAGAGAAACACACTGTTGGTGGATTATCATCACATGCAGGAGCTGGTTTGAAAAGTGTTAAGATATTTACAGGACAGTCAAAGGGCATCCTGTATTAAATTAAAAATTTGTTTTTAAAGATGCAAGGAAATGCAACCCTGTTATGCCAGACACAGCTATAGACCATTTGGGTAAGGAGGACGTAAGGACAGACAGACACAGAGACAGGCTCTCCCATTAACAGGCATCTTCCAACTCCATGGTCCTGAGCACTGTTAGAGACCAACAGGACCATGGAAATTCCAGAATCCCAGAATGGTTTGAGTTGGAAGGGACCTTAAACCTCATCCTGTTCCACCCCCTGCCACAGCCAGGTTGCTCCAAGCCCTGTACAACCTGTACAACACTGCCAGGGTTGGGGCAGCCACAGCCTCTGTGGGCAAGGGCCTCACCACCCTCACAGCGAAGAATTTCTTCATCACAACTAATCAAATTCTCTCCTCTTTTAGTTAAAACCATTCCCCTTTGTCCTGCACTGTGATCTGCAGATGATCTGATCACTGATTTATTGCTACATCACAGTATCCTTAGTGCTGACTGTCCTCTACCAACACAGAATCAAACCAGTGACTTGGAGCAATCTCTTATCTCAGGGAGCCTCATGTAACCGATCTCCAAACAACATCCAATGAATTACTTTAAAGCAAAAGTTTGACAATATATAAAGTACCAGAACATATTTTCAAGGCTGACACTGGTGTAGTTGTCCAAAATGTTAGGTCACAGCTGGTTTAAAAGTTCAAATGGTAATCACTTCAAAACCAAGCAAATATTCTTATTTCTCCAAGATTGTTTTTGCCACGTGTTAAACACATTCAATTTCAATCCACCTCCTACTGGTCAAGGGTTAATAATGTGAGATAAGCTTCTCTTGTCAAATTCATAAATGTGAAAATTAAAAGGACAGAAAACCAGCTGTTTGATTACTTTAATTTACACAACTTTTGATGAATCAGTGCAACCACGTTTGTGTTGCAACAGCTTAGTAATTATTTCAGTTTAGTTTAAACATATTTAAAACTACAGTCAAAATAAAGAGCAGTTACATTAAACGAGTATAGAAGGATATTTTCAGATAACAACAGAGAAACTGGGATAAAAAATAAGGGAGAGCAAGAATGGACCACTGGTTTCAGCACTACTTTCGGCTGAGAAGAAGCAGATTTCCCTGCTTTACCACAGCAACTTATCCCTGCTTTGTACAAGATGTGTGTGGCTCAGCTATCCATCTGGAAAAAAATTAATTTCCATATCATTAGAGGAATATATGAAGCTAAAATATATTGCCATTTATGAGCCACTACAGTATCCCCACGATGGAGTGATAAAAGCAAAGAGGAGTGCTGTGCAAGGGGACAGAGAGAAGTAGCTTGAATTGCTGGTGTTAACACCTGCCCAATGGAAACTGCCTCCATCTGTTTCTCAGAACTGAATTTGACTTAAAAGAATAAAACACACACTTTACAAGTGAACTTTTGTATAGGCAAATATTGCCATGATTTTTATTCCAATTGTAGAAAATTGCTAAGAAGAGTGAAGACAAGGTTTGAATGAAATCCAGTTCTCAGAACAGGAACACTAATAATTTCATTGTAGGAATTGCCTGTAAATTTGGGATTTTGAACATATGGTCTGCAATTATTTCAGATTTTGTTATGGAAAATCCTCAAAATCCACATAAATGGCACAGAGAAGAAATAAGAATCTAATTGTACCTCCAGTTTGGGCAACCTGCCCTGGAGATACAGAACGGAGCCTGTGGTGTGGTCTGTTCCCAGAGCTCTGAGCAGCTGGATGGTCCATAAAAATGGAAGGTCCCATCAGGATTCTCTCTTGTGCTCTGGTCAGCCTCGGTCTCTGACCTTCACTGAACTCCCCAACACTGCCATCAGAATCCTGCAGGGAACACCAAAATCACAGCACATATAAAAACCCAGTGTAAATCTTCCAAACTTCCAAATCTTCCTTCTTCTCAGGCATTGTTTCCTAATTACATTAACCCTGAAAGCATTTATAAACTTAAGTTTATTCTATTCACAATGGATAAAACAAACAAGCCCTGGAGGTATCATCTGGGTTTGAAATTAAGATCTTCATCTATCAGTACTGGACAGAAAAGAAACACTTGGAGCCAAACATCATTTATTTTGTTAGTGGTATCTCAATGTAATCAGAACCTAAGTTATATTTTTAGCACATGAAGCCTTTGATGTTATAGATTTGGCCATTGTTGACTGCCTGACCTTGAAACATTGGCAGCATCTAAAAGCTATTGACTCTGCACTGCATGTCAGATAAAAGCTTCAATTTTCAAGCAGGTTTGGCAGGCACTAAAAATAGGGATGGTTCCCTGGATCCTGACTTTCAAAGCTGCAGGTTAAACCCAGCTTGCTTCCATGTAGGAAAACAGGTGGAATACACACACAGTATCACTCTAAGGCAAAACAAGGAACATCCAGGAGAGTGTTGATTCTCCTCTAAAGGAGAAGGGACACCTGCACACACCTTGCCAGAACCTGGAGGGAGTTTCATGAGTGCCTTGTAAGGACAGACTGAGTGGTCTGTGACAACGGGACAGGGAAAAAGCAAATTAGAGCTGCATTTGTAATTGGCAGTGCTGATGAGAAAATGACACTGCAATTACAGGCAGACTTGGGAGTTAACACTGTAGAAAGCTTTTCACCAAGTCCAGCCACTGGAGCTCGTTAGCAAAATAAAGAAAGACAAAGGAACAGCCAAGGAGGTGAGTCAAGTTAGTAATTATTCAGACTAAACTGACCAAGACAGAAGGAAGAAACTGCATATGCATCAGTAGCATCACAAAAAAAGCAAGAGCTGCTGTAAGTAAAGGTGTTCAGGAACCACACTGCAGTATTCAGAGTTCATTTCCTTCAAACATTCCTCCAGCTATGTCAGCTACAATGAACGCCCAGTCCAAACTGCTATTTTCCAACACAGAAATAACTCAGATGTGTGACAAAAAAATTGTGATGCAGATAATTACATTTCTCTGTGAGTCTGGTTTTTTTCTGCCAACTGAATAGGAATTTTTGAGGTTTTGTTCCAAGATCAGTATCAACAGCATGTGCAAAGTACATGTAAACACTTGCTGAGTTGCTCTTCATAGCTCCCTAAAACACTCCTGTGGCTGTTAAATGCAGTGCATTTGTACTGTTAAACATTCCACCTGTATTGCTGAAGTGACAGAAAATTCCCTGGTACTCCAAGTGACAGGACAAACCTGGGACATGGGGACAGTCACACACACTCCTGGAAAACGAGGTACACAGGATGTACAGTTTGTTTATAACAACACTGAGACTTCAGTGTCTTTAAGGAGTTTTACACAAGAACAAAGCCAACTGAAGTGGGATCACTTCCAGCAAGGAATGAAGTGCATGAAGCTGTTCTACAGCCAACAGGAAGGATAAGCTTGGGATATTTTATCTACTTTTGAGTAGGAAAGAATCACTTCAAAACTACTGTACTGGAAAGCAAAGGACTGTAGGTTACCTCCAAGTGGTCTATTCCTTCTTGTACAAAAACAGGTGCTTGATTTAATTTGGCTAAAAGAGTCAGGACAGGATCCCTGTGACAGCCTTTATCCAGTCTCCTCACCACCTGCCCTTCACTTGGAGGATCATAATCCTAGAACAAAGAAACAAAACAAAAAAAACCCACATAATACATGATCCAAAACTGGGTTTTGGTAGGAATTTGAATCATTCTTACTTTAGTTCACAACTAAGCTTTTTTTAACAGTAAGTTTCCACATGGAAAAATTATGTCATGAAAATTCAAGCATTTAAAAATAAGCAAACAGATGACACACTGTTTTCTTCCTTTTACCACAGACATGCACAGTCTTTATTTGATACAAAAGACTGCAATACTTAAGGAGGAACAAGGTCATTTAGGCCTCCAAAGATCAGGGATACAGTTAAATCCTCACAAATCCTCATTGCTAGCAACAATCTGGCTGCAGAGCTGCTCTCACCAGCAAGGAACTACCTCCTCAACCAAACAGCCTAGTTTGAGGATGGAGAAATACTGGAAGGAGCTACAATCCAGCTGACAAAGAGAGGGAAGAACATCTCAGCAGGCAAATGTTCTTCTGATGAAGAGCACTTTAATTTAGGTTCATCTGATATCAGAGTTTTAAGCCCTGAGTTTAAGAGAGGAAGTGTACAGACAGAGGAGGCACCTAAAAATCTTCCAGTTCAGAGCAGTCTCACAGTTGTGGTTGTTGTTTTGGGGGGGGGGAGTTCTGTGCACAGCCAGGAGTTGGACTTGATCATTCTTGTGGGTCCCTTCCAACTCAGGATGTTCTCTGATTCTATGACTTGAATGAAATCATGGATATTAGATGGGAAGCTATGGACAGGTGAGGTGTGCCCATGAATGTGCAGAAATGTGTAGGAAGGACAGGCCAGGAGATGAGGACTCCTGCTCCAGAACCTTAAATTTGCCTTGTGGAGCTTGGAAGGAACCTCTGGAGGTTGTCTAGCCCAACCCAGATGCTCAAGGCAGCCCTTCTTCCAGGGTCTGGCCATTCCACAGTAAAAACATCTTTTATGTTTAAACCAAATTTCCATCTGTCCACTCCATCTTGTCTTTCACTGGCTCTGCCTTTCTTCCTTCTTTCCACCACATATTTATCCATTGGTAAGATCCCCCCCAGAGCTTTCTCTTCTCCATATCCTCTCCTATAATTTATGTCACAGCCACATCTTGCCAAGCAGCTTTACACAAAGTCAGAGAAAGAAAGTCCAGGCCTTTGAGGAATACCAAAGGAGAAAGGGAATGGAGAATACCTTGATTTAGGAGGCTTCCAGAACCACGGACTGACTACAGCAGGCACTGAATAAGAAACTGCACTGATGTTTTAAGCAGCTTTAACTAACTCCAGCCTCAGCTAACCTACTTTAATAATTTAATCACACAAGCAATTAAAAGATGGCTCAAAGCTGCAACATCTCTGAGCATACCAATGTTCTATTCTGTTTAAGATGCCTTAGAACTAGAAACAATAAAGAAATGTAAGTGCATAATAGCTATCTCTCACCTACAGAGGTATATAAATCATCCAACTTTTAAAAAATATAAATTAGTTTGTATAATGTGGTCTCTTTTCCTTTGGTGTTCTGAAAATCTAACACTCTTTGTGAGTGTGCAGTTTAAAAGTATGAATTTAAAAAGTTAGTGAGTGAAAACGTTTAAAGCACATCCAGTTCTGCAGGATGCCCAAGGTGGAATCCACATTATCCCTGGTTTTTTATGAAACAGTTCCTTACCATTTCATTGGCATCTCGGAGAGTACTGGATAAGCTCTCAGTGAGGTTTGGAAGAGACAATCCTCCTTCTGCTAAGGCTGAAAAATATTTTAGGTTACAACTATTAAAAAACACGCAAAGTTACATGACAGAAAACTCAAGCCACATTCTCTAATAAGTGCAACAGTGTGCTTTTAGTAAATTTGGAAATTCCTACTGCCGGATGTCTATTTTAAAGACACATTTTCATATTTCTTTTCATATTTCTTTTCATATTTCTTTTCATATTTCTTACACTTTGCTTTCAATAACAACTTAGTACCACATGGTACTTCAGCAAGACAAGTCCCAATTATTTTCCAAGTTGATCTCATGACAAAAGAGCAGATTGAATCTTTTCTCTCTAATAAACAGCAGCGTTTTGTTCAGCAACAGGCAAAAGAACAACAAGCTCTTGTCAATCTTTATGAACTGGAAGTTAATGATTGCAGTTTTATCAGAAAGTGTATGAAATGTAATTTAAGAGACTGGAAGGGTTTATAAGAATAAAAAATTAATTCAAAGTCTAATTTCCACAGTTGGTTACCTCCTGCAGGCAGTGGCTGTCCACAGGTGAAGAGCACCTCCCCTTCTGAGAGGGGTCTGTCTGTAGTCTCAGTCTCTGTGGGGGTGAGGCTGCTCTCCTCCATGGACACCCTGGAGCTGACCGTGGGCACAGGTGATGGGACCTGGAGATTGCAGGGCAGGGGCTCAGAGGGCCTCACTGGCAGCTGCTGAGATGGTAAAAACAAGGCCTCTGGTTCTTCATCATTGGCCACTGACATCTCCCTGCAAGGTCAGAACATCCACTGTGAATACACCAAGACACACTGAACTGTACAGAGCAACATCTTAATTCAATACTGAAAAGAAATTAAATTTTGAGTATTTTTTCAAATGCAAAAGCACAGCATTTTACAGCATAGTTCAAGAGTTAACATGGTTAAACAATGTTATTTGTGAATTTCTGGCTATAACTAAAAATTACCATGTGTATTCCTAAGGAGGTAATCCCAAAAAGAAAATGCTGCTACCACAAGATTTCATTGTCACTGCATGTATTACTGGCAGGTGTAGAGGTACAAGCTCACTAAGTACAGTGTTCAGCAGGGCAATGAACAAGGGCTGACAAATCCTGAGAAAGGCCCCAATTTAATATTTTTCTCTAAAATGCACTTCAAGCAATTAAAAAAAAAAAGAAAATCCAATCCTGGCTTATCTCAAATGCCTCCTGATATATACATTAAGCATTTCTTTCTGTTGACTTTTTGAGCATATATGTAGAAAGAGTATACGTATTTCAGGTTTTAAGCAATGACAAAACTGTGCAGCCTGTTGAACTCACACAGCCCTGGGACGGAACAGTTCTTCATTTACAGGACTGGGTTTCTCTTCTTCCAGAGGAAGTTCTGCACCATCCCACGGGTTTGGAGGCTTTGGACTTTCCCTTTTTTCAGCTTGGGAGCCCCATTCTGAGGCAGGAGGGCTTGGTGTGGCTGCTGTGGGAGGTGTGGTGACAGGAGTGACCTCAGGAGTGACAACACGGCCCGTGGCAGCTGCAATCTCAACTCCTGCACGTGGGAAGGCAAATTTCAGATCAGAAAGGAAAGCAGGAAATAAATCTCAGACAGAGAGAGTCAGTTCTACCAAACACTTCCAGTTTTTGTGATACCTTTTGATAGTTATAAAGACTTGATTAAGAATTGCTTCTTTTAAGTAGTGTTGGCACCTGAAGAAGTTAGAATAAAACCTCAATTTCTTCCTCAAGGGAGACTGCTCTGCATTTTAAAAACCAAGTTGCTTTACTTGAAGAGTGTACATTTGATTTAATTAACATTAGAAGCACAGGAAGGAGCAAAAAGCTGTTTTTCTGATGTGAGAAATTGTGGAGGGGTTGGGAGGGGTGGAAATCACACAGACCATAGAAATGTGCATTAATTTTGAAAATAGAACTGTTACCAAATAAAAGATGTTTGCTTTCTATATAAATTAGCCCATAAATTTTTGTAGAACATGAGTTTCCACTTGAATTATAGCCTCAAGAATATTTATCCTGAGAGATAACATTTCTTTGAAGAAGAAAATTAAAGGCAGTAGATTAAAGCATATTTGGTACTTCTAAACTTCAATTACTATTTTCAATACCTGTTTCTTTAATTTTTTCACGTTCACGAACATCCCCACTCATTTCTGTAGGAGATGGAGATGAATCTGGAGTTTTGACCTGAGGCAATTCTTTTTCTGAAGGTGGTGTTGGTGGTGGTGTGGCCTGGGGTGTTGGCAGTGGAGTAGGCACAGGAGCCTCCTTAGGGGAAGAAAAATCATAACCACAGTTACTATCTCAGTGCAAAATTCCTGCCTGCCCAGTATCCCCAGAGAGAGCTGAGGAGAGAGGGAAAGGCAGCTTATCACAGAACAGGAACAGTTGCTGCTTCATGGATCTATCTCCTCTAGGAAGCTGCACCAGGACAAAATAAATTAAAAGCAGTAAATTAGGCATTAAAATAATTAAATTGGGAAATCATTATGTATAGAACAGAACAGGCTATTTCAGCTGGAAGGGACCTACAATCATCATCCAGTCCAACTGCCTGGCCAGTTCAGGGCTGACCAAAAGCTGAAATTTGTTGTTAAGGGCATTGCCCAGGTGCCTCTGAAACATTGACAGGTTTGGGACACCAACCATCCCTCCAGGAAGCCTAATCCCATGTTTAGTCACCCTTTTGTTAAAGAAATGCTTCCTAATGTCCAGTCTAAATATGAATTCTATTATTATATGAATTTTAATAAAGCATTTGAGACATTGCTAAGCAAGAAAATATTTCATGACATGGATAAAATTGAGTCAGTATGGTGATTCATGGTACAAAAATTCATCTTAAAACAAGATTACAACCAAAGCTATAACCAAGACAGCAAAGCACTAAAAGAAGCACAAACAGAATTGTGATGTTCCTTAAAAAGATGACAGCAATGAACATAAATCTGACAAGCAAGTATGATGGCTGTTGTTTGGACTGCTATGGAGGAATATCATGGACTTTTGCAGATTTTTTCCAGCTTTGTTCTCTGACATTTCATAAAGAAAGCAAGGCAGTGAGGCCATAGGAAGACTTCCAGGCTAGTTTCTGACGAGCACGTCCTCAGGCTGATGATTTTTATTAAAATTTCTCATGGAAAGTGGAACCTGCCAACACATTTGGCAGCTCACACCCAACCGTGTGACATCGTGAACACCAAAGAACTCAGTAACAGCTGAAATTCAGTTCTAGATAGGAAAATTCACAGTGGGAAGGGAGAAATCAAGAATGCATTAACTACATATTCAAGAATTTCTGCTATAGGCTGAGCACAAATGGAAAAAGAAGAATTAAAAAAAACTTTGCTAGCTATCCTTTAACTTGTGCTATCATGCTACAAATGTGAAAAAACTTTAAAAAATCCCATAATTAGCTGCCTGGGATTCCAATAAAGGCAGGAGAGAATCACTACTACAGCACAAAGCATGAAGGAAACCCCATCTTGCAGACCATATTATTACTAAAAATGTCTATTAGCATTTTAGTGTTACCTGTGCTTGAAACCAGTCTAAACTGGAAAACATCAAAGAGCTGCCCAACAGCAAGAGCCAAAAATGCTCCACATATGGATGATTGCTTTATTTAGGCTAATCAAACAAAGGCCAAAGAGGACAAAACTAATCTCTTGAAGTGCACAAATGTATATAGCAAGGAAAACCCAACCATTTCAGCCAGAGAATATTTCAGTTTAAGGTGGTAGAGAAACAAAAGGGCCATCAGTGAATGTGGAATGAACAACAGAAGAGGTTTCTGAGTATCAAAGGACAAGCTGAGAGGAACATCAGGCCCTCCTCAACCTGAAATGGAGTGGAAGAGATGCAGGATGGCTGAGGTGAAGCCCTCAGCAGTGAAACCTTTACTTTTGCCTATAGAATCACCTATTTGTCCCTTGAAGCAGGCAGGAGGAGGTGTTTCAGTCTAACTACACTGCAGAAGAACAGAATGACTGATCCCACTTTCAACAAAGCCTCCCATAGCTGGATTTCTAAGCACAGCAATTTCCACAAGCATCCCAAAGACATTACACAACACCAGATTGCAGCACAGTCATGTTGTTATCAAAATAAGAGCCAGCTGTCATTTGATTATCAAAGGGAACACAGGAAATTATCCTGTATTACAGGAAGCTCTACTAATCAATTAAGCATTTATTCAAAACTACTGAACTCAAAACTCAGAAAGAATTAATAGACATTTTAACAGATATTAAAGAATGGCTGGAAGCCCGTAAGACCAAAAATAATATTGCTGTCAGCTTCCATTTCTTCTAAGATGAGGAAATTAATTTCTTCATATCTCATTTGTTTGTAAGAAAGCAGCATAACTATTTTTGGTTGTAAATAACACGAGCTATTTTTCAACAACATGAAATTAAGGACCAAGTCCCTCAAAACTTCAGTGGGAAAGCTTAAATAAAACAGACTCTTACCATCATGGTGGTTGTGCTGGGAAGAACACTTGCATCAGGAACTGTTCTCTGAGCCTGACTGTCACCCAGCATGGTTGCAATGGTTTCACTGAGAGCTTCAGTTACAAAATGATTTATCATTTCTGAGTCCACAGGGACACCAGCATTGACAAAGAGCTGAAATCCTCCACCACCTGCGACTTCAACTGAAAGTGAAGGAACATGAAGCACACAGCCACGTCTCACTTCCTAAAATCCATGTACTGTACTGCAGCCACTCATTCTCTATAAACTTTTAAACAGTCCTCTGCAAAAAGTGATTTTTTTTTTTAATCTTCCAGATAAACAACAGTAGAGAAACAAATCAGGAGCATAAAAGAAAGCAACAGCAAAAGGCAGTAACGTCACAGGAGAAATGCATTTCTCTCCACTGTCACACATTCATAATGGAAGTAAATTTTGACATATCTATTAACAAAAGAAAGGCAAACAAACATTACAGGCTCAGCAAAATGCCAAATGTGATTTAGATGGCCAATAACAGATGGTGATTTGTACAGTGCTGTTATTCTAAGTCTTCTTTTTCTTTTCTTTTCGATAATTTATTTCAATGGCCTTGTAACACTTGCTCTGCCTCAACATAAATTCAGGTGTGCACTGCTGCTTTTTACAGTTTCACTGGGTCAGCATTATCCACCCTTAGGCTCAGGCAACAGCCACCTACACAGCTTGTTAAAATTAGCCAAAAATTGAGATAATCCATCTGCTGAGAACAATAATTCCTACTTACCAATGTCAGGGGTTACAACTTCACTGTCTTCACTCTCTGAGCTGCTAATGCTGGGCACTGTTTCTTTCTGAGCTAGGCACATCTCACTGATAATTTTTGCCATTATTTCTTGTTCCACCCTGGCAGAATAAAACCCATTTAAGTATCAGCAAACACCAAGACACCTAAAAGCACACAAAAGAGCATTCTTGACATAAAATGCAAGGCAGCTCAAAGGAAAATGGATAAGGGAATGGAGGCAAGAAAAAAGGGAAGGATAATTAGGGAATCATTCCTTATTCCATATATATTCTTTGCCACTTTGTTAAATTGCAACTCACCAATTTATCAACCTGTTTTCTATAGTTTCTCTCCTTTGAATCAGTTCATCCAAAATATCAGCAGGCTGCTGAGGGCCAGAAGCCACTGGAGGAAACAAAGGACCATTGTATTGTGGCGAGGCAACTTTAAACTGGCCATTAAGCTCCAGAAGAGGCTCAAGGAATTCTGGAATTTCATCCCTCTCCTCTTCTTGATCCTAATAAGTAAGTAGTAAATTAAGTTATGGTACATTTCTGGAAGGCAATGTCATTGAGGTAGCTGTCAGGTTTTTTTCTTTAAGAAACATTTGTGGATGTATCACAGCACACAAACCACATTCTCCCTCCTTAGTGTGTTGTAGTTAATTGACACAACTCTAATCTTAGCAAATCATAAATCTGTAGAGGTATAAAGCCATAGGAACTGCTCAGTAAAACATGATTTGGCTCATATTTCCTGCCTGTGCTGCACAGGGCAGGGAGCCAGTGGCAATGCTAATACTTGAAAAATTTACTTGTGACCTATGACAGGTTTCTTTAATGTCACACCAGAAATGTTCCTCCTCTAAACAAAAACCTTTAGGAAACATTCTACAGTTACTTGTTGGGTTAGGGGGTTTTTTGTTTGTTTGGGTTGAGTTTGGTGTTTTGGTTGGTTTTCTTAAAATAAATTAAACTTGTTCTTTAAAGCCTCCCTTCTGAAAAGACAAATTCACAGAAGTTAACGAGCATGCAGTCAATCAAAACTAATAAACTTGCCAGCATTGAAAACTAGACATTAATACTTTACACATATGTCACACGTGTGTTTGCACTTCCATTAACTTCAGCTGCTGAAAAGTTAGAAGGTATTTCTAGGCAATAATTCACACAACCCTCACAAACATCTTGATTTTAATGTTAAAAGTGCTATTTCTAAAAAGTTAGAGAAGAGACTTGATGTGTTAAAATATTTGGGTTTTCCCAAAGACGCCTCCCTCCCCTTCCCCTGGAGAACAAACACAGCACCAAGTCCCAAAAAGCAGCCACTAACCCATCATATTGTAATGTCTCCTGATTAATGAGAACCTGCAACCTCCACTTGTAATATTAAAAACAAATGTCTCTAATAGTAATATGATTCTCTAAGAAGAAAATTTGGCATGCCAGAAAGAGATGAAGAGCTGAGCCCTGAATTAGCAGTGAGAAATATGTGATGGTGCATAAAGCTCACTTGCAAATCCATATTTACTAAGATTAATCTCCAACACAGTGAAAGGAGGGAAAAAAGTCTTCTTTTCCCTTATATAAATTAAACTTACTTGTAACCCATAAAATAAGAAGACCCCATGCCACATATTATCTATGAAAAAAAGAACAAATCACTGAAAAGACAAAGAACAGAGAATGGGGAAAAAAAGATTGTAACATTTTCCTGTCTCCTTCCCCACCCCAGCATTAACATTTTTCCTATCTTAATACATTTTAAAACTGCCAAGTCAGGAAGGTCCCTGGTGGGTATTACACAAAGAACTACTGGGCCTTTCTGGATCTTTAAATAGTGATAATCTTCAAAGAAGGGAGAAGACCAGAATATGTATATTTGGGTGACAAACAAAGATCTTTAAACCATTCTAGGCATAGAAATGAACAGTGAAGTTAAACTCAAAAGGCCCTGGGTGCCTTGCAAGCTGATCAGCAGTTCATGCTGTTGGGATATGTGTATTCAGAACAATAATTCATTCTGACAGCAAATGTAAAGATGTCTTTGTCCAGCATTTCATTATGCATTTTCTTCTGCCTGCGTTACTCCATAAATTTTCTTTGATGTTGCCTATTTAATACCTCTGAAAGCATGCAAAATACAAACATCTGGATTAAATAAAGCAAGTACATACAATCCATCTTACATATATTTAGTAACTCTGACAAACTTTTGCAGTTCTACTGCATTTCTAAAATATTTCATATTTTATAGCGCACAAATCCATAATAATGCACAAAATTATATTCATTTGGGGGTGATATATCTCTGCTGAAATAAAAAAAAAATGTAATAGTCAGTATTTAATTATACAGATTGAACTTGAACATATATCAACTTGTAGACCAATCTTGAATAATCTGCACTCAATTCTTCATTTTGCTTCCCTGGAGACTGTTGAAAATATCTATCATGAGCCCCAATCAAAATATGGCATAAATTAGAAAGACTTTCAGCTATGATTGGAATATTAATCTCTGTACTTTATTATAAAGTATCAAGCCAAAATTCTATTTCCCAAATTACATTCAGATAATTAAAAAAAAAAAAGTTTGAAATGATTAGATGGTATAGATTAGTTTTGTTCCATTACCAAACATGCACATGCAGAGTCTTTTATTAAAGCCTCCTGAAACTTAAGCCATGGATTTCTTCTTGATGGATTTCTAAAGCAATTCCCAGGAGCAAGGTCAGGCTGCATTGCAGGTGTCACCTGTGAGCTTTTGTCTGAAGAGTGAAGTGTAAAAATATCAATGTCCTGACCAAGAGCATCAATGGGAAATGAGGGCTGAGGAAAATACATTTACTCTGAGCTCTGCAGGTTCCGTATTTTGTTGTGGCATTCAAATTGGAAGCAAAAATTCTGGGAAAAAAGCCCCTACCTTGCAATTAGGGTATGTTCAGAGAGAGCAAAAAGTGCATTTAATCTTAAATCCCAGGAAGTTTGCTAAAGGAACTGCAGGATGTGGCTGCTTGTAAGAATTTGAGAGTAGACTCAATAAATCTGAGAGTCAGTTGTGGGTTTAGGAGAGCTAAGCAAGTTTCTCACTCTGAAATAATCACAGAATGGTTTGGGTGGGAAAGGACCTCAAAGACCATTGTGTTCCAAACCCCTGCCATGGGCAGGGACACTTCCACCAGACCAAGTTGCCCCAAGCCCTGTCCAACCTGGCCTGGAACACTTCCAGGGATAAAAACCAAAAACCAGGAATAGGTAACAAAACTAAACAAAAAAAGAGAAAGCTGTCTCACACAAATACTTATCCTGCTCAGTTCTAACAGAATTAAGCTTTCATAATAAAAGGGGAGTGGGGGGAAGACAACAAAAGCTATTTTTTTGTACAGCATTTTATGCACATATTTTCATGAGTCTGAAGACTCTTCTATAACAATAACTTTGCTTTCTTTTGATGTCTTAAATACCCCTGCCACTCCAGAGACTGATTTTATGCTTCCCCATTGTGTTTGCCTTGCACATTTTTAAGAACATTGTCGGTGTGGTCATAGGCCAAACATATGTTTCACTTGGAACATTTTTCGTATTGTGGTTAAAATAGATCCCATTGCCAAAACTAAGAGATAAAAGCAATCCAGGAAGAAAAATGAAAAAAGATTAATAACTATTATTCACATAATAAAAATTTAACATTGCAGCATTTTTTGATAGTCCCTAAAATGGTTTCTTTAAAGCTTCTTTCTTGTGCTAACAGAAGAACAATGTCCACAGAGATTTAACTCCTCCCCTCCAGTAACATAAGGCAATTTTGAAGCTATAAAAGAATAAAGCATTTGCACACTTTTGATACACAAATCACCAAATTAGGGCTGTTTTAACTAACTGATAATGTTAAATAATTAACTCATTTTGAAAATAAATCTACCTGGAAGCTCTAGGGTTAATATTTCATGTACACTCTTATCCTGGGATCAGGAAGACACAGAGGAGATAAAAGATATAAATTTTTAGGTAAATTTTGATTACACACAGTAAGTTTTGTTCAGTAAACTGACATACAGGCTTGGTTCACCAAGCCTGAGTGTTTCTCAGGATCCTGCAGACAAGAGGTCAGCTAACCAAAGAAAGGATTTGCTACCCGAAAAAATTAAACTGTGAAAGAGAATCTCAAATAAACCCGTGTTACCATAAACCAGCACTGTCAAGAATTTCTTCTTAAGATCTAATTCTAACCCTGCCCTCTGTCAAGCTGAAGCCATTCCCCCTTGCCCTGTCCCTCCATCCCTTGTCCAAAGTCCCTCTCCAGCTCTCCTGGAGCCCCTTTAGGCACTGGAAGATGCTCCAAGGTCTCCCCAGAACCTTCTCTTCTCCAGGATGAACAACCCCAGCTCTTTTAGCCTGTCACTATATTAATTACATGCAGAGTTTCAAATTGTAAAGTTTAAGTGCTATAATCACTGCTGATTTTAGAGAACTACTTGTATTTCTAGTGGATTCTAACATCCAAATAAAAGCTAATTTTAGCTTTTTCCTCTAATTTTTCAAAAGCTTCTCTACTCACCAACACACAGTAATTTCTAATATCCTCTATAGCACTGTAAACAGTTCACTATTGCTCACAAAGTGTACTTTTAAAGCTGCTAGGAAAGCAAAGTAGTTTCTTTCCACTGTGTTTCCAGTTTTGACAGAATAATATAAAACAAATATAAAAATGATTAAAAGGAAAGGACACCTTTGCAATGGGATTACCTGCATGACATCAGTAACATCAATGAAATTGGTTCCTGGAAACTTTGTGTCTTCCTCTTCACTGTGTATTTCTTCTGGAGTCTAACAAAGACAGATTGCAATTGTTAGGTATTTCATCTTGGGGGGGTGGAAATGCATTAGCAGAAAACCTTCACGACAAGAATGCAATTAAATCACACCTTCCCCTATCCCAGGTTGCTCCAAGCCCCATCCAAGCTGGCCTGGAACACTGCCAGGGATGGGGCAGCCACAGCTTCTGTGGGCAGTGTGGGCCAGGGCCTCCCCACCCTCACAGTCAAACATTTCTTCCTAATATCCAATCTAAAACTACTGTCTGTCAGTTTGAACCCATTCCCCCTTGTCCTTACTCTTGTAAATAGCCTCTATCTTTCTTGTAGGGCCCCTTCAGGTACTGGAAGGCTGCAATGAGGTCATCCCAAAGCCTTCTCTTCTCCAGGCTGAACATTCCCAATTCTCTCAGCCTTTCCTCACAGAAGAGGTGCTCCATCCCTCTAATCAACTTGCTGGGATGGTATAATAGAATTTTAAATACTAATCACTATTTCAGCCCACAGTCTCTGTCTGATTCAGTGAATGCTTGGATCACAGGACACTGGAGGACCTAACTCTTGAAGTCAGGAAAACAGAATGTACAATAACCACACAAAACCAATCAGTGCCTCACCAAGCCTTCACACACTATGTCCTTATCATTCAGCACGCAGCAGTTACCCTTAGAGCTGCACAAAAACCTTCCCTACTGCTTAGATCAAGATTAAAAACACTTCTGAAAAGCTGTATGGAAAGAGAACAGAGTGGCCACTGCAACACCACAGGCTCCTGGGGCTCAGTGCCCACACCACTGACCACTCCAGAAGAGCCAAGCAGCAGAGGGAGGGATGAGGAACATCCTCAGAACACTGAAGCCAGTGAAAACAAGACAGGCATGGGCCAACAGGGATTATAATTCTTTACAGGACACAGGAACACTGTTTTTCTCAGAGTTTTACTATGGTGATAATTTAATGTTGGCAGAACAGTGTCTTGATATAATTTTTCCTTTTCTCAAATAAATACTTTATACTATAAATTCTTTAGAATAATTACTCAATTTTTCCTAGAACTGTCTCATTTCTCGAACTAAAAAAAGACAACGAGAACTTTGCAGCAACTTAACATATTTTCTTTAGAACAAGTATGAATTCCCAGACAATCAGTACCTGTATTACAGCATCAACAGGAGGGAGCAGAGGCTCAGAGCCTGGAAGAACCTGATTTACACTCCCACTGGCACTTGAAACACTGTCAATATCAACATTTGGTAACACCTAGGACAGGAAAAAAAAGCATCAATATAAAAATCTACGTATTAGCTTGGCTATTATTACTGAACTTTTGAGATTTTTTTCTTCCACTTGCTTCTGAGCCACTAAATTCAGTGCTCTCCTTTTCTCATGCCTGTATCTGCTATCAGCTTAGTTCTGAAAATCAAAACAGTGTAATGTCAAAAACTAACACCAGAAATAGTCACCTCTTCTCTTGCAGAACCTGATTTCTCCTGTTCTCTACTTCCCTGACACTTTGCCTTGCATGGAACAGAAGGTGTTCTGTAATTATTACAGGTGTACCTGTAATAATTACCTATAATAAATTAAGAGCAGAGGTGTGTTTGACTTGCAAGTAGTTTAGAAGATTACAAATATATACAAATATAGTTTGTAATAAAGGCATGTCCATTACAGCATCAAAATGTGTTGTATTTCTGTTAAGAACAAAGATTTCAGTGCTTGCTAAATTCCTCAGGGAAAAGAAAAATCACTTTAAATATTTAAGAACTGGGTGAAATAACAGCAAAATGCAGGAATAACGTGACACAGCAAGGGAACAAAGCACAGCACACTCTACCTGTGTTTAACTCTGAGTTCCATGAATCATTTGTGTCTGAAAGGTGTGTGGGGGAGTGTGTGCAGTCTCAACAATTTGAATCCAAAATAATGAACATGTCAGAAACATTCACTTCCTTGACAACAGACTCATGCAAAAAATTAAAACAACAAACCTCAACCCACAAGGTAAGGACTGCAAGGGTTGATTAATCAGGAGTGAAACCCTTGGGTTGACAATCATGCTTGAAACAGAAATCTTAAAGGCCAAAGCAACCATCCAAGAAAACTGACATTTATATTTATATTTCTTTTATTCCAGGTTTGTTCTGGCTCAAAAATCTCATTAGAAAAAAAAAAATGACATAGGTCTATTTTACAAATGCCCTGCATAGGTGACTTAGGGAAGAAATAGTTTTCTATTCTGGTCAAATAATAAAGATAATTGTTAAAATATGAATAAATATAGTACTATAGCATGAGAACTGCTTGGTCCCTCCATTCTGTATTTTTCTAACTCTCACTGAAAAGCATCTACTGATGTCAAAGTGTGTTACTGATGGATCAGACTGCCTGTGGTTAGCACTCATTAAAATAAACAAACAGATCACCATCACTCTTGACATGTACCTGCACAGAGAGCTGAGGTGGGTCCTTTTTCTCTGATCTCATCTCTATCACAGCTATATTTGGTTTTTTTACCTCAGTTGGAGGCTTTGGTGGCACTTGAGGAAGGGAGGTTGTAACTGTGACGGGGTGGGGCTTATCTATGACTACTCCAGAAGGCTGCAGTAATGTGCTGCTGCTTTGGGTCTGACCTAAAGACAGTTGAAAAAGAATTAAAAATTCATATATCCATCTCCAAAGCCAGTAAATTAATAAATTAATTAAAATTATATTCCGTGTGTTTTGAGATTCTGTGTGCAATTACAGACCAATTAAAAAGCCCCCTATTAACATTAGCTAAACTATGGTAATTCACCAGATAATTTTAAGACTTTCCCAGCAGAATCTGTAAACTCAACACTACCTTTTTTTTTTTTTTTAATTATTCACTTTTCTTGACTCTGGTGACACCTACTGCTGAAAACAAGAATTGTGCTTGCCATTCAAAAACTACAGACTCTGCTTCCCCCACCTCACATTCTCTTAATCATACCCAAAGTACTATTACACTTAGTGTAACAACCCACAAATTTTTGTCCGAGACAGCCTTTTAAAAAAATAATTACCTTATTTCAATGCCTATATAATACTAACCCTTCTCAAAACAAGCCTTATATAAAGGTTCTATTGAAGATCCAAAAATCCAGAAGTCATGACAAGGAATTTACTGTGCTTGGCAGAGTCCTACCGAAATTGTTAGGCTGAAGTCATTGCAAATGTTGAATCCAAGGGTGAGTGATTCAGTTCCTGCTTATGTGGATACCAAACTGAAAGCAAGAACATGAACTCTAAAACCAAAGTGTACCAAAAAGGGTACAGCTAAGCAAGCAATTGCTCTGTCAGGGCATCACCAGACACGAATCACCAGCACGAAGGATGAGGAAAACCAGAACATTTTCAGCTGATCCCCCAGATTTCCTATGAGAAAGGCAGGTGCAAATCTCATGGAATGGTTTGGGTTGGAAGGGACCTTAGAGATCATCTAATTCCAACCCCCAAACCACTGACTTGAGAAGATAAAAGTTGTATTTCCATGCAGTAGCAGCAATTAACCTGCACACAATCTTCTCCAGGTCATTTGCTCCTACCTAGTGGAATAGCCATGGGAATGAGGTGCCCTTCCAGGGGACCAGAGGCAGCAGGGACATCTTGGCTGGGACTGAAGAGGTACTGGTTCTGCTGGGCAAGGGCATACACAGGATGCTTCTTCCTGGGGCTGCTGATGACCTTCTGCGTGTGAGAGCAGGTCTGGGTTCTTGCTGACTTCACCTTTGTACCTGAAACAAGAGCAGATGAACTGCAGGTCATAATGCATTACAAACCCAGGGACATCACTCTACTAATCCAAGCCTTTCTACTGAATCCATTGCAAATTACTGCTGTGGGATAGAGGGAATGAGGGAGGGAGTCCCAAAGGGCAGAACCTAAAAGTGCTATAGGTAGGTGATAGATAGATGTCTCAGTATTGGCAGCAATGAAAGAGTTAAAATTGCAATTTTTAATTTGAATCTAGCAGATAAGCACACAGAAACATGAAAAGGACCAAAGGACAGTAGTAAGTTGGAATGAAATGTGTGATTTAGCAGCTAAGAAGAAATCTATAATTTAGGTTTGAAATGCAGCCACAAAACTGACAGGTACTCAAAGGAACAGGTCTAATCTGTAAATTCCTGGTTTAACAACTCACTGCTACTGGAAAATCAAGCTGTAGCTAAAACCCAGAAGTCTTGACTTCCATCATCAAGGAAGCACTGATTTTTTGGTCCAGTTTTTCAAATGTATTGTAAATAGCCAGCCAGAAGTAACTTTATATGAAAAAACATCTTAAGCATTGAGCAGAGGAGAGCATTTATTGCAATGTGCATTTCTCACCACACAGTCATGCAAGGTCTTATTCAACTTACAGCAAACAATGGGTATTATTAAGGAAATTATTAACTTGACTCTAAATGGATAAATACTGCTTGAAAATTCCCCCCCAAAAGATATCAACAACTGTCAATCAGGCAGAAGTGCTTCTACTGTTATTTTGTAGGTGTCAGGATAATAAATCTGGAAAGAAACACACTGGTAAACCAACTCCATACCTTTATTACAGCCAAAAAAATGTCATCTCACTCCTCTGTTGTTTCTAATAATCACCTCCCTATACTTGCAGCCAGTTAACATGAGGCAACAAGCACTTTTTAGATCTGTTCACATTTAACAGCCTCCTAATTAATTGAAGAATGGAAGTCAGTGATTATAAAATATAGGGATAATAAAGATTGATAATGTGACTTTTGTTAGATGCAGACAAGCAGGTAAGGCAATTCACTCACAAAGTGGTATTTTTGTACAGAGAAATTATGGGTTGTAAGCCCCATAATTTGAAACAAGAACAAGTCATAACTCCTCAGTGAGAAAACACAGGTCAGAGAGAAGGATCTCTAGAAAAGGGTTCATGGTCATGTTGGATAAGCAAGAGGATGAGAAATCACAACACAATGCCCTGGTCAACAGGATAAATGTAACCCCCAGATGTCTCAACAAGATGTCTGAGATGGAGCAGGAGAAGACTTCCATGTATGATAGCACTGCATTCAGCACTAATTCTGTACCTCTGCAAATATTAAAATAGATTGGACATTCAAAGGCATTTTTCATTTTTTAAGGAAAAATCACCTGGAAACTGAAGTAGCTGTAAACTGAAGCCAAAGCCTCACTACAAATCAGATAATAAATTTGAAGTGCCCTATTTGCTTTTGAAGCACAAAGTATTTTGCCATGGGAAGAAGCAGAATTTCTGATGTCTTTAAATGATGAGCTTGTGCCTTTCTGCAAAGCACAGGTTAGCCAAAAAAACTGTTCTGCAGTCAGACAAATTACTGGACTCTGTAACATAAACAGATACAGTTCAGAGGCTTGTGATTTAGAAGAGGTCATACTACATGATCTAACAGTCCCCCTTGGCCTTGAACTTTTGAGTAAAAGCAGAAATTGGCAGCGTATCTGTAATGCTGCCAACTTGTAAAAACAAGGTTCTCACAGTGAGAATGATTAAGTACTGTATACACACAGCACCTCATTTTAATTGCTTTTGACTTTTCATTTTTCCCTGAAAAGTTTATTTGCACTGGGCAGAAACTAGACATTTAATTAAACTTAGCTTAAAAAAACCTGTGTTTTACATGTATTTATCAGTTCACATTATGCAAGAAAACAACTCCAGCTTTTTTTTTTAGAAATGATCTCTTACTCATAAAAGTGTTAGTTGAATTTTTTTCCTAACTTCCCATAAGAAACCAAGCATTAGTCACCATAGTTTATTTGCAAAGAAAATGGTTGAGAGTTATAAAATGACTGAAAGGAGACTCTCCAGATGGCCATTTCAGTCTTAAATAAACATCCTTATTCTAACACTAATTTAAAACAAGCTCGGTGGACTGCTCTAACAAAATAGAGTCATTTAACAAGTCTGGATTTTTCAGCCAATCAAACCCAAGGCCAAAGACTTCCAACAATTTTGAAGCCTTTATCACCTGGTACATCAAGGCCAGGAAGGGAATCTGTGGGTGCAGATCCATGAAGGGAAAAACTAACCATACCTAATGGGAAAGAGATTCGTTTATTTCCTTCTTTTTCTTTAAGAACCTGGTGCTTTGAAGTGCTCATTCAACCTTGGTGCATTTTATTTACACTCCTACTATAGAGGAGCAGAGATCTGTTCCTAATTTTATTATTTATACTTTCCTTTGCCATAACAGCACCTTCCACAACAGCAGTCCCCAAAATCAATGAACTGTTTTGACTTCATCAGACCCACATGAAACACCACAGATTATTTTTCCACTTTATTGGCAAGATGTAGGAAAGCACAAAAACGAAGCAGCTTGACCAACAGTCTTACCAAGAGGCACAGATAAATAATGCCAGTATCAAACAAACCTCAGTCCCAGCTAAAATCAGAAAGCTTGGGAATAGGACACACTCATTGGAGGGCTGTTCCTTTACACAACGTGCAAAAAATTCCATTCTTCCCTTAGATAAGAATACAAAGGAGGTGTCTTATTTTATTTACTGTCAGGATAGAGACAAAACCATAACTTCCACTAACTGCAGCCTGATGTTCAATAGAGAAACAAATTTTAAGGTGGCTTTACTGTTGCAAACACAGTTTGCTGTGCTGCTGCTGCCTGACTTAATGGCTTGGAAGGGAATCACTCTGGGAAAAGGCTATCCAGAGTTCACTCTGTTTTCCAGCAAAGAGCTTTTAAGCTGTGTGTCACACGCAGGAGTTCTGGAAGATTGAAGGCAGCATTGATCCAGTGCAGTTTTCCCTTTCATTTCTATTTGGCTCCAACAGAAAAAAGCTGAAGCACAGGAGCAGCTTGTTACAACTTCACAGAACCTGCACCTTCCCATTTCACTGACACTACTGAATTCAACTGGTAGTTTCAAATGATCAAATGACCTATTCATTATAATTAGATTGGGGAGGGGGACACTCTTTCTGCCACTTTACAAGATATTGTTTCTGGAATGATGAAATTGGCCTCCTTGGAAAGGTTATGACCTTCTATAAAGGACAAGAGCCCAATAAATAGAGAAGAAAATTCACTTAGGACTCAGCAAAAGCAGAACTGCTGATTAAATATTTTTGAAGAAGTGCCTGTTCTCAATTCAAATCTTAGTGGTCACTATATCACTGTTATTACTACCCTAAGTGCTTACTAGCACACATTTCACTCAAACAAATCTGTACAGAATAAATTAAATTATAGGTGTGCAGCACAGCCAGCAGTCTAAAAGAGTGATGTACCAGAGGATACCAGCACACCACTTTTCACCAAAAAAAAGACATTCAAGAGAGGGCAAATAAAATATCTAAGTCACAAGGCTTGTGGTTTACACATAACAGGGTCTCACCTTCTAAGAAATGGTGAGTTTTGAAAAGTTTTCTAGGTTTTTGCCAGGACTATAACCCACATTTTCTGAGAGGGTTATGAGAATTGTGAATACTTTCTACCAATAACACTTTCTCTTCCCAGATCACAACTGGGCTCCAGAGCACAGGTAAGGAAAGTGCCATAAGGACCACATCAGGCCAAACAACAAATTCTTGTACTATTTGGAGGATTTGCCACTGTGGATGTACATCATAACCACAGAATCACAGAAGGGTTTGGGTTGGAAGGAGCCTTCAGGATCAACCAGTTGGAACCCCCTGCCATGGGCAAGGACACCTTCCACTAGACCAGGTTACCCAATAATGTTAAAATAACAGTAATAATAATGATATAAAAAAAGGCCCAACCTCAAACCCCAGCAGTGCCTGACTTCAGAGACATAGACATGTTTTACACCATCCGTTGCAATGGCCTAAAAACATGATTTCATCAAGTGACTGGCTGCCTTCTGATGTTAAGCTCTCATATTTCACACAGAATATAATGTTTTGACAGCTGCAATAAAAACCCAGACAGCATTTTTAAACATGACATTTGAGACTGCATCAAGTATATTTTCCCTGCATGGGTAACAACAGCCTAAGTGCAAGAAGCGTGGAGGGAGCCAGTTAATATTTTTCCATGGATGCACATCCTATTAACTCCATTGTGCCCACCACCACTTTAACTACTCTTACACTTAAGCCTCTCTCCCATCTCCACACTCTTCCTTCATCATTATCTTTTCTCATGTCATTTGCTCACTCTCTCCCCAGTAAAATGATCCACACTGGATTTTCTGACATACCAGTTAAAGAGTAATCTTAGTTTCTGTATTAGGAATCAGGTAAGTTTTGAAAAGGTAACCAGGAAATAAAACAGATCCAGTTAAAACATTACTGTCTACTAACTCTAGATGAAGTTTACCTACACTGACCAATGTCAGATATCATGTAGTCTCCTTTTTAAATTATTTTTACACATTTTTAATAGGTTAGAAAACTAGGACCCCTCTTATCCTAACACTTTGCCTACAAAACTAATGAATAGAATTCATTATTAATCAACTAATAACCTTTCTCAATTAAATAACCCTAGCAAGCTACCACAGAAAGGAATTATACTCTGCTTATAACTCTAACTGGATGAATAAAAAGGAGTTACTTGCACTTAGTGAGCTTAGCCAATGCTTCTGATTACATCTTCCAATATTTTCAAGCTAACAGATGTCATCTTCATGCCCACATATTCAATTTTTCATATTTCAATTAATGCATTAGAAGTGGGAAATTAAAGATCAGATTTCCTTCAGTTTTCAAATCTCAGTATATTTCTGAACTCGGAATGAATCAAGAATTTAAATGAATTGACTAGATTAACCTGACACAAAAAATTCATCTCCCAGTGACCTTTACCCAAAAATTGAGTTCATTTCTCAACACATTCAGCTGTGATTAATTTTAGCAATTCAGCTCTTTAAGTCTTGGACAACAATTATATATATAAATAAATACATACTACTATATTTACCATATTTAGAAGTATTTATTTGACAATCTAAAATAAGTGAGAGACACATTAGGCAAAGCTGAAAACCTTCTGGTATTTTTTTAGTTTTTAAAAGTTTAGTTTGAAAAGGATCTTAAATAGAAATAAACTATTTTAAATGGACAGGACCTACAACAACCATCTAGTCCAACTGCCTGACCACTCCAGGGCTGACCAGAAGTTAAATTAAGGACATCTTCCAAATCCCCCTTAAGCCCTGACAAACCTGAGGCAGTGACCACCTCTCTGAAAAGCCACTGCAGTTGCTTAAGCTTTATATTGAAGAGCAGATGAACTACAATTAACAGACACATTTTTACAAGTAATTCCTAGTAGAAAAACTGGGAAGGGACACCTTGTTCCCATCAAAGAAGTACTCACCTCTAACAGTCTCTATCAGCTTGGGTCTTGGAAGCTTAGATTTGGGAGAGGGAGAGTTGAATCTCAGATAGGGTCCCTTTTTAAGCGTGCTACGGTGGCCCTGGTAAATGGGCTTCCCATAAACTTGGGACAGATAATCTTCATTTTGGACCAGTGCAGTTCCACCTACAGGTCCCTGATGGACACCAAAAAGGAAAAAAAAAAAGTAGTTTACAATTCTTCATTTATGAAAATTGGAACAGGACAGAGCTATCACTTTCATTTCAAATTATTACAGCTGCACACACAATTTTTCACGTCAATCCTGCACAGTTGTTACCAGAAAAATAACCAACTGCTTGGGAACTCACATCTGCCCCTCTTTCTCTGCTCTGCACATTTTCAGAAAAGTAAGTTCTAAACCTCTGTCTCCTTTTGTTATCTTCCACCTGCTTCTGCAATGCCTTAGCTGCAGATAAAGGCTTCTTTGTCAAGCATCCTTGGATGTTTTGAGTTCTCTCTTTAATTTCTTTCTTGGTCTTCACAGCCCTGAGGTTTTGGGCTCTCTTGATCCATGGGGCTTTTTGATCATGTTTCCCTTGTTCGGAATCATTTCTTGCCATTTCAGCCTAAATACAAAACATAAATGTAATAAATTTTTTATTTTATCTTCAAGGCTATCAGCAGAGTGTGTGGATAACTTTGAAGCTCTGAGAAATGGCCTGTTTTTCATGTTAACCAACGAGTGAGACCAGGGATTTTCATTAAGTAACTACAGCTTTAAAACAGAGGTAAATATTTTAGCTTACTATATGTCAGCAATAATAGGCAGCTTTCTCATGTTTTCAAGGTGTGAGCAAATCACTTTACTGTGGACATGAAAGAACAAGGCAAGGTGGAAAAATGTAACAAAAATCTGAACTCATTTTGCCAGCCCTACCTGAATTTCCTCACTGATTGCCTTGATCCACTCATCCACAGACCTTCGGATACGAATCTCTTCCAAGACACCTCTGAAACAGAAGAAAGAACTATTTGCTTCTCAAATTGCACAGATTTGTTCCTGGGAAAGTAGTGACCTATAAATGCTCTAGAAAGAGAAGCCCAGAACACAGATAGGGAGATTCTGCACCTCTACACTCCCCAACAGGCACCAAGCAAAGCCCATTGAGAGTCTTAACCCCAAATCTGTTCCTGCATGATGCCACCTGCAAACCCAACTCCCTGCTGCTAAGTACTGACATCATTACAAAATATTCTAGGAATAAGAGGCAGCCATGGGTCACTTCCTACTTTGATCACAACTGAAAAAACAAGAAAGTAAAAGTACTCCAACTTAAAAGAACAAAAAAGCAGATGACAAATTACTACGTCCTCTGAAGATAATGAGGGCAGGTAACATGGCTAAAAAACATTCCTTATCCATATAGAATAACTACCTTCCTCAGGAAAATGCAAGTTTAGATTGTATTTTAATAGAAAACTTCCATTATGATTCAAGCACGAGTATTTAACACAATTAACAAAGCAAAAGTTCAAAAGCCAAAGATCTGTTGTGAGGTGATTAAATTCTGTAAATTTACAGGCTTAGGAAGCCTCTTCCGCTCTGAACAATTAAATTAGTCTTTAATTTTCTTATTAATGCAAGTTTGTATGGAAACAGCTAAATGCCCTGGCAGCAGAACAGTTTGTCCAGCTGATAAAGCCTCAGAATTCAGATTTAGCAGGAAGTAACAGGCACCTGACAAGAATTCAGTTCATACCACAAGGGTCAAAAAACATCTGAAGTTCAAGAATCAGGCAATGATTGCTAAGAAGAGCCAATAAATCCTTTTTGCAGGGAAGAGCATGAGTTCTTCAATGCAAAGGTTTGGAAACATCAATCTCACAAAGCACTGAATTGCAGGGTCTGACCTGTTTGTAGTCAAGGAGTTAGTGAAAGAATACATGGCATCTCTTGCACGTGTAACAGCTTCCAGATTCTCCTCAAGGACTTTTTTATTGCTTTGAACTCCTCTCAACATCCTTTCAGCATCCCTCAGTATAGACCTTGGCACTTTGACATTTTGAAGGATGGATGGTTTGTTGAGCAGATGATGTTCAGGAGGATCAGGTGCAACAGGAGGATTTTTTGACTAAAATTGAAACAGAACCTCTAGCTTTTAATCAAAGATTGTAATTTCCTGTTAATCTGTTATCACATTGATGCCATCATGTGGAATACTGCCCATGTGCACTACCAGCAACTTCAATTACTCAACAGCGTTCGTTACGTTGCAAATATGTTTAGAGAAGTGAAAGACATCCAAAAGATCTCAAATGGAAAATGATGTGAAGTATGTGGAGCAATGCTAATGAGGCTAATAAGCATGTGAAAAGATGGC
This sequence comes from Aphelocoma coerulescens, assembly GCF_041296385.1. Taxonomy (NCBI): domain Eukaryota; kingdom Metazoa; phylum Chordata; class Aves; order Passeriformes; family Corvidae; genus Aphelocoma; species Aphelocoma coerulescens. The sequence goes on from NC_091019.1 coordinate 63,424,730, forward strand.
AATTAGATACATGAAGTATCACAAGCAAATCTCTCCATGCAACAGTAATTAAATATAATTAAAAGCCTAATAAAAGCCCAAGTCCTCTAAACATATGCACTTGTTTGGCATCAATCTACCCCAAGAAACACCAAGCAATACTTGTAAGTTTTAACAAGATAAATCCCTCAGCAGCCCCTTGATCCTCTCCAGCTTTTGCTCATTTTCACTTTTCAGAAAGAACAATGAAACCTCTCACTTTGCAGAACCTTTTCACAGAGATAAAAATCGAGCATAAATTAGCTCCTAAGTACAAAAGAAAGGGACACAAACACAGGAAACAAGTTCTCACATTCATTCTCACACACCTGAGGAAAAACCCAGAGGTCCATGAAAACTTTATTTAACAGTAAAAAATTTAAAAAGTGATAAATGTACATTTAAAAAAAAAAAAAAGAAACCTCAAACCAAAATCAAAATACCCAAACTCGAGTAGACTCTTTCTGTTCTAAATCAGACAGCATATATGTATCAGTTTCTCACTGTATTAGTGAAATTATGAGCATCAGCTGAATGAACAGAAAGAAAACCCCTCACAGATTACAACTCAGTTTTGGCTTTAAGGCTACTCTTTTGGCAAACCAGAATGAAACAGAAGTTTATGTTCTAACTGATGAACTGTCACAATGGACATAACAAAACAGGAATCAACACAGTGATCCCATGATCTTGGTTTTGGCCTGGTGAGAAAAGGACAATATATCAAATTATTTATCAATTTTATATAGGCTTTCATTTTAAAATGAAACTTTTTGACAAATACTAACTCAATAAGACAGGTAAAATCTGTGAGAAAAGGTAAGAAATACAGAAACATGATCAACTGTAAAATGATGTAGACTTGCTAGTGAGACCCAGATCATGAAATGGTAACTGGATCTGTTAAATCTGTAAAAAACACTGCAAGCAGCAGCCCACGCTGTGCCAGTCTGAGACAGCAGCTTCCTGCCTGACATTATCCCCTCGAGGGATTTACTAGGACTGAACAAGACAAGAGTAATGTGATCTGTACAAGAGCAACCCTTTAACAAACATACAGGTGTGCAACAGGCAGGCAGTGATATTTCATTGCAAACACATTCAAAACTGCTTCAGCATTAGAGTATTTTAAAAAAGCCCAAAAACCCACAAAAGAAAAACACATTAAAATTTCAAGATATACCTTTGTAATATCATTCACGTCAGATTTCCATGAACTTGCTTCCTAAAAAGACAGAAGAAGAGCTGTTGAAACTTTAAGGTAAAATCCATAGGCAATACTGGATCAGTTTCACTGGCCACAATGAATTCCTTGGGATCTACAACACCTCACTGCTCACTCCTGCTGGGTTAGAGCACCACCTTCTGTCCTCAGCTAATTCAGAGTTTTGCTTTATGACAGAGCTGGTTTATCATTTATCCAGAAATTTATCATTATCTCACTCTACAAATCTCTCAGTGATGAGGAGTCAATAGCTAAGTGTCTAATTGATTCAGCTCTCCATTTGCTAAGTCATCATATCTGTCTTTCTACTGCCCTTTTTCATAAGACAGATTTCAAATCATTTTTGTAACTGTGTCTTTCTCCCCTGCCATTCCTTCTCCCATCTCATCTTGTTCTGTTGCCTATACTGAGGTATGTTATTTATTTAAGTTTTTAGCAATAGTGGTAAGAAAATATTTGCAACCTCAGTGGGGCACCTGTTTCATTCCTAGTAAGAACAATTAAATGTAAAATCTACAAAGTGTTACAAAATCTATAGAAAGTGCATCATCTATGCTCTAAGAAATGACAGATGAAGCTGCATTTTCTAAAGATGTAGCAGCAAAACACAGGCAATACAAAGTATTTTTTAGGGAAACATGCAAGCCGAAACCTTCAACCACAGAAATGAACCAGCAGAATCAAAACTCTTACATTTCAAGCCAATTCCCAGAGCTGAATTTTCAAGCTTTTCCTCTTTCTCACTGTGCATATTTACAAGGACAGAGAGGACCACAGCAGACAGGTGGAACCAGGAATGGAACCAGGTTAAGAAATAAAAGCCTCAACTGTCAAAAGCTCTGTGTTGCCAGCACAGAAGCAGATCTTGTACCCCAAAGGTACAAAAGCATTAGCACAAGAAACAGCACAAGGATTCTATGCCAGGCAATTCCTTGGAAACAGCACTCAATAAAAAAAGAAGTGGCAAAAGGAGAAAGGAAATGCTTAAGTCATCCCTGAAGCTGACTTGGAAATATAGGGAACATTGTTCTTTCCCAAATGGGAAAACTACATCAGCTCGGTAGCTCTGCAGAGAACAGGCACCAAAATTATCCAAAACCTTAGAACAAATACACTTCTTTCTTTCTGTCTTCCTTTCTCTCTCACCTGTTTTATGTCTGGGACAATGGCAGTCAGAGTCCATTGCACACTCAGAGCATTACTCAGGTTCAAAGCTCTTCCACACACAGAGACTCCAATATTTCAATTCATTGTAAACAAATGTGGTCTTTTTATAGGTGTAGAAGCAAGAGCAACACTTGTATCAGTACAAGACCTCTGTTTTTCTCCACAGTTTTTACTCCCCTTATTCAAACCCCTGGTCATTCTGATTACATTGACTTTACCTGCAGAATGTTCTGCATTTCTCTTCTCAACTTGCCAAGATCTTGAAGTAAATCATCTGCTTTTTGCACTGTTTTCTCAATTGAATTGTAGCTTTCAAAAGAAGGGACTGAGTCTGCAGGCAAAGCATTGTGCCTGAGGGGAGAAACACTGCTGGTTACACCTCTCATGGCTCCTCAGGTGGCCCAAGAAAGTATTCAGCTGTGAAACCAAGCAGGAATTTACAGTGCAAGTACCAAACTTTTAGCTAAAGTGGAACTCACTTTGGCATCTGAACTTAGAGAGAGGTTATTGGGTTTTCTCTGTTTACCACTTAACACCCTGAGCTGTATCCTTGTATTTTCAACAGTGAAACTACATCTAATAAACAAAATTTAAACTCTCAATACCTTTCCATTTGAAGCAATTAACGTTTTTGTGCACACTGTTCTAAATTAGACAGCATATATGTATCAGTTTCTCATTGTATTAGTGAAATTATAACATTAAATTACTGTCTGTGGAAAATATGCTTCAGACTGCATGGCTCGGAACATTTTCTCACCCATTTTAAAGCTTAGGAATTGTTAGGTGGATGCTGCTCCTGAAAAAGAGTGCAACCCACTGACCTCTGAGAAAGGATTACGAGTTATCCTTAGCAACAAGCCTTCATCTGCCTGCAGTTCAACAGGAACCACAGAATCATGGAATATCCTGGGCTGGAAGGGATCCACAAGGATCAGGGTTCAACTCCTGGCCCCACACAGGACACCCCAACAATCCCACCCTGTGCCTGAGAGCGTTGTCCAAGCTCTCTGAATTCTGTCAAGCCTGGGGCCGTGCCCATCCCCTGGGGAGCCTGTTCAGTGCCCCAGCACCCTCGGGGGGAAGAACCTTTTCCTGATATCCGACCTAAACCTCCCCTGGCACAAGCTCCAGCCATTCCCTCTATCAAAAATGATGCAAAAGTAGCATAGAAATACCCCAGCAGAGCTGTGCCAGACTCAAGGACCACACCAGTGGCTGTTACACCATCAGTATCTAACACACCTCTCTCCATTTCGTTAAAACAGACAGAAACTCTTCCTCAGTTTTGGATTGTTGTGTTTATTCACCTGTCTCTCTCAGAATGCCAGCTCCTCTCATTGCCACTTAATGCTGTCTTCTTGGAATATTCTATTTGCTTCAGTGGTATTTCTGGAGAATTCAAAATGAAGTGAAATGAAGCAGAAAAAACGAAAGGTAAGTTAATTCAATATATTTAATGTTTTCTTTTCCTTTCCAGATATTTCACCATTATATAATACCAAGAAGAGTAAAATATTTTTTTAAATTTAAAAATAGAAATCTATTTCAGATAAGGCAAGTCACTTAAAACCACTCACACCAATCTATCTTTCTAAGATTGCTTTAAATTAGCAAAGCTGGATGGAACTGGGATGGCAATGAACTGAGTCACTCAGAACAAATCTGACATTATAGACAGAATGCTTCTTCTTTTGTCTTAATTATTTTATTCCTGGACCCACTGAACAACAGGAATACCTGACAGCTTTGTAACAGAGACAGAACCTGATCAAAAGCAGTAAATTACTATACATTTGCTTTACATCTGCTGTTTTCATTACAGTGACCCAGAGACCTTGTGGACCCATGAAAAAATAAAAAATAAAATTCAATTTAACCAATGATAATGACAAAGTTATTGAGTAGCTCCCAAGTTTTACATTATTCTGTCTAATCTTCCTGAAACCTATGAAAAAATATTTCAGTAAGCAATCATGTTGAAACTCTATAGATTAAGTCAGCACTGTCTTCAAGTCTTTAGTTACTTATGAGTAAGTGACTTATAATACAAAACTAACCCTGCCCAAATGTAGATTCTGAATATGTGCATTTAAGTGCCAGCAACCCAACAGGTCAGAAAAGGTGAGGACTACACAAAGGAACTCCCAGGCCATACTGCTTAGGCCAGTGGAGGACAGAAGTGTCTTACAATACCTTCTCTTGTAGGTTTGGGAATATTTTCCTTTTCCATTACAGAATTTTCTTTCTCTGAGATTTTCCCATTTTTGGGTACAGGCTCTGGAGCACATCTCCGAGGAACTGGTGTCTTCAGGGGAGATTTCTGTGTATGAATCCCATGACTTGGAAAATGGCTTGAATATGCTTCAGGGAATACTAAAAAAATAAAGTTATTTAAAGGTTAACAATTTTCTTCATAGGAAATGATATCATAGAATCACAAAGTGGTTTGGGTTGGAAGGGACCTTAAAAATCATCCAGTTCCAACCTCCAGCCATGGGCAGGGACACCTTCCGCTATCCCAGGTTGCTCCAAGCCCCATCCAATCTGGCCTGGAACGCTGCCAGGGATGGGGCAGCCACAGCTTCTCTGGACAACTTGTGCCAGGGCCTCACCACCCTCACAAGAATTTCTGCCTGGCATCTAATCTAAACCTACATTCCCTTAGTTTGGAGCCACTCCCCCTTGTCCTATCACTCCCTGCCCTTGCAGACTCTAGAAAAAAAAAAAAATCTAGAAAAAAAAACCATGTCAGCTCTATAAATTCTTCACAAAATGCCAAACATTACTGCACTAGTTCAAAAAGTAAACAGGAAGAAAATTTCATACTTCTGACTGCTATCATAAAGGGATTAAACCCCCCTCCCCCAACCCAACTGTAGTTCATTACAGGCTTCCACACAGATTATGTCTCAATAAGATTATTTTAAGTCCAGGCCCCTCCTGGTGCAGACTTAGTAAATCAAAAGTCTCACTTCAATCTAAACCAGAAGATACTGGAACATCTTCAGAATGTCCCACAAATTATAAAGAGCACTGGGCAATTAAACAAATTACACAGAAGAAATGTTTCCTACTCGTTACTGATGTGATGCACAATCCAATATTAATGGACACAAAATTAATGCAAAACTAACAATGAAAATAAGACAGAAAGAATTTGTCTCCACCTTGGGCAGGTGCAGCACTGGTAGGGAATAAACCCCTGTGAGACAAAGGTGCCTCATCAGTGAGTGATCTCTGCTCTGGCTTCTCAGAGTGTCTTGTCAGGGGCCCGGAGGCAGGCACAGGACCCTGCTGCAGGCCACGTGTGCTCACTGCAGAGCTGATGAGATGGGACTAGGAGACAAAATTACAGAGTATTTCTGGTCATTGAATCACAGAATTGTTAAGGTTGGAAAACACCTTTAAGATTACCAACTCTTCTCCCAGCACTATCACCATGTTCCCCACCAAACCAAGTCCACATCCACATTTTCTGAACACTTCCAGGCATGGTGACTCCACCACTGCCTTGTGCATGTTCCAATGTCTGACCATGCTTTGGTGAAGAAATTTTCCCTAATATCCAACCAAAACCTACCCTGGTGCAACTTGTGGCTGTTTCCCCTTGTCCTGTCCCTGTTCCCTGGGAGCAGAGCCTGACCCCCACCTGGCTGCCCCCTCCTGTCAGGGAGTTGTGCAGAGCCACAAGGTCCCCCCTGAGCCTCCTTTGCTCCAGGCTGAGCCCCTTTCCCAGCTCCCTCAGCCACTCCTGGTGCTCCAGCCCCTTCCCCAGCTCTGTTCCTTTCTCTGGACACGCTCCAGCCCCTCAGCATCTTTCTCGTTAGGAGTGCTTTCACTTTCTTTGATCCACTTTCACTGGATGTTTCTTTCTAACGGTAAGAAATAATCCAAATTATTATAACATTAACAGTGAGATACAGAAGAAATTATGAACCTGAAGTTTCTGCATTGTGACTTAGATACCTGAATATTCATTTGTTGCTCCTGTAGCTTTTCCAAGTGCTCAATCCGTTGCACCATGAAAGCATTCATCTGCTTCTCAAGCTCGCTGACCCTCTGGTGGCAGTGGGGCTCCTCATGTTGAGCCTTCATATTTGCTTGCTGTTCAGACACCCACTGCAGCTGCCTGTCTGTCTCCTGCAGTTTCTGAAGTAGTTCTGAAACTGAGTTGACTTTTGCTTCCAAATCATTTTGAACCTGCAAGAAAGGATTTTAAAAAAAAGGGAAGGGGAAAGAAAAACCATTATTGCAGAAGATGTCTGAGCATGAAAAGAACAAAACACCCTTCACAGAATCCTGGATTTGCATCCCAAGAGAAACAAAATTCTATTTAGCCCTAAAGTTTGGCAGTTTAGCAATATTATGAAATTCTAGCAGATAAATCAAATGTTCTGTCTTTTGCCCATTTAGTTAAATCCAAATTAGTTCGCTCTGGTATATTGGTCAGTGAGTGTGAGATGACAAACACACAAAGCAGATTCAGGCTCTCTGGAGCTACCAGCATCAATTTCAGGCTTGTTTGGAACATTTCTGATTTTAAGAGGACAAAGAGCTGCTATTCCCACGAGCTACTCACTCACCTTGAGAAGTGGAGCTGTCGTAGCAATGGCAGCAGCAGTGGCTGCTGCAATGGTTGTTGCAGAGTCAACTTCCCTGGGTGCTGACCTGGTGTCACCACCAACACTTTCCCTTTTATCTGTGGGGGCATTTCCTAAGAGCTGTACCTTCACCTCCTTATGAACAGGAATATTTTGAGTTCTATAAAAATAAACAAATGCTTGTAAACAGCATTTTCCCCACAGCCCCTCTGAGCAAATTATTTCCCACAAACAGCATTGACATCACTGCATAAGCATTTCTCCTTGAAGTTTTGACACAAGATACTCCAGGGAATAAAATCAACTGGAAACACTTTCATACACAAAAAAAAGAATACTAGCAGAGAACAGTAAAAAAACCCACTTCTTCCTTACTAGTTATGCATTTTGGCAAAAACAGAAGTGGTGTAGCTGTACAGAAACAGTGCAGCTCAGACACTAACAACTATTCACACTTACTTTTGCATTAATACTGCTCTCAGAGCCTCCTTCTGGCCAGTAGCATACTGAGAAATAAAAACATCATCTGTGGGGATGGACAAACATATTTTGTTGAGATAATTGACACAACATATCTATTTCACAAGTGTTATATCAATATATTTCATTTTGCTGTGAAGCATCTGTTGCCTGCAGGAACCACATCATCTATTGCAACATCAAATTGTTTCCCTTCAGTAAGTAGAAAACTTAATGACAAAAGCAGGCTTCATTTAACACAATTTTTCTAGCACTGAATGCTGGTATCAATAAAGTCCAATAATGGTGAGTAAAGTCTCAATGGTAATTCAAGCTCAAACAACCAAGTCAGTAAAATGCTGCAAATTCTGACTCAAAAAATAATTAAAAACTAAAAAACTCAACAACTGTGATATGAATATTTCCCTGCAGTCATCATAAATTAAAACAAATTATCTTAATAGCTTTACATTATGCAAAAAAGGATTGCAGGTTCTCCCTCACCCACTCTTTGCTGGGCAGAGGAAGCAAATGCTGATAAGTCAGGTAGCTGCTGCCTGTGAGTGTAAAAGAGGAAACTATAAAGTATTGATTTTTGGCCTTTGTGTTTTTTCTCCTCTACACAGCCCCAGATATCCAAGAAACCTGCAGAAGTGTGTTTTCTTTAAAAAGCCTTCACTTCCCTAAGTCTGACTGAAATTGGCATATTCAAAAATGAAAGGAAAATATACTGACATTGTGATTTCTTAGGAATCTTAAGGATTAGAAATACACTTTTTTTGGTATAGGCTGCTTGAAGAAAAATATGCCTTTGTAGTACAATTATTCACAAGAGGAAAATGCATCAAAAGAAGCCCCTTCCCCAAATAGTCTGTTCAGAACATGAACACTTTGGTTAACAAAAGGAATCTCAACACTCTGGTACACTGGCAGAAGTCCCACTCAGTTAATCACAAGAGTGTAATGCCAGCAAGAATGCAGAAAAATTTGCAAAATTTAAGAATGTTTGTTAAAATTATCATCATTTTATCAAAGCAACCTTTGAATATTTTCACTCAGAAGTTTCTGTAATGAAGAAAAATACCTAAAAGCTCCCTTTTCCTTTAATTAATCAGTCTTCTTAGGGGAAAGAAAAAGGGGGCTGCAGCAGTAGATTGATGTGTTTTACCTTCAGGTCCTCTGGTATCTTCCAGCAGCAGTGAAGGATCATCTTGTGCTGCAGCTTCTCCAGGATAATCCTTCAGAACAAGAGAAGAAAAAGCAGAGATCAAAGCCTCTGCCAACAGTAGGCAAAATTTTAGAGGCAGATGGAACTGCTGAGCACACAAATGGAATCATCTGCACACAGTAACACAAAGGCACAAAGCATGCAATGATCTCTACCACAGAATCATCTGGACATTGCTGTCAAGAACTCGTGGCATTTTAGGCACTAAAACTCTAGAAACACAATTCAAATTAAAAGTATATATTCTAGGTGCTGAATAAGCTTCTTCTCCTCATTTGTGGCCAAAGAAGTAGCAGTGAAACGACAGCTGTTTAAGTTTAGCCAAGGTGCTAATCTGAGACAATTCAGGATTGCTCGCACACAGAGAATTAAGAACTGCTAAATAAAGTCCCTCCAAACACATCAGCAACAACACCACATTTGCAGCAACTCAAAGAGGAAAAGCAGCTGGACAGCCTTGGTGCAGAGGCTGAGCCAAAATCTTGTGCTGCTTTTAGAGGAGCTACAGGTTTTTGAGGAAATTGCTGTTCTCTTAGCTCAGGACTGAAGGAAGGAACAGAAACTTTTCTTACCATCTGGGATAAAAACATGGGCTCTGAAGTTTCGACTGGAAGCAGACATTCTGGATATCCCTTGGTGCTTAGGACTCCTAAGATAAAAGCAGTTTTATTGTGGTCATAATGGTGTGTGGTGCATTTTCTGTACAGCTCCACACTTCCCTTATCTTTGAATGCCTAAACATCATGAGCCTCATAGCACAAATGACCACAGAGACTGAGCTGAAGCTTAAAAACATCAATGAATTCTGTGAGTCTCAATGAGAAACTTGATTTACAGCATGGGGAAAACTCTGAAAAACAGAACGTTACTAAAGATCCTTTAAATAGGGATGTTTAACAGGGATTAAGCATCCCTGCCGCCATGGACAGGGACACCTTCCGCTATCCCAGGTTGCTCCAAGCCCCACCCAACCTGGCCTTGGACACTTCCAGCGATGGGGCAGCCACAGCTTCTCTGGGCACCCTGTGCCAGGGCCTCACCGCCTGCACAACTCGCTTCCCATGCGCAAAACAGTTCGGGAAAACAAAGTGTGCTGACAATTGCAGTACGAGAATACAAAGATTCCTTAATTACAGAACTCCTCCGTGGCTGAAATCGCCTCTCAGCGCTTTCAGCAGAAGCCTGAGCTGAACCCGGCGGTCCCCGACACACCTGGAGCGGCGCCGGGGGAGACGCGGGGGATCCCTGGCCCGCACGGAGCCCAGGCCGGCACCGCGGCCGGGGGAGCGCGGGGAGCTCCGTCTGCAGCCACCTCCGCCGGGCAGGGCGAGACCCCGGCCCGGAGCTTCTGCACGGCGACCGTCACTTTCCTGCCGCGGCCGCCGGCCGGGGGCTTCTCCCTGCGGAGCCCTGTGGAGCGGATCAGCACATCGCCGGCCGTCAGGCTGCCCAGGGAGTCCTGGCTGGAGCTGCTCTCCGCTTCCATGGGGGACGACTGAGGGGTTCGGCGAGCGGCGCCTTCACGAAGGGGCGTCCGTGCGGGCCGGGCGCTGTGGTGGCCGGACAGCAGCCTGAAGGCTCCGAGGCGCAGTTCCCTCCCACGCCGCGGGCACGGCCGCCGTCCCTAAGAGCGCCCCGCTCCCGCTGTCCTGTCCTGTCCTGTGCTGTGCTGTGCTGTGCTGTGCTGTGCTGTGCTGTCCTGTCCTGTCCTGTCCTGTCCTGGCCTGGCCCGTCCTGGCCTGGCCCGGCCGCTCCCGCCGCCGGCACCGGAAGCGCGCGGTGCCATGGCCACGGCGTCCACTCAACGGCGTCCGGCGGGAAACGCGGGTTCGCCTCTCAACAGCGTCCGGCGGGAAACGCGCGCCCCGAGAGGGTAAATCGGGCGGCGGGTCTGCGCGCGGCCGATTCGCCGGCCCGTGGCGAATCTGCGGGGCCCGTGAGCCGCGGGCGACCTCGTGCGCGCGCGTGTGGCGAATCTGCGGGGCCGGCGCGCGGGGCGGTGAGTGCGCGCGGGCCTCGGGCGCGTGAGGGGACGGGAGGGGGGACGGGCGCGCGCCCGTGAGGGACCGGGAGCGACCCTGAGGAACCGGGAGCGTTCCCGTGGCCTGGGAGAGCCCGTGAGGAACCGGGAGCGACCCTGAGGAACCGGGAGCGTTCCCGTGGCCTGGGAGAGCCCGTGAGGAACCGGGAGCGACCCTGAGGAACCGGGAGCGTTCCCGTGGCCTGGGAGAGCCCGTGAGGGACCGGGAGCGTTCCCGAGGAACCGGGAGCGTTCCCGAGGGACCGGGAGCGACCCTGAGGAACCGGGAGCGTTCCCATGGCTTGGGAGAGCCCGTGAGGAACCGGGAGCGTCCCCGTGGGCCCTGGATGGGGAAATCCCCGCCCTGCACCGGGAGCTTTCGGTGGGCATAAGGGCGCTCTGTGCCCGGTGTTGGGCCGGGGCTTGGCTGAGCGAGTGACTCCTGAGGAGCTTCAATGTGCCCTTGGAAGGGAGAACTGGAGGATGGAGTAAAAGGAAAAGACCAAAAAAATAAAGCTCGACGTGAAGTTGGTTTAGCCTCAGGTTTTGATTTTATTGAGTTTGAAGCGTCAGTCAAGTGTGAGCTCACTTAAATCGGAGAGTGCTGATGGGAAAAGGAGTGTTTTCCCTCAGGACTGACGCCCATACGCGTGTTCAGCATGCTCAGAGAGGCTCCCCGGTGCCGGAGGTCAGACTGACTCTGGTAACTCACACTTGGTGTTGGATTTCTCCCTCTGATCTCTTCTCCTTCAGAGCAGGGTCCCGGCCAAATCCAGAAGGCAGTGAATGATAACAACCTGTGCACCAGCTAAACCCGGTTATCCAGCCCCTCTCTCTTCTCAGCCTGTCCTCACTTCATTAAATGCCTCTGGCCTCTTAAAATCAATTAGTTTGGGCTTCTTTTAAATCTGATGTCCACCCAGTTGTAGCCTAGTAATCCCCCATGATAAAAGAACTTTCTCTACAACCTGTGGGGAGTTTACCTTGACACAATTCTTTGACTTGTGATTTTTATCCTTTGACACATTTCTTTGGCTTGATGTTTTTATTCTTCTTTGTCCTTTTCAGAAACACTTGCATGGTGTTCTCTGTGTGTAACTGGAAGCAAAGGTTTAAGGAGACATTTCAGCTTTCTTTTTATGGAGTAGCTGGTACCTGTACCTAATTCAGATGGTTAATGGGGATTACAAGTGTGAAGGATTTATAGTGTCTCTCCATCAACTCTTCTTCCCAGAAAAATTCAGCTCTTCTCTAAAAGGTGGGGGGAAAAAAAGTCCCAAACACAGGGCTTGTTTATTTTGCTCAGAGGGACTTCTCTTAATGTTTTTTTTAGAACACCAAAACGTATCTGGAATAGCTCCAGGGCCTTTCAAGAAGGGAGATTTCCCAGTTCTTGCTCCTTTCTGGTGAACCAGCACAGCCAGGCTGTGTGTCCCTTGCAGCAGAGGTTTATTCAGAGATCTCTGCTTCCTGCAGTGTGAATAGCCTTGTTTAGAAGGGCAATGCTGAATTTTGAACTCGTGTTTAGTCCTCCAGGCTCTGTAGGATTAAACCTGAACCGTGCAGGAGTGGTGTGAACAGCTCTGTAGGAAGCTCTGGGGTGGGTTGGTCGAGGTGCTGAGCACTCTTTCCTCACCCTTTGTAAAGGTTTTCTCGGAGTTGCAGGGAAAGAGGAGAAGCAGCAGGAAATCTTGAAATAATACATTTGCCAGACTTTAGAATGAACCAGATTTGCACATTCCTGGGAATGTTCAGTAGCTGATTTATAGCTGAAGGTGCAGCACATTCCTGGGAATGTTCAGTAGCTGATTTATAGCTGAAGGTGCAGCAGAGCCGTGTAATTTCACTGTGGAATGTGTGAAATACCTGTACTGGGACAAGAGCTTCAGGCGCTTCAGATCAGATGGTGCAGTTGTGCTGATGTGAATCAGAGCCTTTCCCAGGTGTCAAAGCTTTGTGAAACTACAGTTTCAATCTGCCCAATCTTGCCGAATTAGTCACAGGACAGGGATCAGGTTTGCTATAAATACAAATACGCTGAGCGTGAGAAAATGGCACCGATAATTGAAGCTTGGAGCTTCCCGTGTTTGGCAGAGGACAAAAGTCTTTCCTGCTCCCTGCAGTTTCTGTTTAATTATCTACATACCCTGCCCTGAGAGAATTGTCACTGGTCTTGTTTTCTCACAGGCTGAGAAGTGAGAGTGAAGTTGCCATCACTTCTCACTGGTCACTCCAGGTGATGGGCATGTCCATTCTCCTAAAACAAATTAGGGGTTTAGGATAGAGGAGATAGGCTGGAGAGGGACTTGGGACAAGGGCATGGGGTGACAGGACAAAGGGTAATGGCTTTGCCCTGAGAGAGGGCAGGGTTAGATATTGGAAAGAAGTTCTTGGCTCTGAGGGTGGGGAGGCCCTGGCACAGGGTGCCCACAGAAGCTGTGGCTGCCCCATCCCTGGCAATGTTCCAGGTCAGGTTGGACGGGGCTTGGAGCAACCTGGGATAGGGGAAGGTGTCCCTGCCCATGGCAGGGGGTTGGAATGAGATGATCCTGAAGGTCTGTTCCATCCCAAACCAGTCTGATTCAGTGACTGCCTGAATGAAACCTGGTTCCTTCTTAGCCACCTTATCCTGTAGGTTCTCCTTCAGAATATCCCATGTGACCTGTCTGGCCATGAGGAATTCTTGCATCTTACATCCCAGAATCATCTGTGCCCTTGGCCTCCAATCCCTGAATTGTCTCCCTGTGCAGGGATAAAGTGTGATGTTAAGAGGCAGATGTCACAATCCCTGTGCTGCTGGGAGGGGGTGTAGGGAGAGTTCACTCTTGTGAGAGCTCCCTGGTGCTATTTTTAGTTGCTTCATTTTCTTTCTGTTGTAGAAATAATTGTTACTGTCTCTGTTCATGTTCAGGCAGCTTGTGTACCCCTTCCCTTCCCCCTGCTGAGAGACTGCAATAGCTAAAGCTCTCTAAAACATGAGTATCTTGCCCAAAAATTGGCAAAGCATAATAGAAGATTAATTGTAAGTAGCCCTTGCTAAAGGGCTAAAAAAACTTTTTTTTTCCCCAAAGTGATTGCACTTCAGTGCTCATTTTTCTTCCACGAGTTGAATTAAACTGAAGGAGCTTGTTCTTGTCAACACATGATATTAGTTTGCATTATCATCTGTGATGATAGGTCTTAGATAACATGGAAATTAAGGGAAAAGGAAGATGAGGCTTCAGTATTCTAGGAAACCTGCAGGGATGCTTTCAAGCCTTAACATGTTCAGTGTGTTGGGTTAGGAATGTGAGTCTTCCTTGAGGATGCTTGTTTAAATTCTTGGATCCATGGCTGTTTACTTCTTCCCTTTTTCTTTGTCTGTTTCATTCCTGTAAGGCCATTTTCACTGTTCCCTGTTTTTCTTGCATTTAATTCACTACAGTCAATGACCACAACATTTGCTGTAGTTCCGGTGTTTGGTGCAGCTACACAGAAACCAGGCCCTGCACCTGGTGCTGCATCTCTTCAGTGACTGCCAGTTTGTATTGGCCTTTTTTCCTCACTTTTTACAGATCCCATCTAAAGTCACTGAAACTCCAAGGCTAGAAAGTGTTATGGCTTTGCTTCTTCCCCAGCTCCTGCCCTAGTTTATTTAGTAAGCTTGACAGCACTTAAAAAAATAAATAAGGTACTTTATAAGACACTTTAGCTGTGTGAAATGCCCTAAAAGTGTTTAAAGGACAGCAAATAACAGGTGGATCTGGTAAAGTTTCATACCTGGAATTATCTTGGATGTTCTTTTAACTGAATACATTCCCAATAGATAACTTCTCTTTGAGTGAATGGCTTGGAAGTTTGCCAGCAAAGTTGCATTTAAACACACTTCAAGGATGCATAAAATTCCATTCTGATGTAAAATGTTGCAGTTCACATTTATGTTTTTTATTTAAAACTCGACTTTTATCCTCACTTTTAGGTGACTGAGTCACAGGCGGTGGAACATGGCTGGACAATTATCAGAGTCTGATCAGATCAAGCAGGTGAGATGCTGCATTTGGGAGGGGTGGCTTTGAAGGTCTTGTGCTGCTCTGTCACAGAGAGTGGAAGGTGTAGGGCATAGGGAAGGACAAAAACTCTTCTGTTACCATCTGAGTTAACACAACCAAAATTTAAACAGGTGACCATTGACAAACAGCATGTTTTGAGTATGAGCAGCTTTTGGTGCTGAAATCTTCTGACTGAGAGTAAATTTTTCTAGTGACTTGTCCTTCAGATTCAGTGTCACCAGCTAGCCCATGCAGCTGCAAGAAAAGTTAACACAGATTTTTTTTTTAATATTCATTGTCCAATCTTTATTTACAGTTCAAGGAGTTTCTTGGCACATACAATAAACTTACAGAAAATTGCTTCTTGGATTGCATAAAGGATTTCACTAGCAGAGATGTGAAACCAGAAGAGGTAGGTGATGGCCTCTAATGACCCTTTGGTAGAATTGCTGTGCAGCTTTCCAATTTCAGAAGCAACTTCGAGAGTTTTGATCTTTCAGCTGGCAGCAGCCTTCAGGGGAATGTGGTCTCTGGCATGCTGCTTCCAAGTGAGTGCCCTATCCCTGGGAGTGCTGCAGACCAGCTTGGACAGGGCTTGGAGCAGCCTGGGATAGTGGAAGGTGTCCCTGCCCATGGCAGGGGGTGGGACTGGATGTTCTTTAGGGTCCCTTCTGACCAAAACCATTCTAGACGTGGCTGTCACACACAGAATCTGCCCAGTCTCCACTGAGTATTGGCTGCTCATTGCAATTCCATGTGTTTCATTCCCTGAGCAGTCAGTGGAGGTTCTCGTGCCTTAACTTCTCATGGATAGTAGCTCCATGGACATGGAAGCTGCCCACCTACAGCCTGCATCTCATTCTTTGAAGCATCCTGCTGGAATATTTGTTTACCTGCCCACGTTCCTGCTTTGTAGTGAGGCACGGGAACACAGCTCTGGCTGTTAAATCCACTTCCCTGCACTGCAGGGAGCTCCCTCACGTTGGCATCTCCAGAAAGATTAAGCTCTCCATAAGATTAGTCGCATGGTTTTGCTTCTTGCCTGTTGAGAGGCTGTTTCAGAGCCTAATCACTTTGTTGGTTAAAAATCTAATAACCTTTGCTTGACTCTGCTGGCAGGAAAAAAAAAAACCTAAAATTTTAAACTAACTGTTTTTTGAGCATCTTCTGTGTCCTTGGAGTTCAATTCCTCACTGCAGGCAAAACTCATGTCTCATTTCAGCTTTGGTTCTGCTGCCCTGAACAGAGCTCTTTTAGCTTCCCAAGACAGATTTCTTTTTTCCCTAATCTTCCCTGCATCTGATTTAGTGGAATTCTACTACAGGTCGTAATTATTCTGGATCAAAGATTATTTAGGTCCAAAAAATACTCTTAGATTCTTGGAGCAACCTGGTCTAGTGGGAGGTGTCCCTGCCCATGGCAGGGGGTTGGAATGAGATGGTATTTAAGGTCTCTCCCAACCCAGACCATTTTCTGTTTGTGACCTGCCTTATGTTACTTCTGTGGATTGCAGAGGGTTCGTGTCTGGTAGTACAGGAGCTGCCTGTTAACAGTGGAACTTGGAAGAAACTTTCTTATGGGATGTTCTGCCCCTATTACCCATTATGGGATTTCTTGCAGAGCACCTGTCTCTGCAAACAGGACACTACTCTAGATGGACACTGGTCTGTCTGGTGTGGAAATTCCCATGTTCCTCTTTAAAGTTTTAGTTCCTTATTATATAATTAATACCCCATGCATCCCTTGACAAAACCCAGCTTCTGAGCTCTTCCCTTACACAAGTCCCACCCCAAGTCTGGAATTCCCCAGCAGCTGTCACACACGCTGCTCCCTCTGGCAGCAGAGGCTTGGGGCAGTTCCCAAAGTTGTTTCCTAGGGAGACTTCACTGCTGCTCAGCAGGTTTGGCTGTAGCTGGTGCCAGGCTGAGGAGAGAGAAGGGCTGGTGCTGGGTGGTGTGTGGAGCTGCTGGGGTTTTGTCTTGTTCATTTTCATCCTTTCTGCTTTTTGCATCCCTTTGTACCGAGCAGAACCAAAGCAATCTCTGGTTTCCCAGGCAAAGGGGTTGGCTTTCCTTTCTACCCGAATTTTTACCTTTTGCAGTGATAGCAAGGTTTTGAGCCATGGCACAGAATATCAAATTGGTAGCTGTAGCTCAGAAATAATCTCTCAACTCTTTCTCTACATTTAAGATAGAAAAAAACTACTTTAAATTTAAAAATACTGTGGATAGGCCCTGGTATTTATTTCCCTGTCCAGCTGACTGATGTGCTGTGGTGGCTTTGCTGAAGGGTAACCAAGCAGGTACCAGAAGGCTGGTAGAGCCAATGGGAACAAGGGCAAAACAGGGTTACACTGAGCTAGCAGAGAGTGGATCATATGTGGCTATCAAAACCAGTATGTGTCTGTAAACAGAATTAAAACAAAATTTACTAATAGATTTATTATTTATTTCAAAATATATAGTTCAATGCCACAAGAGGAGCCCAAGGACAAAAGGATGGTATCTCCTAGGTCCAAGGTGTTTTCCATGGAGACTTTAGTATGAGAATGAGTATTAAAAGATGTTTCAGGCATACCACAAAACCTAAACATTTTCTACTGCTCTCATCTTGAGGCTTGACAATATGAGATGTACTCACCTAATTGTTTATCCCTGTCTGTGGTGATATTTTGGGTCCTGGTTGGGGAAGTGTTTTAATTACTGTCTGAAGCCCTCTGTTTCCCTCTTGCTGTAGATAACTTGCTCAGACAACTGCCTGCAGAAGTATCTAAAGATGACACAGAGGATCTCCATGAGATTCCAGGAGTACCACATCCAGCAGAATGAGGCTCTGGCAGCCAAGGCAGGACTGCTCAGCCAACCTCGTTAGACCAGAGCACTGTGCTCAGACTTAAGCTGTGCCAGTGTCCCCTGGGCAAGAACACATTTGGGGATTCCTACTGTCAGGACGTGTGTCCAGCAGCTCAGAGCAGAGCTGTGGGTGCTGCTCAGGCAGTGGGAGCCATGAAGGGTTAAACAAGAGCTCAGTCGTGGTGGCCTGGCAGTGGAGTTTGTTTCCACAACGGAATGATACGGATACAACTTTTCCCAGGGCCCACGGACTGGTGTCTGAATTTCGGGGGTGTGGGAGGGCTCACCTGCCTTTTGCTGAGACTGGTTGAGATCAATCAATGTAACATGGGGAATACACTTTTTTATTTAATTCAAATAAAATCAACAGGAGCCATACACGTGTGTGCATTCTTTCCAGAGAGCCCTTTTTGGCACCCTGCTGGAAAGCAGCTTTTCATTTGCTGGAGGCTCTGCTCAGGTGCCCTAGAGTTCTGTTCATTCACTGCTGCCGTAGGAGCTGACAGATGCCAGAGGGAGCTCAGGCAGGGTGCCCCAGGTTATCTTTGCCTCGTGCCTCACCCTGTCATTTACAGGGGACAGAGTGGCAGTAGCAGCACTTGTGCCTAAGGCAGCTCCTGTGCATTCCTTGTTTCCCTCAGGGAGCCCCACGAGCTGCCTGGCCTGATGCACTGCAAGCACTGAGCTTGCTGCAGTTCTCTCCTTGATCCGTGTGAATGGCAGCAGGAAATACGGGGTCTGCATAGCACAGGCTCTGTTCTGCTGCTGCACGAGCCCACAGAAAGGTTTGGAAGGCAGCTGGATTGGGTTAGGATACAGAGCAGTGCTTTGGAAGGATCCTGACAGCTGAAATCCTGCAGCCAGGGCGTTAGCACAGTGGAATGACAGTGAACAGGGACCCTGTGCTTCAGTTCTAACTCATAAAATACAGGAACAATGGGAACTGAACATCAGGAGCACCAATTCTGAGATTTCACGTGATGAGGAGTGAACCAAAGCTATTTCATATCAGCTGCCAGGTCCTGCTATTTATAAAATGAGAGGCAACAGCAAGGAACAGAAAGGGCAGGAAGACTTTTGTGTTGTTACCTCTCTAGCTTTTTATTTCCAGCAGCAGTTTGAGTAATTTCCTCCCTTTTTTTATTACTACTCAGACTCTCAGCTGTCCAGGCTGTGGATTCCTGGCCCCTGAGGGCAGCACAGTGCCCCTGCCCCTTGCACCAGACACTGCTCTCTGTGCTGCTGCTCCAGCTCTCCTTGGAATCCTGTTCCTGTGCTTGCAGAGGTGGCAGGAACCAGTGTGACCCTCCAGGCTCACATCCTTGTGTTTTGTACTCACTGTATCACAGCTTCCTCGTTTGCCTGTGCCTTGTTACCTTGGAGAGGTGTAAGAGAGCTCACTCTGAAATAGTGAAGGCTAAAAACCAGCCCAAATAAGGCAGCAAAAGTCTCCAATGTCCTGTTTTTTTCGAAGGAGTATCAGGCTAAAACTGTCCAGATTGTTTGCTGCAATCAGGCCACAAATGTTGCAGCCAATTAGAATCAATACATGCATAGTAAAGACTGAAGGCTTTCCTTGAAGCAGCTCTCTTTTTGTTAAACATTTGAAAGTAATCCATGGCTGAGATTTTCCAGTGGATCTTTATGTGCAAGGAGTTGCTCAGAAAAGTGCCTGAAGAGTTTAACTGATGGAAGTGGAGGATTTTCATGTTTTCTGAGCAAATCACCTTGGGGCTGAAGTGACTGGGTTATAAAAAAAATAATGGTTTTCTCTCATTTCAGTATTTGGAGGTAGGAATATATTTAATTATTTATTAGGACGGATTTCCTGAACAAAAGGTAAAGCAAGTTTTAGATGGAGTAAGTTAATAAATTACTCACTTTCAGTTTTGGATATCTGGTTTTGTCCAAGCTCTATTTCACTCCAAAAAATGTTGTGATCTTTCAAATCCAGGTGACTGGTTGCATACAGATGATACAAATATATTTTAGCTTGAAAATAAAGTGCATCCATGTAACTAAAGCATCCAGGTGATAAAAATAAATCATAAAAATGGGATTATGGTTTTACTCTGGGATATAATAAAAAGCAGCATTTTCTTAAATGCTGTTAAGGGGTGTCAAGAGGAGGTGACTCACCTTGCTGAGGCACATTAGGTGCAGGAATGGATCCAGCTCTGATGGATGAAGGAGCAAAGGGTGAAAAACAGGATGTTGCTGAGAAAGGAGTACTGAGAAAGCTGTGGAAAAAGTGAGCCAAAGTGGAGGTGGGAGGGGAGGGAGCAGG
Source organism: Aphelocoma coerulescens (assembly GCF_041296385.1). Classification (NCBI taxonomy): domain Eukaryota; kingdom Metazoa; phylum Chordata; class Aves; order Passeriformes; family Corvidae; genus Aphelocoma; species Aphelocoma coerulescens. The sequence continues at coordinate 63,444,618 of NC_091019.1, forward strand.
AGGGCAGCCTGCCAAAAACCAGCTCAATGAAACTGAGCTGGTAAACAGACACTCATTTGGAGGAGATGCTCGCTCACTGCAGCAGCGACAGGAACACAGATCCTTCCTGCTGCAAACACACAATTACTTATCAGCCCACAGAAACCAGAACCATTTCAGCAGGAAGGGTCAAATGAGAGCCTTGCTCCAGAGTGCCCTGGACAGCAGCAGTGCTGGCAGAGGCATCAGATCAGTCAGCTGGAAGATTATAATAGAGGCTCCTTGAATTCTCTCCAGGATAAAAGCAAAGCCCCAATTTATGTAATCCCCTGCTGAGAGCTTCAACTGCTGAGCTCTGTTGGAAGGCAAGAAAAGGAGTGACTGCAGTGCTGTGTCAGGGAGTGTGGATGAAACACCGAGTGTGGCTGTGGCTTCAGAGCAAGGAGGCAAATCCTCTGTGCTCTGACATTCCCCACTCTGGGAACTGGAGCTTAGCAACAGCTCTTGTTTCAGCATTTTCTCCTAGCTAGCTGGGAAGTCGGCATATGGCATTTAGAGAATCCAGTCCAAATCTTAGCAAGTCCATTAAGTTCAGCTCTGAAAATACTTGAATGAGTCTGGCCCAAACTCTAAGAGCTGTAAAAGCAATTTAGAGCTTGTGACACTTAACCTGCATTATGGCTGCACCCTGAATTTCCAGAGGACAGCATTAAAAGAACTCAAAAAGTTACAATTCTGCTTAATATTAGAGGGTTTTAAAAATGATGCTACCCTGTACAGGGATGCTGCAAGGTCCCTCTGAGCTAAAGAGGAATCACATTCTCATCAATTGTTCAGGGTTCTCCAAAGGAAAAGCAGGAAACAAGAACTGCAGCAGCAGCAGCCAAACCACAGCCACAAAAACCAGCTCCCTCCTGCACTGCCTGTGGATAACATTATTCCATAATTATTCCCACAGGATTAAGTGGGGCTGCTCTCACATTGTGAATTAAACACATTCAAATACCTGCACAGACCAACATAAAATTTTACTTCTCACTGGTTTCCCTGCCAAATCCATTTTCCCTTATCAGAAGGGGATTCTCCTGCCCACCTCAGGGCAGCCACTGCCCCCGAGCTCCTGCCCCTCCATCCATGCCACTGGGATGGCACACAGGGGTCACCTGCAGGGTGGGAAACACAGCATGGGCAGAAGGAATCAAAGGTTGGGGTTTTTCTTTTTTTTTCTTTTTAAAATAGCTTTATTTATTCATAAGGGAAATAAAGGAGCATCAATAGAGATGGTTTTAAGCTACACATACACACGAACAAGTGCCTTGTTAAAACAGAAAGAACACTCTTGTGCAATGTAACAAAGTATTTCATACAAACTCCACATCTTACCCCTCCTTATGAAACTGGCAGAGCTGGCAGGAGCATGGTAAATTAGGTCAAGCTGTACCCAGATGAGGGATTAGAGGAGGAGTTTAGGAATAGCTGAAGACACCGACAGCGCTGGAATGGAAACGTTGGGTTACTCTCAACAGCAGGAAAAGAGAGAGACATCACCAAACCCACAGCAACCAACCCAGAGCAGTGTGTCCCTCACCAACAGGCTCAGGGGGAGGGTTAAACACACGAGTGAGAACCTCCTGCAGGTTGTCACAGCTGTAGCAGAGCTCCAGGGCAGCTTTTCTTTGCTGGCAAACACTGAAAGAGGGAAAGTGAAGCAAAGCTTCCGTGGTTACTGCAGTGAGTGAGCTGTGCTGCTGCAATAAGGCCAAATGTCATCAAAGAGACTTCTTCATGTTTGAAAACTCCTGGTGTGGGATGTGCAACAGCATAAGGGTGTTAACCGATGTAAAGAGCTGCAGAGCTGAAGCAGAACCAACTTGCTCTGAGACAGAATTCAGGGTTCCTCTGCAATGTAAGGAGCAGGAAGAACAACATAAATAGCAAAGATAATTCAAAACAAAGACACCAGACAAGTCCTATTCTTAGAAAATCTGCTTTCACAATGAACACTGTTTTATCCTTCCAGTTTTCTTTAAATGACAGCACGGTGAGTATATGTTATTGGGCTGTGGCTAATCATAAATTCCACCACTCAATGGCATTAAAACAAGCACAAATTCAGATCAGAAACACTGGAACACAAAAACTGAATTTACATATGCCTCCAAAGCAGTGGATGGGACTAATAAATGCTTTTGGAATTTGGGGAACTCACAGATCTCCAGAGCAAACAAAAGACCCCAAATAAATCCCAGCTACTCAGTGGTAACTGATAAAGATGAATAACTTTAAGCTCTGAGACCTCTTAAAATCCCATCTATGTGGTGTGAGGTAATAGGGGAGAATTTTCTCAAAATTTGAAAGCAATAGCTTAGTAGTGTGAGCTAATTATAAAATGTCATTTTCCTAAGCCCTGGAATTACAGTGAGTCAGCCTCTGGCAAAATCCCCTTTGGTTCCACTGTTTTATGATGTTTCCCACATCCCCAGACCTTTTATCCTCCACACCATAGCAAATAATAAAATCCCAAGACCAGAGAACGAAAAATAACCAAGATTTCAGTGCATAATTTCTGCAAAGGCAGGGGCACAGTGAAGTAAACAGCTCAACATACTTTTGTGAACACATTAATCTTTTATTTCAGCTGGTAAATCTGGCTCCTGGCTCATGTCAGATTTCTTTCAAGCCATCAAACCAAACCTCCTCTTTTCTTAAAAAGAAGACAACAGCATTTCTTAGACTTACTGCTGTAAAAGAATTCCAGTAAATGCTGCCCAGAAAATCCATTTGGCTGCCTCAGCTATCCAAGAATATTTTTAATGGGGAAAAGACGAACATGTTAAGTATTAATGTCTTTAATGTGACATTCCATCTGGTTGACAAACCTGTCTGGAGAGAAAAGGCTCTCTCAGCAGTGGATATTCTGACTGAGGCACAGGAGTTGACAATCCTTAGATTCAGATTCTCTTCCCAGCTCCACATCAAAGCCATCCTGAGTAATTTTGGTATCCATTACTGCAAGGCTCCCCCTACAAAAAAGAGAATATGCATCCATTTAAAAAAATTCTGTCTATTCTAATGCTGCACCTTAAAAAGAATTAGATTCAAGCACGCACAAAAGCACGAACACTGATTTAATCACCTTTTCTGCTGCTCCCTGTGAAGGTCAGATACATCATCCTTCATGAAGACACACATTCCTTTGCCCTTGTTATGCTTTTAATTCACTGATAATTACTACTGCAAATCTGCTTAACCTCTGTCAAAACAATGACTTGTTATTATTGTTCTGACAACTCTGCTTCTCCTGCCTGATCTGTTCAGACTGATTAAGCAAAAGAAACTTTCTCAGCCACCAGCAACCTGACAGAGGAGCCAAAACCAAGCAGGGATTTAACTGGGTGTTGCTAAACTTTCACAGTAGAAAATAAAAACTCATTAGTACAAATGTAGCTGATAACACTTGATGAAAAGAAAGTGAAAACTAAAACAAGGAAATGAATCTTACCTTATGTCCTTGCAGGAAAACATTCCAAGTTTTTCCATCTTTCAGATTTATGCTAATACCAAAATAAGGTGTGGGCCAGCAATCTGACAGTTCTTTGTATCCACTGAAGGAAATGAGGGAAGAGTCTGATTCTCTTACAACCTTGTTCTTTTAAGAGTGTTGCATACCACATCTAAATTTTTTTTTTTTTAATCTCCTAAGGAAGCTTGAAAAGACAAGTATCATTTTGAGAAAAACCTGCAGATCAGAAGGCAGGAGAACAGCACAAAGACTGCCACAAGGATGCTTTATTTTTTGCTTGGTCTCAGAAACACAATATCTAATCTCTTACGTAAAAAAATCCCAATTCTGGATAATCATAATTACTGTGTCTTCAACAGCATAAACTTTCATTCAGTGAAAGACATTTTGGAATTTATATCAACAAGGCTTCAATAAGGGGATTATTGTAGAGTTACAAATCATAGATTTTATTAGGGTTTCTTCTTGATTTGACCTTTAACCCACGATAGCCCAATGATACCAGTTAAATCTTCTTTTCTCTGTGATACTTTTAAACATCATAGGAAACAACTGCAAACATTTACTGAATAATTTAACTGATATGCTCCTTCCCAGAAAGATAAAACCAGGAAATCAGTGACATGCTGGAGGCTTTGCCAGTGGCTTGACAGAAAGTCCACCTTTTCCTGCAGGTTTAGTGCTGTGCCAGAATAATGCCAGTTGTTTTTGGGGTGAGCAGTGCAAGGGAAGCAGGTGGAACAGGAAGCAAAGGAGCAAGTTCTCTCTGCCAGTGGGTTGGAATGGGTTTCCATGTTCCACAGGAGCATACCTGGAGCCTTCCAAGCAGTGTTTTAAACATTCCTAAGAGCCAGGAGCAGCAGTCAGCTGAGAACACACGTGGGGAACATCCAGACCGAGGCACAGACGGGCAGCAGCTCCTCCATCCTCTGTGCTGGGAGTGCCTCTGTGCCTGTTTCAGATCTCACAGTGTGCACACAGGTTAGATATCAGAGATCTGCACAACATGTAATTAAACTTGTTACTTCCCCGGATTTTAAATTTGCTTCTGCAAATATTAAACATGTGACCCATGCTACTTCCTTTTAAATGAGTATTGCTTTTTATTCGTAGCTATTATGAGATTAACAAGTAAAAGTTAGCTCTGAAAAAAGTCTTTACAGTAATTTATGGAGATTAACTTTCCTATTTAGGGTAAAGTCCAGACATTAACAAGAACAATCACTTAAATAAAAATAGAATATAAAGCCTATGTTTAAAACATGGCCTTTATTAGCGCTGTCTAGTGAGCTCCATATTTATCTTACATTGAAATAGTTCTGCTCTGCTGAAGAAAAGACAGAAAAAGTGCATTTACAAGAGTACTTTTTCTTTAATTTTCTGCGAAAATGGAAGGAATTGGAATCACAAGTTGACAAATGTTGTAAAATGAAATTTCAAGAAACATCAGTTTTAGTAATGCTACGCCATCACTAGTGTTTCCTCCTGACCTTCTGCCGTGTGGAACCAGAATATCCTGATATACAGTCTAGAGCATCTATGTTATTACTCTACAGCATATTAAACACAGAAAAAGGGGTTCAGACCCCCTTTCAATGTACAAACATGAATAAAAAAATTGATTAAAAAAATCACTTTTTATACATAATGTATATGCAAACTGCTTTAAATACATGGGTTTGGAAGAGTTATTTACAACCTGCATCTGCCCGTGGGACAATCCACAGGCAGAGCACACACAGTTGCTTTACTTTATTGGTGCATCTCAACTTTGGGAGATATAAATTTATTCGGCAGTACAGCAAACACAAGAACTTGTGACAAAGCATCTTAAGGGCAACCCAATAAATTTTGTTCCTCCAAACAAGGTTAAGTACTAGGACTGCCAAAGTTTCCAAATAAAGTTTTAGTTGAACCCAGATGCCTGCTGGCAGATCTGTGTGGTGGAGGATATGTAGACAGACCCATTGGAAGTACAGGCTTGGCTACTGGATAACTCCTCCTGAAGAACCAGAACTGATAAGGATGTTTTGTCCAAAGAGTGAACTAACCTAGAATTTTTTTTTCCAATTTTATTAATATTTTAAAAAATACATAAAAATACAACATCCAATGTCTGAATAAATATATTTAACAAGTTGCAAGATACCTTATTTTACACAAAAATTTCAGCTTTAGAAATCTTGTTAAATAAGTTCATTGTTGTTATATATTTCATTTTTCGTCTTTTTGTAACAAAATAAAAACTCTGAAATTACATAGAAAAAAGACAAAATATTTTTGTCAAGGGATAAGATAGTCCACTGAAAACCTATTCACAATTCCACTGTAAACATTAATAAACATTAAAACATTTGCATAATTGTGTGCTCAAAAATCCTATAAAAAGTGGAAGACTTATTACAACTGTAGTTTTCAGTCAACTACACTTCCTTTCACAATTTATTTTGTCCCATTTACAGCTTTAAAACTGGGCACATTGCTGAACACATACTTTGGCAGTTCTGTATAGCAAGTGCTTCCACAAAGAGGAACTACTCACCAAGAGTTACCCACAGCTCGGTGAAAGTGCAGCAGTTACTCAGTTCTTTTGGATAATACTCTGATGTCTGCTTGGTGCACTTGCTTTTTTTTTTTTAAGATCACCCTAGAACACCTGAATGCTTCATTGGACATAACTTTTCAAATTTCATAAGTGCCCTTTCTCTGTGTTAAGAAAAACAAAACAAAACAAAAAGAAACAAACAAGAAACAAAAACAAACACAATGACAAGGATGTCACATTGTGCCTACAAACCTTCAGTTACCAATGAGCTTAAGTTCTCTGAACAGTAAATTAAACAAAAGAAGAGGGTAGGAGGGGGGAACAGGTACAGTCCAGCAGTGGAAGTGTGTACAGGATATACTTGGCAATGTCAAACCAGTTGAGTGCTTTCTGTGGCTGAATTTCAGGGTTTATGTCCATGGCAGCAAGTTGCTGGCAAGGCAGAAAATGTTTTATCACCTGCATTCGACAGCCAGCACGTTCTGGGGAGGAGAGGATGACGAGGGGCTCATTCCAGTGTCCGAGGAAGCAGATGACATGGATGCTCCTGTATGTGACACTGAACATACAGAACAACAGATCAGCAGCAGGTTATCGAAGTACAGCTCACAAGGAAGGCTTCCTTGGTTATTAGGTTGTTTAAAAAACATCAAAGCAGCAGCACAGACACAAAAAACTGATACAGAGGTTCTGCCAATTGCTTTCACTGCTGTGTTCACAGTAGGATTAGCCCTACCCAATTACTGAAAAGGTAACTCAGATGAGTTCACTGCACTAATGGAAAACACTTGCACTAGGAAGCCCAAGTTTCTAATGCACAGTTATAAAAGGCAGCAAATGTTTCTGTCAGGTTCAAGTTCTAAAAAGCCACAAAAATTCTTTCTAAATATGTATGCAAACAGATGGTAACACTTTCCTTTCTTCAAAAATATCATCAATTAAACTCAAGTTGCTTTGAGTTATGCATTTCCAAACAAATTAACTCCTCATGGGAATCATAAAGCAGATCTCAGCCTTACCTTCTCTGTCTTTCTTTTTTAATCGTTTCCTTCTCCTGTCTATGGTTGCTACTTCTGACTTCAAGGACATGTAGTATTTTCGTATCTCCTGCAGTTTTTCTTGTAGGAAGGAGATCCTTTCAGTGCTGCTCATATTGTCCAGTTCATCTGTAAATGGAAAGAAGAGAAAAAATAGCTTCATCAAGGTGATTTTAAACAAATGAATGCATTTCTCAAGAGGATGTAGGACACAGCATGGAAGATAACACATTTCCATAACTATGCCAGAAAAGGCCCACACCTAATTTAGAATGCTAAAATTTGCATGTTTTTCTTTCAGAACAAATTTTCTCACAAATTCCCTGTAATCAAGTCATTGCAAGAATCCTTACTGAGCTGGAAGCTCCATTTGTACACTCTGGGTGAAGCATTCTGGTGGTGGTGCTTCTCCCTGTGTTTGTCCTTCTCTCCATCTTTGATGTGAGGGGAAATCACCCTGGCAGGGGAGCGGGAAATCTTCTGTGGTTTGGATGCATTGATGTGTTTGACAGGAGTACATTTACTGGAACTGTCCAGGACAGGGAGGTCTTCACTGTCACTGCTTTGTCCTGCAGGAAGAAGAATTTAATTTGGATTTAAAACCTCCACATTGACATCTTTAAAACTGTGGTTATAATAAAAAAATAATGATTAAGAAAAGACTGATGCTTCTTGCTCAGAAGATCCCAGAATGCATCCAAGGAATAATGGCCTCAGATTCTATGAATAACCTGACCAGACACAACATGCACTGAATTCTCAAGTGTAATAATCATGGTTGATGCAGGAGAGTTCAAGGGCTGACTAGGCCTAGTTAGAAAGTGATAGCCGAATTTCTTTACAGAAAGAATAAATAAACATATCAAAATTAGAATATTAGAGCACTGATAAACTATCTTACATCACCTATTTTAGCTTTCTAATATAAAGCAGACACTGAAATCCTTTTCTTAAAGATTATAAGCCTGTACTACTATTGGTAGGTAGCACATGATTGTATTTAGTTATCAAACTGCTTTACACATCTAAAGGAACAGTTCTGAAACATGACTAAAACAACAGAAGTTTAACACATAACTGAAAATTTTTAGCTCATATATTCAAATACTTTAGATTCCCACCATAACTGCCAAGTTTTCCCCAGGCACGTTAAATATATCTGAATAGTGTATGTCAGATAATTACTATTTTAGTCTGATATTTAAAAATATAACAGTGTTGTCACAAGGGCCAAAAACACTGACTCATTCATGCAATGATTGTCAAAAACTTTGTGACAGGAGGGAATGTCCTTAAGCTGAAGGAGAGCAAGGATAGATGGGATATTAGAAAGAAATTCTTTATTATAAAGGTGCTGAGGCCCTGGCACAGGCTGCCCAGAGAAGAGTGACTGCCTCATCCCTGGCAGTGTTCCAGGCCAGGTTGGATGGGGCTTGGAGCAACCTGGGCAAGTGGGAGGTGTCCCTGCCCATGGCATGGGAACAAGATAATTTTTAAGGTCCTTTCCAACCCAAAACATTCTGTGATTCTATGAAAAATGAGCTACAGAAACACAAAAATCCAGATTTCTATTACAAGTTATAAAATAGTCAAATGCTCGAGAGAAAAGCTGGACAAGATTCCTTTGGATGAAAAGCTGTTCTTTAGCAAACATTTTTCCATACTTCATAATGACAATTTTTTTGCCATGAGAAACACCTGTTATAAGACTTTAAATGTGCCCTCTCCTAAATTCATAATCAATCCAATACATAAAAATCAGCATAACGGTGAATATTTAGTAACTGCTAATATAAATAATAATTTAGAAAATTTTCCTAAGTAAGTAATATAAAATAGCCAAGAGATTTCCCAGTTACACTGCTACTGCAGAGCTCAGAACTTCTCTCCAGTTTATCACCAATAACCAAGATGAATAAAAATGAGAAACCTTGAGAGGGAAGCCCCATCCACTGGAAATTAATTGTAGCAGTGAGAACAGTAGGCTCTTAGACGTGTTTACAGGCCAGGATAACCTTCCCCCTCCTCCCCCTGCAGGAATATACCTGTTCCATTCTTTTCATTTTTGGCTGCAGCACTGGTTCGCTTTGGAGTTCGCTTTTGCTTTTTTGCCAGTGTTCCACTGTTACTGTCACTGGGTCTTTTTTGACCTATGAGAGAAGAAAAAAAAAAAAAATCAAAAATAAAATGTAAGACACCTCAAATACTTCTACTACTAAAAAGCTCTCTTCTAAGCAACAAAGAAGTCTAAAACCAGACAAGCTGAGACAGTTGAGGCTGTTCAGCCTGGAGGAGGCTCTGGGGAGACCTTAGAGCCCCTTCAAGGGTCTAAAGGGGCTCCGAGAGAGCTGGAGGGGGCCTTGGGGCAAGGACCTGGAGTGACAGGACAAGGGACAATGGCTTCCCACTGCCAGAGGGCAGGGTTAGATGGGATACTGGGAAGTAATTCTTTATTCTGAGGCCGTGGCACAGGTTGCCCACAGAAGCTGTGGCTGCCCCATCCCTGGCAGTGTTCCAGGCCAGGCTGGATGGGGCTTGGAGCAACCTGGGATAGTGGAAGGTGTCCCTGCCCATGGCAGGGGGCTGGAACAAGATGGGTTTTGAGGTCCCTTCCAACCCAAACCATTCCATGAGTCTATAACCAGAAGACACAACAAACCAGCCATTTTTAGCCAAGTGACACCAGTCTCAAGACACCTTCAGCAATGATTCCAGCAGGGAATGACTCCTCCAGGAAACACTCACCTTTCTCTCCCATCTCCCTCTCTTGCCCGGCGATGCTGCAATTGCTCGACGTGGTACTGGCTTCAAACCCGTTGGCAGACTCGCTCTCACAGAGACCTTCCTGAGACTCCTCTGCCACACTGTCCACCTCAATGGTCATGTCACTCTCACTCTTGATGCTGCGTGACTCGTCCTGGCTGAGGGCCAGGGGAGAGGCCACCGGGAAGCTCGAGGTGACGGTGGGGGCTAAGGCAGAGGGGGCAGAGTTGGAAGCATTGGGGTCTGGCTTTTCTGCTATTGTGTCTTCACTGCTGCTCTTCTCCTTCTCATCCAAGTCATCCAGGTCTACTTCATGGCACAGCAAGGTTTCAGGACCAATCTGAGGCATTGTGTCATCCTCATCTTTTAAGGGAAGGCTCTCGCTCGCTTCGGCCGGACGTTGGAAGTTGTCGCTCCTCAGCTCTGGGCCGTGTGGAACCGACTCTGCCACCAGGGATGGCATCTCCTCGTTTTCAGTTCTGAGGGACTCCTCAGCATTCAGCCCTCTACATTCCTCTGCTCCAGTACATTCATTGGTCCTCTCTTCAGATACAATATTTGGCACTTCCATCTCACTCTCTCGTCGATTTCTCTTCTCAGGTGATGCCTGTTCCAAAGTTTTCCTTTTCAAAAGCTTCTTATCTTTTGTGGAAGGTTCTGTTTCACTTTCAGTAGTGCTGGAAATGTCTTTACAGTCCAAGGAAGACACATCTAATCTTTCAGGTTCTGTAAGAGACTCATTTGCCACCTCTTCCTGGCTTCCTGGTACAATCTTTGCATTCTCTAATGACGGATCTTTTGTCTTACTCCTTCTCCCTTTCCCCTTAGGTGATTTTTCAACCTCTCTTTTGATTTCTTCCATTTGATCCGTTTTATTTCCAAAAATTTGAACAATTTGTTCACTTTCCTCAACTTCCAGTTTCAGGGTTTCTAGTGGCTGTACTTGAGTCCTGTCGTTTTCTTTCAACGCATGAGAAATCTTTGGGTTTTCCTCATCCAGCTTCTCATCACGGAGTTTTTCGCTTTTTTCCAGTTCTGAAGTTTCTGGAGAAAATTCTTCATTCAAATTCTTTTCAGATGACTCATCTGCTTCACTGTCAGATGTGCCAGAGTCTAAAAAAATTTTTAAAAGAAGCAAACAGCACCCTAAATAATTAATTACAACACGACTTCTTATTTGAACCTCACAAAAATCCCCTATTTTCAGTAATCTGCGGTGTCAACATCAGTTTACAATAATAATATTAAACTTAAAAAATCCTGCATTATTCAACACACTTGCTACAGTTCTATTTTTACCTAAAATTTCTACAAAACTGCAGAGTTGAGGGAGCATCTGGATGATGCTCTTAACTCAGGTGATTTAGTTCAAGTCTATGATTGTCCTACTACTATTTCCCAAATAATCCAATACAAATGAATTACATTTTATAGCAGCAGAAATAGTTTTACACATTCTCCTAATCCCATGGATATTGCCTCCTCCATGTGACAGTACAAAACCAAAAAACAACACTTCTCCCCTCCATGCAGAGGAAAAAGCCCAACCCAAACCCAAAAATAAAACCCCTCTACATCCCAATATGGACTCATTGCTAAGCTATTGTACAAATGATGCACCACACAGAGAGCAGGCTTTAGTACATTACCAGATTATTCAGGGATCTGTACTAAAAGGAGACCGTGATTTCATTTCAGCTCTTGTTCAGAGAGGCTTAGAAATACCAAAGATGTTGCTGCCATTTGTGTATAATTAACTGCTCTGCTGGATGATGTAGTATTGAGGTTGAAGACTTAATTAGCACAATTAAGACTATCATTATAGCACTGGATTTGGTCTGTTCAGGACTGAAAGGCTCTGGCTGAAGAACATGGAATCACTTGTACAGTCACCGCTCCTCAGTGCACAAACTGTGCTCCTCAGCAGTGTCAGCTCAACTACTTCCTCAATAAATTTTACAAGGAGAAAGGAAAAAAAAAAAAAAACCAACTAAAAAATAGGGTTAAAAAAAAAAATAAAAACCAAACCTCTTTTCAAAAAGGTACTGAAAAAACCTCCATAACATACACAGGGCTGAGATCACTCACCGTTTGATCCTCTATCAGAATCAAACATTCCTGAGCTACGTCTCGTCTGCCTGCGAGGTGTTGCTAAAATTAAAATCGAAAGGATTAATGTTCATCGAGCGGAACGAGCGCCGAGCGGTTGTGCTGGGGTGGAGCCGGGACCTCAGAGCTCACATGCAGCTCCAGGCCACACCACCACCAGGGCACCACCAGGGCACCACGGGGACCCTGGGATCCAGCTGGGAATGGTGGGGAGCACACGCTGCTCCCTGCACCTTTGGAGCCGGATTTACCTTCGCTGTTGGGCGTTTTGGGGAGGCTGCAGGACGTGTTGGATGGAAGAGTGGATTTCAGAGGGGGCCGCCCACGCTTGGATTTTTGTTTCTCCTCGTCCTTCTTCTCATCCTTTTCACCATCTTCTTTATTCTGCAGGGGACACAACAGATTTTTATTAATGTTTCACTGCTGATTATCAAACTTTTTGCTCTATTAAAAATTACACTGTGGACGGAATAACTTTTTTTCTTTTAAACAAGGACAGTGCTAGGAAGTGCAGGACTTCTCCATCATTAAATACAGCACTACAAACTTATTGAAATCCTTACTTTTGTTTTTTTCTTCTGCTTTCTCTTTGGTCCTCCTTTTTCCACAGGCCAGATAATCCGATCAGCTTTCACCCATTCATCATACCTGAAAGAGAATAACAACGTGCTGTCATCACTGCACATAAAAATGTTGTTTGAACATGAGGATTAAAAGACTTGAATTACACAAAATATTTATTAGGTAGGCAAAGGCCAACACCAGGCTGGACAGGGCTCAGAGCAACCTGGTCTAGTGGAAGGTGTCCCTGCCTGTGGCAGGGGGGTGGAATGAGATGGGCCTTAAGGTCTCTTCCAACCCAAACCATTCCATGACAGCAGAACATGTATTTACAACACATGCAGTACCTGGCCTTAGAAAGATTAATGACGTGTCTAGTCCGTAATAAAAATCTTATGGGATGAGGGAATGAAGGTACAAACTGCCTTGTCTCTCACCACAAAGCACTGGAACACTCAGGGGACTGACTCAGCTCTGAAGTGTCAGTTACTCCACATCATACACATAAGAGTTTTCACCACACCATGCCTCAGCAGAAAAATGTACCTTTTGTTTTGAAAGGTAAAGTTTTTCAATTATGGCAACAAACTGGATGAGATTCTGAAAAGCACAAACACACTAATGCTCTTCAAAATCTCCTGAGGTACTAATAAGGTAAAGGGACACCTGTAAATATTTGGGGAATATTCCCACACTCAAACTTCATGTTGCCACAGAAAGAAATCTGCTTATGGATTTGGAATACCACGAGTCATACACCAGAAGTATATAAAGTAGCATAAAGATTGGCTACCAGGAGAAGCATTTTTACAATCACAGTTAACATTCAATACAAAAATGTATTTTGCTGCCAAAAGTCCAGTGCTTAATACACTTACTTGTAAATATCTTCACCATTATCAATGACTCCTTTAAAAGAAAGTCTGCTAATGCTAACACTGACAGACACAATAAATATCAGGGATACTCCTGGAAGGAGTGAGGATTACTAAGCCAGATGGACACTTGGGAAAATACAAGTATATTCTGATGTTTCAATGCAACTCCATGAACAAAATCACTGACATTGAAAAGTGTGAAAGAGTCAGAGCCTGTTGTGTTGACAATTCAATTTGGAGCCATGCCACTGACCAGCTCCCACTTTATTTCCTTAAAAACAAAAATTTCTTTTGCAAAAGCCTTTGAATAAAAAAATGAAAGGCAATTTGTTATCCCCACCTTACATTCCAACCGTAGTAATGAACTAAATATAAAACTTCTCCATCATCAATTTCTGTGCTTTTAATACTGGCTTCATAAATTTTTTGAGTCTTTCCACGTCCATATTTTACTTTCACTTTGGTTCCAGTCAGGCAGGGTTCTGTGTCCTCCTCATCCTCTTCACCTTCTGATTCTCCTTTGTTCTCAATTTCTTCCCTGCAGTAAAATGCCCACTAATTAGTGATAACATTTAAAGAGAGTAGTCAAGGTAGAAAAAGGCTGCAAGAAAAAAAATAAATTCATTTTCTGCACCCTGTCCTGTCTCTGAAGCTTGCTCTGAAACAGATTTTTTAAATCAAGAACAGGACTTAGGGAGAATACGGCTAAGTACCAAAAATATCCAGAAAATTATATTAAAATTTAAACATAATTTATAAAGTGTGCAACTACCTCAAAGCTTATTTTTTAAATTAATATTTTGATTATACCAAGAGGAATAAAAGTTAACTCAGTGTGTGTCTCCTGAACAGGATAGGAAGAACTAACTTCACTTTTTGAAATATTTTATTTTGACACATTATTTATAAAAACAGGTTCTTTTACAATTTGCTTAACAGGCTACAGTTCATGAACTGCACCTAAGTTTGAAATACCATCATAGTGATCTTCTCATGGATACAAACACCATTCCATTGGAAAAAACCACACTTACAAGAGTGTTTAGCCAAGCTTAAGAGTGTCTGCACAGCTCTTTATTAGATACATCCACCTCTTATTACACCTATAGCTACTATTTAAATATTATACTCAAACATATGTTCAAGAATTACAACCTAACCCATTTTTAGCTATAATTACCTCCCTATTTAAGGGAGAATTTAGCATAATTCAAAAGTTAAACTACAAAAAATGTCAGCAAGAAAGAGAATACTGAGAAGAACTATGGGCTTGCTTTTAATGAAAAATATTTGCTGGCATTCAGTGAAAGATCAACTATCCTGTGGCAAGCAACTCAGAGGACAAGCAACACCCACATGCTTAAAGAAAACTCTTTGATGCCTAATCAACTGACACACAATAAAAACAAGGAGCCTGTAGCTTCACCAGCCATCAGCAAACACTTAAAAGGACAGGAGAAGAGGGATTTGCCATTTCTATTTCAACTGCCCAGGGAAGTGTCTTCAAGCTGTTCCCATCCTCACAGCATCTGGCAGACTTACAGCTTGGTCAGCTTGGTGTCTGGAGGTATTGGTGTGATAAAACACCAACACAGCCTTGGCAAGTAAAATGACAGTGAAAAATACTGTCTGGCATCGACCACAAAAAGATGCTTCCATAAAGTACAGCAGGCTCGATGGGCTTGAAATAAAATGTTCCCTTCCCTGCCTGTCGGAGTGAATTAGCTTTCTGATTTTCACACTTCAGTAAGACCAAGTCTGTGTCCTCCTGCCTGAAGAACAGCTCAATCATGGCACAGAGAAACTCAAAGGAAGGTGATACAAGTTAGTGCTTACCTCTCCCTCTGCCTCTCTTCCTCTTCATCTGATTCTTTATCAGAATCCTCCTGTTTTTTAATTTTCTTCTCTTTTTGCTTTGGTGTACTTTTCTTCCCTAGTGGAGTTTCATTTTCTTTCTTTTCTGCATTCTCAGGTGTTTCCTCTACATCTTTGTTTTCTTTGTTACTGTCTTTTAATTTCTCTTGGGTTTTATCCTCTTCACCATCTTTTTTAGCAGGGGTTGCATCGCGGGCAAGTCTTCTTCGTCCCTGGAACAGAAATAAGATCAGTTTAACAACTCCTGTCACCTGCTTTCTCCATAACCTCTCCAAATCTCAGCAAAAACGTGAGACATGCAACTCCTGTTGAGAAGAAAGGCTGGAGGTGACAAAAACAACAAAATATTCTAAAATATTAAGATCAAAGCTTGAAGGTTTTGTATCTGGTTCATCTGGAATAAAGAGGATGGGTTTCTGATTAACTGCTGGAGGATTTCAGGACATTTGTTTGGATGTTTGTTGCTTTGATACAGTGGGCCAAAATGTCTTTGTTCACCTACAGCAATACATTATTTAAAGTGCTTGTATATGAGTACTGAGAGGAGACATCTTCCCCTCAGCATCTTCAATCCTGACAGTCACCTGTGGACATCACAGTCAGAAATTTGTCAGCTTTCAAAAAACTTTAAGTATCCCATTTTTAAAAGGCACTTTGAGTACTCGGGCAGTTGCTGCCTGGGGCTATCTGCAAGTGATTCTTGGAGATCTAGCACAGGATTATAATTTGATTTATTAAAAGTCTCTTGATAGGATCATTGTTTTTAGGCAGAACAAGGAACCAATTATTAAAAAGACAAAAATTCTTACATTTCTTTATCCTTTCTTTGAGTGTCCTCAAAAAGAAAAACCAACTCAAAAATAAATGAACAAACTAAGAACAAAGCTAATGTCATGGCAGGAAGTTCTCTGAGGCTGATGCAGCTTGGAATAACCACTTCCATTTAGACAGAAATATAATACATACTAGAAGTCTCAACTTGTTTACACCATGTCCTTTCATCTATTGATTTATAAGGCCATATATTTGCTTGAAAAGCTTTGCAAGAAGTACTTTAACAGAATGACATTTTAGTGGAACAGAATCCTTAGAATTTGAACAATTTTAAAGTAGCAATTCTTGTCCTTCAGTAGTCATGCTCTGTTAAGGAACACAAAATGTTCTTTTAACGTAATTAACTGAGTGCTACAGTCATATTCCAACACTTCCAAAGTACTGTTTGTATTCTCTATGGTGTTCAGTATCCACCAGCTGATGGGTCACTGGTCTGATCTATGTAACTACTAATGCAACCCTCACCTCTACAGCATTTAAAGATGAATGAAGGCTAAACTTAATTGATCCTCTCTCTACTTTTGTCTATATACTGTAATATTTCAGTGGGGATTTTTTATTAGAAAAGAGACTGTGATAAAAACCAACTCAGAGAAATGAGTCTTCCTTTGATTCTTAGATCCACAGCAGGTTTTTGACATTCCTGTTCCTTGCCAGAAGGCTCCAGGCTCCCTGTGCCTGTGGAAATCCTCACCCACAACCAAGACTGTCCTGCTGTGTTTCACTGTTCTGATGATACACAGCTCAAAGCAGCTCCCAAGCCATCCCTGAACCACAGCACATCCAACACAGCCTGAGCAAATCCCACACATGTGTGGAATATGAAGGAATAATCAAACTTGATTCTGTTTCTGGGTAGAACATAATTAACAGTTAACACTCACAGAACTCCACACTTGTACAAGTGCACCAATTCCAACCTGCAATTGCTCCACAGGGAAAACTCATTATGGAAACTGCTCACTGTACAAAGGGGCTTTGTTAAGGACCAAACACAAAGCAGTTCAAACCACTCACCCTTGGGGATCTTAGCTCAATTTCTTCTTTCTCACTTTCACTGCTGGAATAATTTTCTTCTGCTTCTTTTTTAACTTCTGTTGGGGGCATTTTTTGTTCCTCTTTCACACTCTCCTCCATTGGTTCCACGTGTTTCTGTGTGTCTTCTATCACTTTTGGTTCATTGTGATGGATGGTCCTAAACTGAATGTTTGCAGAACGGCAGTACTCTTCAAAACCATAAAGATACCTACAGACACAAGTAAGGTCCCCTTTTATATTTAATGGTTCATTCTCTATTTATTAAAGTGCACAAAACCTATTTTCCTGCTCAGTAACTTCAGGAAAATAAAAAAAATTTAAAATAACAACAACCAAACAAACCCAAATAAACAAAAATAAAAAAGCTAGCAAAGATTTTGAAATGAAACAATTCTGCACACAAGTCAAATGGTGAAAAAGAATACAGAGAGGTGCTTCCCACATATTTAACTTCATCCCCAGAGAGTTAAGAATTCCTGACAGTAAAGCCATGCATGAGCTTGTACTCTGGTAACTCCTATGCACACTCTAACCCAGTTACAGGTGAGAGAGGTATGAATTAGCTTTTTCTTCAAACAATTAATATGCAAGTTACAACACACTATCACTGTGACAACACATTTTCATGTGTCCAAGCAACATCATCATTATTATTTCCACTGTAACAGCAACCTAGTACACACTTACCAATTACTCCTTCTAGGATAAACACTCTTCTCTGTAAAATACAGACCTTAAACATGTGCCCAGTTCAAATCCCTCTGAAGATAGTCTCAATATTGTCATCTTCATCAAATTAACATGAGTTAAGTCATTAGTCATCCCTATTTCCAAATTTCCTTAGCTTCGAGTCAAGAGAACCTCATTCTTCCCTTTTACTCAAAAAAGCTCAATTGTTTTGTGTCAAACTTCCAGGAGGATAAATAATAGAAATAATTTTTATTTAGAAAATTAGCTTGAAAAATGTCATTCCTAAAAGGTTTCCAATTCAAAAGTTACAACACAGCTGAAAAGCGAGGGTCAGAAGAAAGACTTATGCATTTATTCATGATTTTACTACTTAACACTGTCACATCCACCATAGCAATGCACACAGTTAAGTCCTCAAGCCATTATTCTACAAATTCTGCAGAGATTATATGTAAATGTACAACCTGAAACATGTCTTTTTTCAGTCAACACCTTTCATGAACTTAAAGCAACTGGTATAAAATTCTCAATGCATATGAGATCTAGAGATTGAGCAGCCCATTCCTGTTAACTGCCTTAACTTGCAAAACTGAATCTGCCAAAGCTTATTTTTTAAATTTCACTGTTGGCCTCTAAAATGGCATCAGCACATGAGGAAAGTGAAAGTTTCTTGATAAGGAAATGAGCAGGATTCTCATATCTTGGAGCAACAGGAACTTGCACAGCCCTGAATACTCCCTCCTTTCCTCCACCATTTCAATCCTCAGCACTGGAAAATGCTCAGAACTGTTCATTAACCAAAGGATATCAGCTGCTGTCTCTAAACTATCAAAAATCTCTTGACTAATGTACAGGCTACTGCTAGGAAAAAAGAAAGGAAAAGTGTTTTCACCATTATCCAATATGAGGACTTACTTTCTATAAGCAGTTTTTACATTGTAGGAAGCAGCTGAGTTCAAAATAGGAATGCCAAGGTCCATATAAATTTGCTTCCATACAGCACCACTCTCAATCTTTGGGGGGAAAAAAAAAGAAAAAAGGAAATTTACAGGTTTTGTTTAGCAAGAACATTAAAGAATGATATCTAACAGACCCACAAGCAAAAGACTTTTATAACCATTGAACAGTCTGGGCTGGAAGGGAACTTGAAGCTCATCCAGTGCCACCCACTGCCATGGGCAGGGACACCTTCCACTATCCCAGGTTGCTCCAAGCCCCATCCAAGCTGGCCTGGAACCCTGCCAGGGATGGGGCAGCCACAGCTTCCCTGGACAACCATTTATAGATATGAGTGAACAGACATATTTAGTTCAGGGAACATCCAACACTTACATTGTCACACCCACCCTGCTGATAAACCAGTCTAAAAAGTTTGAAGAGATTAAGGTCCTTGTAGCCCAGAACTGGTGGTTTATTGATAGGAGTACCTGAACAAAACAAAACAGAAACAAGTTACCCCAAGGAACAGCAAGTTGCCTCTTCCATTCCTTTAGCACACATTTGATTACAAGTATCTTTCTGCATTTTAAAAACTGAATTAGCTTAAGGTATGTCCCAAGTCAGTAGTTTCCAATCACCAGTTAAGGCACCACCCTCTTTTGAATGCACCATTACCTCTGGGTGGTTTATCAGCCACCCAGGTTTATTAACAACCCCCATCCACCTGGCTGCATCCACCCACTGCTCCTCTCATGAGCAGGGAGGACAGCCAGAACTGCAGGAAGCTCCAGAGAACACCTGAGGAATGTGGGAATAGGGCAACGTGTGAAGAGATGAACTCAAAACATTATGGGCTGAAAGGAACAAGGAAGAAGCAGAGAGACATTGGATTAGGAAGAGAAACTCAGGCAAATTGTCAGAATGTGGAAAAGCACAAGACCCTAACTGGACATGAATATTTGGGACAGTTCCAGGGAAAAAGAAAGAACTCCAATCAGCTGAGTGGCAGTGACATAAAGAACAGTAATTATTTGCAAAAGGAGAAACCAAAAGTGACTTAGGGCAAGTGGCTGCATATGTAGACAATAATCCTCCCAGCAAGGAAGAATATCAAACCTCTTCCCTGCTGCTTCGTTATCTTCCTTTATCTTCATGCAATTATATTTGGAGTCATTAAAATAATTTTATAAGACTTTGGGAATACTGTCATGATTCCAAGAATCAAAACATTTATACTGAGAGAACAGAATGTAGAACTAATCTGGTGGGAAGAGAAATCTTTATATAAGGACAGAGAAGAAAAATAAAAAGCAAACAGGCAGGGGAAAAGTCCCAGTCCTGAAGAAGTCCTGCACATTGCTGAATCCTCATACTGGCTTAAAGAACATGTCATGGACTGAGTCTTCAAATTCAGCATACAAATGCTTTCTTCTTTTGCCTTCACAAGATCCTGACATCCCTACTTGTTCTGTAGTCTATGAATGTTTAAGAAAGAGAATGAGAAAGGAGGAAAACAGGAAAGAGAGAAGAAGCAGGCTACGTCCAAGGAAAATTGTGGATTAGCCCAGCAGCAGAGTGATTTCTTTTTTCCCCCCCCCAACTTAGCCTTTTATTCCCCTAAGGCAGGTTATTCTCCAGAAACACTGGTTATATACACAGGAGGCCTCAAAATTACATTGGATGAGCTCCAGAACACTTTGCTATAATATATGCTCAATTCCTAAACCTGTGATAAGAACTGGCAATATTGAACAGCTTTTGAACTGTTCTTTTGTGATTCTGTGGGCTAGAACACATCTCATTAGAAGGGATACAGACCCTCTTTTACAAAGGCAGCTTGATTTCCCCATTAATTTTAACAACCTCCCTCAAAAAAAGAAAGGGGGAAATATTCGGACTCTACAAGCACTTCATGTTTTAACCTTAGCTCTCTGGTTACTTCAAATTCAAATACATCAACATTTTCTGTACTCTATGCTGTTATGGAAATATCATTCATGTAACTGCTGTCAAGAGAAAAGAAAGATTAAAAAAAAAGGAAAAGGGCATCTCTAATCAATCTACCTCCATACCAAGGCTACTGCAGGATGAACACAGGATTGAAATGGTGACTTCATGAGTAAAATGAGTAAAACCAATATACTCTAAAAGACAAAACTATCTGCAGGCTTGAATATGTTTTTTTAAAAGAGGCATAAAACCTTCCATTTTAGTGTCAGTCTCATCACAACTGCAAATGCCTTATGCAACAGCAGCTCTCCCAAGCAGCAGGTACATCCTGCTCCCTATGCAGAGCACATGCACTTCTGATATAGGTCTGAAGCCAAGACTTCAACTATTCTAATTTATTAAGCCTCACTTAATTCTGTAAAGACAGACGTTTAAAATACACTATTTTATTTTTCTAGCTACAGGATAAAATAGAATCTTTTATGTTGTCTCTTCAGGTATCACTGCTCCATTTGTGCATGGTAAGAACAGTTCTGCACAGATATTTGGGGATGGCAAATCTCCTTTTTCTGCTGGTTTGACTTCACCATCCATGAACAGACTCCACAGCTTCCAGCCTGGGATTAACAGCAGCAGAGCTCTCAGCCATGGCTGTCAAAACCAGAAATCAACTGAGGGCTTATTTAACGGGCTGTGAACATTAAGAACGTCTTTGTGAAAGAGAAACAAAACCAAAACACCTCAGGGAGGATTTGAGTTCCCTTTGAGTGCTGTGCCATTAAAGAAGTGGACTGGAGATTAAAAAAAAAAGGAAGAAAATTCAGCCTTACCTCTGTCTTCCATAAACTTGTAAAGCTGTTGGAGGAAGTTGTCCCTCTCTTCAGGATCAAGCTCTTCCTCAGGCTGTGAAAATAAATGCAGTCATAAATGAAAACAGCAAATATGCAAAGTAACCATCTATTTGTACAAAAGCCTAAGAGCAAGAACTAAACCCAAACCACTTCCCATTTGGCCCTGAACCTATGTAATGGTGAAATATGCAGAAAACAAAATTTACTCAGAAAGACTGAAGTGGTACCTCAGGAGGAAAAAAGAAAATGCAGGTCAGGGAAAGCATCAGTCCATGACAGAATGAATGAGTGACCCTCAAAATGAAAACACTAATACACATAGCATACCTGCCTAACACAGAAGAGGTCTGGTATTTACAAGACTGAAAGAATTCACAGGAATTCCAGGGGGTTTTTTGGTTAGGTTCTTTTGATTTGTTTGGGGCTTTTTTGTTTAACTCATTTTCTTTATCCCAACTTCAGCTCAGGTTGCAGAATAATTTTTTCTCCAACTATACCTGGATTTGATGCTCCAGACAGTATTTATTTTGTAATTAAGTTCCAATGCTTGATTTCAGCTCATTATTTGGAAAAAACCTTTAAAGTCACTTCTATAATCTGTTATTATTTTAAGTTCCTTAGTTTTACCTTTATAACTTAAAGTCTCAAAGAGATAAACACCTATTAACTTTATGGCAAGCAATCCACAGCATGAAATAAAGATATTCTTTTATTCCAGGGAAAGTCATTAAAATAAAGTAAATTTATTGGGGCATGGAGGAGGCAGGGAAAGGAAATAATGTCCACGTATCTTCATGGAATTTTGAGATTCTAGCAGAGACCAAAAAAAAAAAGGAAACCTTTTCCCTGCAATGCTTTCTGCATGCCACTTTCTTCCTGCCAGTCTGGCAGTTTGCACAAGGCAGGCTGCAGCTGTCTTGAAGGAAAGATGTACAGTACGTGTCAAAAAATCTTATCATTACATTATTAAAAATAACAGGAAAGTGACAAGCAGTTCCAGAAGGAAACCAGAACAACAATTTAGATTTCAGTCATCTCTGCATTCTGTAAACTTTAAGCTTCAAGGCAGGGAGATAGGCAGGGAAATGGGGATGTACATGCTAGTGGCTTGCTAACCAGAAAGCAATCTGCTCAGCATCAGAATGAATCCCAGCCCTGCCTGCTTCACCAAATTCCGAGCTTCTAAACCCAACAGGGCTCAGCTACAATCAGGCAGAGACAATATCTGTGTCTTACTTTACTAATTTTTCTTGGGGAATAATTGGAGGAAATTAAGTGTGTAATCACAACACTGTACAGCATCAGTTACCATTTGCTCAGCACATTATGGGGATTATATAAGGAGAAACAGTTATCTATAGAATTAGCATGCTCTTCCAGGTTATCAAGTGAAGTATTGCTATAGAAACCACAGCTTTTTTCTTGCTATCTAGACTGCAAAATAACTTCAAGATCGAGAAATTTCTACCATTTACTGTCATGTTTAGTGACTATAGGCAGTTCGGCTCAAACTGTGCAAATTAAACATATCTAAGTAACAGTAAACATTCAGAAATACTTCTGAATAGTTAAATTAAAGCCATTTCTTCTGTGTGGGCACAATGCCAAACCAGAACTGTGGGTCAGAACAGCAGACATGTAGGTTAGAAATACCAATCTTTCAGCCAGAATTTAACTCTTCCACTGAGTACTTTCAGCTGAAGGAAAGCAAAAAGGAAAGATGAAAAGCTTTATAGGCTTGGGGGCATAAAACCTGTCTGCAATAATCATCCACCTGTGTGAGACATCCCAAATTCTGCACCTGCTTCTCTCTGTTGATGGTGTATGAGCCCACTGACAGAGGAGTCTGAACTGTGCCTGGTACTGATGCCAGAACAGGCACCAAATCCTTTTGAGAAGTCACTTGAGTAAGACGTGAGTGACTATCACTAGAGAATAAATCATGGATCAGCTGTTCCTTTGCTTCTGGCCAAAATGAGAAAGACCAACCCTCCATGGATATGCTTATTGCAACATAAGATGTCATTTTTTTACCAGGGTTATCTGTTTGGAACTGGATGTAAAAGAATTCCCAGGACTTTCTGCTGCTGTGATTTAGAGCTGAGTTTTACTTTAAATATATCAGCCATCATAAAGTCATAGAATGGGTTGGGCTGGAATGGACTTTAAAGACCATCTAGTTCCAACTCCCCTGCCACAGGGGTTCATCTAAGCTCCTGTAAATCTGGACCCAAATCAAGGAAACACCTGAGAAATGTTGATACCATAACCTGTGATCACCATCAGGGAGCAAATGGAGAGCTGAAATTCCCAGCATTGACTTCCAGCAGGAACCAGGGTAACAGTGCTACTCTCCAAAACTCACTGCTACTATTCATGGGACATTTGTGCCCATTTTAGACTGAGCATAAATAAATTCACAGTGGTAATTGTTTAAAACCACTTACTGAAGAGAGTTCTATCTCTCAATTTCATTTTTTCCTATACAGATGTTACAAAAAGGGGAAGACTGTAGCCAAAGGTAAGTCCAAGTGAGAGGCAAAACAACATGAAAATTTTAAGCTGCAGGAGTTCAAAACTGAGACCTTTCCACTGTTCATCCAATACCCACAGCTAAATGCAACATGAGAAAAACTTTTTAGTTTCAGGATGAGAGGCTAAATTTAATTTAAATGAAAATAAATAAAAATCTCCAAGATGGCCCTTTTCTAACTAAAAGATTGAAATTTTATGCATTTGAGATTTTTTTCCTCCTTTCTGACAAGCAGGCCACATCCATTAGAGAACACTGTAAATGGTAAAACAATAAAATCAACAATGAACATTATGTTTGTATAATGGACATGGTCCTTTCCCAACTCCATTTCTTACTTCCTTCCAAGCAACACTATCAGCATTCATGTATTTTCTAAAACTCTATGCTAAGAACCATGAAGCATACAGAAAACGTGTAGAACACTTGTAACTGGTTTTGCTTCACTTGGTTTCCAGCCACCTAATTCACCATGAGTTTTGCTTCTGCCCTTAGCATGATTTTAAACAAGAATGTGGCTCTGTTATCCTGACTCATCATTTACTCTACAGAAAGATGTTAAAGCTTCTGTGGGTGCCAACCTTTAGGGCTGAGTGGGAGCACAAAGGATGAAACAGTTTCTTCTACAAAAGAAAGAATGAATCTCTACCTACAAGCACGTACACCCTGAACTCAAGCAGTACGAGGTGGAGCTACCAGGGACAGATCTTTCTTTCATGTTATAAATAGAATGACAAGACCATAAATGCTTCTGTGAAAGAAACACAGGTGAAGAGGAAGAACAGCACACACAGGATTTGGAGTTCAGAGGAGATGATCAAGACAAGCTGCCAGAATTACAGTTAATGTAATTTTGTTGCTTCAGAGTACTTCAATGCGATTTCATCACTTGCACATTTGCTTTCTAATGCCAAGCTTGAAAACTAATTAAGGAAATGACAAGAATTAAACTGATTGCAACAAGTTAAGAGATTTAAACCACGTGGAGATGAGAGTGGTCTTAAAATGTTAATTTGTACCAACAAGAACCAGAAATTCCACAAACCAACAATGACTCACTCCAGAGCTGTGCCTCAGTTTGCAACTTCTCTTGGAGTGACATTCTGAGAATGCCTGTTTGTATAAAACTGTGAGCAAGAAAGTCTTTAAAGAACATTTTTGCATGGTATGATGCAGGCTGTGCTTCACAGTAGCCAGAACTCCTACAAATGCACACATGCATGAGAAGGAGGATTTGCTAATCAATGTTTAGCTATTTTTAAAGGCTATTCTGTGCATTACACATCACAGCTGCTTAGGGGGTTTTATATATATAAATCACATAATCTTAGAATGGTTTGGATTGGAAGGGACCTGAAAAACCATCTTTGATCCATCTCCTGCCATGGGCAGGGACACCTTCCACTAGCCCAGGTTGCTCCAAGCCCCATCCAAGCTGGCCTGGAACACTGCCAGGGATGGGGCAGCCACAGCTTCTGAGGGCAGTGTGGGCCAGGGCCTCACCACCCTCACAGGAAAGAATTTCTTCCTAGTATCTAATAAACCACTTCTTTCTGAATATCACCCTTCATTAACTTTGGAATTACTGTTTTCCTGTATTTAACTTCTAGAGTCAGCTATTTCCATGTTATTTTAAAATACAAATAGGTTGCAACAGACATGGAAATTTGGTTTGATTTTATATGATCTCCCACAGTTACTTAGAGCAAAGCCTACATGGGGAACAAGAATTATCTTGAAGCAAAATGTACATATTGTAATAGTTGTTTACAAATTATTTGTAGGAATTTCAAGCCTCCTAAAACACATCATGGATTTCTCATCCTTCCCTTATGGACTTAATGCTAATAAAATATATGGTAACAACTTATCATGAGAACTGAAATCCTCGCTTATTTGCAGAATAGGAACATTGGAAAATGCCTCTGGCATCTTCCCTTTTCAAAGAGGTAAAGCAATTGTGACTGATTTTTTTGATGCCGTTGTGATGCAAGAACCTTAAAAATGTTAAATGAACGTACCCCGTTAAACATGCTACACACATACATCCTCCAGGTGTCTGTCAGAAACAAGCCATAAAGAAAATCCCTCTAAGCAAACACCTGGACGTGCTACAACTCCTCCCTCAATGAGCCATGGAGACCAGCTAGCTGGAATTTTTTTCTGAAGAAATTCCTTGCCTTTACTCTGGTCTTAAGTGAATGTATCTGTTAAGAATGTATACTGAAAAGATATTTCAAATAACTGCATGTTAAGATCTTCATTCTAATGGAATCAAAATGGCTCACAGGGAGAGTGAGAGTCAAAACCAAATGTTGTTTACACATCCCCTTGTAAAACAGGGAGTATTTGAATATTTAAGCTTGAGAAACAAACGTGATGGATTGCAATGGATTCCACAGCTTCTCCTACCAGCACATTTACCTGTCTGGAATCCTTTGCTTCACTACCTTATGTTTAGATTAGATTCTTCTTTCTTCTTCCCTGACAAAAGAACTTAAATACAAGCAAATACAGTACTAGATACAACCTGTTTTGAATAAAAATCAGGTAATGTTCCAAAAGCTTTTATTTCTATGTGGAGATACTGGAGTTAAGATTTTCTCTTTCCTTTTAGCTGCAGTGCATTGACTGCCAAATATACCCTCCAAACACAGTTAATTATCTTATTCTGACATGTTGAAGACTGGGTAAGAACCAAAAGCAATATCCAGATTTTTATCTGGATTCAAGCTAACTGAGTGATTCTTGCAATTTTCCTTCGATAAAGAATTTTTTTGTATAATACCTCTGGAGTTTTTCACTTTTTATGAAATGCGTTATTAAAACCTTAATTGTTAACAGAAAATAATCCTGAGTTGCACCATGTATTACCAAAATTTCAACAATTTGAACATGCTGAGTAGCTCTGTGTAATGCAATCCCTATTAAGAGTCCATGACAAGCAATTTCCACATTGTCCTCCTTCCCAGTCAACTCTGGACCACACAAGTCACTCACCACGGATGAGGAGGTGGAAGCACCAAGCCAACACTAAATTTGTTCCCCCTCCTTGGCTTACAAAAGCCATGTAAAGCCTGGAAACCTGGTAGTACCAATTCTACCACCTCTTAAAGATGGCATAAAAGGCAACACAGTTAGGAAGACAGTTTCTGTCAAAACAAAGTTGCAGATTTTTAACCCAGCCACTGGAAAAATGGCAGGATCTAATGTCACCAGCTACAGCAGATCTCTCTGCTCCCTTATCATTATAAAAGATCCTACTTCAGAAAAATAGGATCCTTTCCATTCCAGAATTAGACTTTTCTGACTGACTTTATCCTGTGATTACATATTAAGTAGGTCTGTGTCCATTTGATTATTTAATGATGGCCTATCATGGCTGGGCAGCAGCTGGACAGGCCCTGACAGCAAAGCTGCTGTGCATATCAAAAGATGGGAATGGGGGCAAATAAAAAGGTGTTTTTAATAATCTCGCTCCCATCTCTAATAATATAACCAATTACGGTTCTAAAACAAAAATTCCACTGAGAATATTCTGGGAGAGGATGGACAGAAGCTATTTTTGACCTTGATTAATAAAAGGAAGCACTCTAGAAAATGTAAAATTTCAGTAATTCAACATCTGTATTCCAATACAGGCAAAACCCCTCCAATCATTCACTTGTCGATTCTCTCTGCAGCCAGTATTACTGCCTCTCTAGGGGAAAAGAAAACAGGAATTCCTTAAATTCCCTAAATGTTGTCTATTGCAATATCTAGCATGGCCCACAATTAAAAATATGTATTCTAACAGATGAATCAGGAATTTGATTTAATGGGCAATCATGACAGTTCTGCTCTAACATTATCTAAAAAGATTCATATCTACCCTCTGCTACACAGCTTCAGCATGAAGATGCTCACCTTACATGCCTACTTGTCACCTGGAAATAATGGATTCCACAGCTTCTCCTATCAGCACATCCACCTGTCTGGAATCCTTTGCTTCACTATTTTACATTAACAACATTCTTTAAAAATAAATCTCTATTTCTTTTACAGGAATGCCTTTTTTTATTTTTTTTTTAAACCACCAAGCTTCCCCCTCCCCCTTCTTTGTTTGAAACACACAGCATTTTATGCAATAGGCATAAAAAACGATAATAAAAATGGATATTAGAAAACTAGTACGGCAATCCTTGATTTTCAGTGACTGATACTCTGCAATTTTGATCAGTGTTAATACAGACAGAGCAATACAGACTGCAACAGTTCACACCCTGCAAAATGTGGCCTATTCAGTCTTTTTCACTGCAAACAGAGGGGAAAAAACCCAGAGGATTTTACATTTCTGCACACATTTATCTCAGATTTATCTTATCATACCATTATTCCCATACAGACATCTACCCCCATTTTCCAAAACACTGATATCAAAGCATAAAATTCACACCTAAAAATAGATTCTTATTGTCTTTTTTTTTTTTTTTTTTTACCTGGAAAGATCTTCCCTGGCTGCAAGCTCCACCAGACAGTTCCCAGATCAGAAACCCAAGTCAAACCCCCATCCCCAACCACCACGCTCACATCACCGATTAAAGCACACGATCCTTACCTAGGAGCTGCATTCTTTCAAACGTAAAATGGTTTTACTTCCTTTCTATCTAATCTGCCCACTGCCTGGACATATTTTCAGCCTGACTTCCAAATATTCGCTCGCGCTCGCTCTCTCCCCGCGCGGCGGCCGCAGTTAACCGGCATTACTTACATTCTCTTTCGCACACACACCAAACAATTAATAAAACGAAATAGTAATACTAAGGAGAAAGCGAGGCATTAGATGAAAGGCAGAGGGAAGGGCCAGCCCATCTCCGAGCCCCCGGCCAGCCCCGGCTCCCGCGGCCGCTCCCCGCGCCTGCGCCGCGCCCGCTCCCGGTTGCCCTGGGAACGCCGAGGCCGCCGCCAAGCGCCATCGGCCATTCCGGGTGGGAAGGGAAGGGAAGGGAAGGGAAGGGGAAAGGGAAGCGGCGTTTGACCTTCCTCCCAGCACACAGACCGCACTTGGGGTTTTACGGTTTGTGTTTTCACGGTGTATTGTGAGAATGGCGCGGTGGGAAAACCAAAAAATCCCGCAGTGCCTCCCTTCCCCCCCCTTCCCCCCACCTCCGCCCATGCTTCTAAATCCAACATCCAGGTTACAACCAGGGAGCAGAAATAGAAGGGAATTCTGTAACGACAGTTTTGATGGCACGAAGAAACTGGCTAACTTTATGGAAAAGGAGCCACTTAAAATATTCCAATGCAGAAAAAGCATTTTACTGTTCATATGAGAATCATGGAATCACATTCCATGATTTGGGTTGAAAGGGACCTTAAATATCATCCAGTTCTAATTCCCAGCATGGAGACACCTTCCACTAGACCAGGGCACTCCACACCCCATCCAACCTGGCCTGGAACAATTCCAGGGATGGGGCAGCCACAGCTTCTCCGGGCAACCTGTGCCAGGGCCTCAGCACCCTCACAGGGAACAATTTATTCCCGATGTCTAACCTAAATCTCTCCTCTCTCAGTTTAAAACCATTTCCCCTTGTCTTATCACTCTGTGTCTCTGTTCAAAGTCCCTCTCCAGCTCTCTTGGAGCCCCTTTAGGCACTGGAAGGGACTCTCAGGTCTCTCCCAGAGCGTTCTGCTCTCCAGATGAACACCCCCAGCTCTCCCAACCCGGCTCCAGCCCTCGGAGCAACTCCCAACAGGTCTCTCCTGTGCTGAGGACCCCAGAGCTGTACAAAAAGCTCCAGTGGGGTCTCACGAGAGCAGAGTAAAGGGGAGAATCCTCTCTTTGATGCAGCCCAGGACGTGTTTGGCTTTCTGAGCTGCGAGTGCTCATTGCTGGCTCATGTCCAGCCTTTTAACCATGAGAACTCCAAGCGCTTCTCCACAGGGCTGCTCTCCATGAATTCCCCTCCCAATCTGTACATGCCCCAACATGTTAGACAAAAAGTCCATCCACCACATCATTCTGTGATTCCCAACTTAACACACAAGAAGGTCAGTCCTGTACTGCTCTAAACACCATTTACTGCCCTGTGAATTAGCTCATAGTTTCAGTCAACCTCCTGCTTTTGAAATTTTTGTCTTTTTTTTTTTTCAAATCACACTGTTTTCAGAAACAAGTTTCTTTTTATATAACCTACACAACAAAGAAAAATACAAAAGAAAAATACAAAGATTCTGCATTGAAGGTGGAACTACTACTATTAGGGCTCAACATAAGTTTTTTGGTTTTGCCTTTTCTTTTGACCCAGAACTTTTCACTCTTCTCTGCCTTGAATTCCTAGTTTCTGAGATTTGTCTCCAGATTCTTCACTGGGTAACAGGAGACAAGTTGCCACTGCTCACAAATCCCAATAAACACAACTGTAGCAGAGAGAAGATGAACAGGTCTGAAAAGACACTGAAGTGAGCTAAGTCTGAGAATAATATATTGGAAAGTGCAGGATTTTCAGGCAAGCAAGTTATTAAATTATCCATAAAAAAAAATGACAAATTGTCCAGACTCACCGCTACTTCTTCAGTTTTCTCTTCTCTTTTTTGTTCCTCTTCATCAGTTTCTGCAGCAGCTCCATCCTCCTCATCACTGCTGGAGGACTCCAGAATTTCACTGATGTCCATTTTCCAGTTCCGAGGAACACCCCTGGTGCTGAGAAACGTGGTTGCCTCCTGTAGCCCTGCAGAAGAAAGGGCCCTGGCTTTACCTCATCTGCAGCATTCACAGTCACAAAGCAGTTTTTATTTCCTTTTCACCTTCTTGTAAATCACAACACCAACTTAAATGCAATGAATCCATCACCAAAGGCTTACTTTGCTCTTTCCAAAATATCATCGTGTCTTAGATTGAAAAAAAAAATAAAGAAAACAAACCAGTGCCTAGAGAGAGGTGACATTAATGTTTGGAACAGAGGAAAAACACATTAGTGAGCAAAGGAGTGATGGGACAGGCACAAATCACACATGTACAATTGAAATACCTCAAATTCTTTTCCTTGAAGAGGTGCTCTAAGGGTGGAAAACAACAAAGCAAAACAAACCCAGATAACCCCCAAATCTGCCCGTCAGTCACAATAAAAGACTTTAATAAAGGAGCCAGAAAAACACCCAAAAGAAGAACATACTGCAATGAACTGTTCAGTGTTACTGGAGAAGAAAAGGCACAGTTTTTAACACTGCTGACAGAAAATCCTCCAGACATTGGTCTCAACTCCTGGGTTTTTTTTTGAAACCATTAGTACCTTTGGTTCCAAAATATTCCCTTGTAGCAAGGAACGTCACAACCCAATTATGTTCTGCACACAAAGGGGAAAAAAGTCTCTTTCTTCAATTTATCTCAAACCTGGCATCTGCTATTTTTTTTTTGCTGTTCTAAAGTTCTTGTACTGTGAAACAGCTATTAAGAACAAAGTAGAAGAGAAATCATTTAATATTAGACATATCAATCAAAACTACCTCAAGCTTTCATTTGAAGCATTTTAAATCTTGACTTGTTAAGGAGCTGCTCCACACCTTTACTCAAACCAGATACTGTTGTTGTTGACTGGGGACTTTTTTGTTGCTGGGTGGCATTTTTTACTCTGATTTTTAATAAATAAAATCTAAGCATTTCTCTTTAACACATTTCATGTTTTGATGGATTGTGGTATCCATGTCATCCATCCATTCATCCATCCATCAAATTCTAGAATTGTATTTTTAAATTAAATATTAATCACAGACTGTTGTTGTTATGAAGTTTACACCTTGCTGTCTGAGTATCTTTAATGTAAATAGTGTTTTGAGCAATAGCACAAAATTTTAGCATTAGGAGAGGTAACTATATATTCCATTGCTTATTCCAGTCCTCACTGACATTTCAAACAGACCACCCTGAAAATATTCCATTCATTTTCCACAAATTTGGACTGGATCAAAGTAATAAAAATCAAATAAAGAAGATTTCTACTAGGTGGTATTTTAATAAGGCAGCACCTATATCTGAAGTTTCTCTAATTTATCCCATTTAAAAAGGTTTGCAAAATATCCAAGAGCAATTATCAGAAATCAACAAGTCATCATTTTTCTGCAAATGGTAAAGAAGCTTTGTATGAAGTTACTTCTTTTAAACACCTTGAACTGATTCTAGCTTACCTTTTCTAGGAGAGGACTCTGATTTTGGTAAGTTTTGAAGATCTAGTTCCTTAATGTCTTTTCTTGCTATTGAGTAACTGTAAAGAATAAGGTTTTGTTATTATTTTTACATCACAGAAAAGCCAACATTTGACATAGAAAACCAGGAATTCCTAAAATTTTCAAGTTTTAGTGTTCATTTGCAAGACCCTTCCTAACAACTAATTGCATAAGGCACCTGTTATTGTAGGTCCTAATACAAGAGTAAGATACCCAGGGTAAGTTTCCAACCTGTCTTTGAAATTCAGGCATTAAAGTATCCTTCAATAATAAAGAAAAAAATTGTAAATGTTCTTTATTTTAAATGCTTATCTGCACAAATTTGCAAAGGTAAAACACATAGGTAAAAATTATTTTCTGAACTGAAAATATTCACAAGAATCAACAGCTGCTCTCCAAAACAAGGATCTAGCTAAGAGGACAGAAGCAAGTCCTCTATTTTCAAAATGCCTTTTTACTAGTACAGAACAACAGTGAAGCCAATTCACAGATTTGCATTGATAGACAGTTGATTCTAATTTTTAAATTACAGAAGTGTTCTCACAGCAAAACATATGGAGGTTGCTCTGTTCCAAAGTCATACTGGATATCCAGTCACTGAGTTACAAGAGAAATCCTAACCAAATTGCAGGGAAAGCCTTACAAGTGAGTTAGCCTAATACTTTTTTTCTTTTTTCCTTCTTCTTTTATTATTTCAGGAAATCTGGAGTAAAACCTCAGGAATCAGAGGCTGCCATTTTCTGAAGATAAAGCTACCATGCTATGGGGGGGGCAAAAAAAACCCAAAAGTGAAACAGAACAGATCTAGATGTTTTACCACTAACATTCAACCTTCAGTATAGAAGGAGCCAGGCTTATCCAGAAGGTTGATGATAGAGGCCTACATTAAGAGGCCAAAATGAACTAAGTCTTGCAACCTACTCAAAATCATGGCTATCAAAAATCAAAAACTGCTCACTTTGAAAGAAAGTAAAGAGGGCAACCACTGGCCTTTGGCAAGGAAGTTTTTAGTTACAACACATTGACACAGATGCAGTGCAAGTACAATGAAGAGAAAAAAATGGGAGCAGCCATTAAAAAAACCCCAAAAACCAGTCTTCATGCTCTTATGAATATATTATTCCCTAAGTAAGATACACAACTCCATCTCTCCCTCCTCTCTCTCCCTTTTGGAGTGGAGGATGGACTAACAGGACCTTTCTTTCTTTTTGCAGGAATATTATTCAGATTCTGTAAACATTTTAATTAACAAGTCTCTTAAAAATCTCTTTTCTATTAAAAAGTAGATTAAACCCTTATAAACTATCTAAACAGCTATGGACATCTGGGCACTGGAGGTAATGAGACAGATAGCCACACTACTACAACAGACACCCATAAAGAGGGTATTTTAAGGCAGTAAGGGAAATAATTAAAACCAAAACTCACACTTTAAAGGACAGAAATGATTTAAAGTGTAAACACCTTGGATGTTTTCGCCTTTTCAAGTTGTTGATATTTTAAATGAAGAAGCACCAGAAACTTTCTTGATTCAATGAATTCTTATTGTTACACATAATGGAAAGAAGGGCAAGGAAGCACAGAAGGAGTCAGCTGGAAATAGATTGTGAATGCCAAATGTGTCCATCCAGCATTACAGAAAACTGTACCTTTTCCTCTTGGAAGAAATAATGTCTTCAGGAGCAGTATGTGATTAGTTTCCCAATTCCCTCCCACAGACCTCTAATCAAAGTGAGCTATCACTTACAATTTGGAGTCTGCAAAGGATCGAACCAAACACTGGTCCTTTTTCACGGTGACGTCGTCATTGCAGCTCGGTGACACAACCTGAAAATTCAAATAAAACATTCCTTTATCAAAAACCCCCCCCAAAAAAGCTGATCTTGAAAGGAAAGAAATATAGACTGCAGGAAAACAGCTGCTTTCTGTTTCTTCTATTATATTTCCAGTATTGGGTAAACAAACCTACTTCAATTTATACTACTACAGCCAACAGCAACAAATTTCAAGAAGCAATTTACCCCAAACTATTGACTTGTTATGTACAAGCCAAAAGTTTAAAATTTCATTTATAAACTCAAAACTAATCTACTGAGGTCACATCACAGGACCCTGTTCCTTCACTCTGTTTTTTTTATTCTTGTTCACACATTTTAAAAGCATCTATTTAAAAAGTTACAAACCCATTTATTTTATACCAGTTTCCCATTTTTGGCATTTAAACTGAGACATAAGTTGGTTTTTTGGTTTGTTTATTGAGGTGTGGATAACATAAACCACTCTGAAATCCTTCCACACATCCTTCCACAATGGTTTCATCTCTAGGTCTAAAAAAAGCGATAAAAATGCATTTGCAGTATTTGTATTACCACTAACAGAACAAGTTTGTTTTGCTCTAGATCATATATGAGCAGAAAATGTTAAATGCAAATATATGACCTCCAGGAACTTAATCCACCAGTTAAGTACAATGTTAGCAAAAATCTGTCATTAATAAAGAGAACTACAACCAGAACATGTACAATACCACATTTTAAATTGAGGTATACACAGGTGGATAAGGCAGTGTCAATTATTCACCCTGCATTACACCATGTCTGAAAATACCAAAAAGTTTTCTACAGAATTCAACTTTTAATAGGCACATGTCAACTTTTCTATGTGTATCAATGAGATGCAAAGTGTCTACCTTACAGTACAAGTCTACTTGGACTTATTTAATGTATATTTATTATCAGCAATGGCAATGAACACCTTTATCATTTAGTGACAGTCAAATACAAATAACCACCAACATCTGCTTCTAGAGTAACTGACCACTGGTGCAAATGCAAGCATCAAAGAAAGAGTACTTCATAAAACTGGAAGTCTAGGGGAAAAGACAACTACATTTAAAAAAGAATTAAAATCCCACTGCAATTAAATTCATAGATCTAGATCCTCTTAAGTGCTTGGCAGCGCAAGTCCTAACATATTTTATTTTTAGAAGAAAAGTATCATTACACACTGATCATTTTGTAAGCAGTTCTAAAGCACTTTAACACCATGAAACAGTAACTTACACATAAATGTTAATCTCTGCTTTCCTACTCTTCATAGATACTGCAAAACACTTGTATTTTTAGCAATGGGAGTAGAGCTTAGCCTGACTACATTCACAGCTTTGCTGTAAAAGGAACTCACCAAAGCTGGGTACCAGTCTGCCTTCTCTGAATTACAAGTCACACTCACAACCTTGCCAAGCAATTCATCATTGAGACGCCTTTTATCTTCATCCTCTTCTTCACTACTTTCTTCTTCCTTTTCATCTTCAGTACTAAATTATCAAAATGTACAATATTTTAAAGTTTATGTCTTAAGTTACTACTTGAATGCACAACCAGATTACAAGCAGATTTTTCTTTCTATTTTGCAAAGTTTCAAAAAGAAAGTTAGAATTTTAAGAGCTGAAATTGCCTGAAATACACTTAAATACTAAGTGCACTTTGTAAGAGGGATTTAGTAGAAATTCTTTCCAAGTAGTAGTATTTTACAACAGCATCATGTTA
This sequence comes from Aphelocoma coerulescens, assembly GCF_041296385.1. Lineage (NCBI taxonomy): Eukaryota > Metazoa > Chordata > Aves > Passeriformes > Corvidae > Aphelocoma > Aphelocoma coerulescens. The sequence continues at coordinate 63,480,476 of NC_091019.1, forward strand.
GAATTGCAGACATGACTCAGGTTTTGACTGTGCACAAACATGAAGCAAAGAGAAATGGTCTCTACCCCAAAAATTAAAACACACTTTTTTTTTTACTGTGCATATAGTAGTATAAAGAAGGTTTAAAAGCCTATTACGTTTCCTATTACATGAAAGAAGCATAAACGGTCTTAAGGATACTAAACCTTCAATTTTATAATATTGCTAGCATATGACCATGTCTATCAGCTTTGCACACAATTCAGGTGATAGAGCATTCAGAGTATTGCAACTTCAATGGGACTGCCTCAGGTTTAGCAAAGGGCACTAAATGAAAAACAGAACACTGTCAAAACTTACACAGGAAGAGAAGATCTTCTCCCTCTATTAGATTTCTTCCCAATAACTGGAGTTCCAAAGTGCTCTGGATTGGTTAGTGGCAGTTGATCAAGTGTCTACATGGAAAAGGGGGAAACAACATTGGTTTGCAACATCTTATTATAAAAGAAGATATTAATGAACTACTTAGTTTTAATTCCATGTCCACCACTGTCTTACCTCACTTTCTGCAAAGTGCCTTTCTCCCTTCAAGCATAATGAAGTTCGTCTCAAGGTCCTTTCATCACCATCATCAAAAACTAGGATGAAGCCAAGAAAACACATCAGCACAAACTGATCAGATCCCAATCCCAAGTCTACTGTTTATCTCACCATCAAGAACATTCTCTAAAACATGACTTTCAAGCCTCTATTCACTCATTCTTTTAGCTCACAAGCAAAAGGAAAGTCAGGATTCAGTCCGCAAATAGATTTTCACACAGAGATTCAAGCCAGTACAAAGTAAGGCTTTGGATGCAGAAGTCTCTGTATAATTTAGACATCCTTCTTATCAACACAACTGCACATTTCAAACCAAAGCCCCTGGCTGCACACCAGTTACCATTATCTAGCAATCTTTGGGGTTTGTTTAGTTTTGTGGGGTTTTTTCCCCACCCTATCTATTTATTCCTTATTTATACCTCTATTTAATATGGTACCTTTTCATTCTCCCTCTTGCTATGAGCAATCCCACAAAAAGACAGGTCAATGGCAAGAAAAACAAGTGTCTGAGAAGTTTTTGCTACACTATCAATGCTGTCTTACAGACAGATACTGGAAACATGCAATTCCAAGCCTCACCACTTTATAAGGAATAGTCAGTACACCTCCTGCCTGCTGTGTTAAATCTCATGAATAGGAAGTTTCATCAATTTCCATCAATACACAGCAGAAGCAAGCTGAAATGCTATGAGGCTACTACAAGCTTTGCCTGAGAAAAATCTACTCTTCAGTTTAGATAAAACCACTTGACGAAAATTTCCTTGAAGAGAAGGAAAGCAAAGTTACCAATTCCCCCTGACTCCAAAGAGCAGAGCCCAGGTAGCTGCAGGCTGGAATCCCAGCAAGGAACAAGTTTATTTGTACGTGGTCAAAGTGCAAAACACTGCTCTATAATTAAAACTACTTGAAACAGTCTTTGTCCACTAGGGAAGTCAGTAGGGGGAAAGAAGAAAGTTTCAAGTGTTGTACATAGCAGTATGGTAATTTTGGCATACTTATAAAATTAATTAAGCTGGATAAGATGAGCTTTAAGGTTCCTCCATCTTCAGAGTAAATACTACTGTGGTATGCTCCATATGCTCCACTACTGAATTATCTTAATGGCTTAGAACACTTGTACACACAAAACAACTAACTTTTCCCCCTCCAAGAATCTCAAACTACTAAATTTTCACAAATAATCATTTTAGGGGACAAATGGCTGGTGATTGGCAACAGGTAACTTGACTGAAGAAAAGCAACCAGAACCTGATACTTGACACTAGAACTAAACTACTTCTTTTTATTTATTATCTCCAAAATTGGAAACTCTACCCATTTATTTAAAGCTAGACCAGGAGAGGGATAAACCAAGCAAACTATTCATAAACTAGATGACATATACCAGGTTTTCATCCTTAAAAGATAAAATGTTATAAATACTGAAGGTTAATTAAAACACCCTCAGTAAAACACACTAAACTCAAATTAAGACACATAAGGAGATCATGACAATCAAGAGTAACAATTTATACTGTGGACACGTGCAAAGCACCTGCAACTGCCAGTGTAGCTGCACAGCTTGGAGCAAAACAACTTTGCAGAACAACAAACTGTAAAAGAACAGCATAAACAGAAAGATTTCCTTATCTAAATAAGTGATCACTTTATTAAGTTTCAATGGAGAAAGGATAGAACCATTTGTCATACAAAAATATCAATTATTTGAGTTACTAAGGTGGAGCCAAGTGAGGAGTCTCCAATTAATCATGATGCTTGAAGTATTTTGTAATTGTAGCTACTTCAAACTTGCTTCTCCTCTAGGGAAAACACTTGACTGTGCCTTACTGAAAGGGCAATCAAAAACTCACACTGATAAACTCAGCACCTTTAAAGATATAAGCTTTTCTCAAACTAAATAGGGCTTGTGGTTTCCATTTCACTCTTCAGAAAAATCTGCTACACCAAAGTACTGTTCATACTTGTGTCGCCCTGTGCATGACTTTTTAATTCTAGTCCTAGAGGGTTTAAGGGAATGTCTTTCCAAAGCACAGTGTCAAATATTAAGGATTCTGTAAATATAAGCAGTAAGGCAGATGGCACAGTTTTTGGCTATGAGATATTTTGAAGCTGTGATAACAGGAGTGTCAGAAGAACTTAATATACTCTAAGCTGCAAATTCATTCCTCTTTTTAATCTCATCCAGAAGCAAGGCTGTTTAGTTAAAATGCCTAGAACTAACAATCAAACTAAAAACTTTTAAATTAACACCGAATAACTTGTATTAATTACTTCATTCCTTCAACAGGTTATTGCTACAACTCCAGATTCTTCAAAAGCACAAACCCTAAAGGTTATATTCTATAAGGAAGAATCCACTGGGCAGGGAGACAGCAGGAAACAGGAACAGAAGACAAGGAGACATCTCCCCATACACACACACAGTGAAGTCATCAAAGGATGTGTTTACAGTGTCATGATACTCATCTCAAAAGAGGAAATTACAGTCTTGTCTTTCCAAAGAAACAAGTGTAAAAAAGCAGAAACCCTTTAGGTCCTACCATTGCCTCATCCTGTGGTGGGCAGGGGCTTGTTGGGGAAACAAGGGTGCAGCAGCTGATTTCTGGGAAGGGAAGGATACAAACTAGCCAGGGAACTGCTCGCTGCTGCCGAACAGGCAACAGAACAGCGCGGCAATGAAGGGAAGAAAAGCGACATTTCTGCCGGGCAGAGCCCTTTCTTCCAAACATGTTCCTTAATGAGGAACACTGACAGAAGGGGAAAAGAGATGAGTAAGCAGCACAACCTGGAGGAACAGTCTCTGCCATAATGCTTGGTCTAGTCCCAAGAACACAGTCCAATATGCTCCATACAGAGCATATTGAAACAGTGACAATAAAATGGAAATTTTCAGAATTTCGCTGCACCCCAACCTTGTCTATGATAATAGGAAAGAAACAGAATTGGTTTTTTCCTGTTTGTGAAAATCTACACAACCCTAATCTATGACAGGAAAATAAAAACAAACTTCCCACCAGTAAGCAATGCAACACGTCCCAAGAGTTAAAAAAAAAAAAATTGACTAAAAGTTGAGTACCTCAAAAATGCAGTAAAATGTGCAACTTTAAACTCACTATTGATGAGCTGGTATCTTCCATTTCCTGTCTGCATCAGACTCATATATACCATCAGCAAAAATATACTAACCCTGTCTTTACAATAAGTCTGTCTCAACATTAGTTTTCATGTATTTAAATACATAATATTAACAAGTCAACTATCAAAATCATTTTTAGGAACTTGAAAAAGCTTGTCACAAAATACTGCAGATCAGTTTGACTACATCTTATTTAGAAATATATATATAGATATATTATAAATAGATTTAAGAGAAAAAAAAAAGGAGACAGAAAAAGGAGAACAGAGCAGAACTCTAGAGAGAACATCCTCATAGTAGTTACAAGATGACTTCCACACAGAGCCACCAGTGTTAACCAGGACAAGGCAGCTCTGTGACACACAAGTGCACAGGGAAAACAACCCTCAAGGCTGCATCTTGCAAACTTCAAATCCAACAAGTTGTGTTACTGCTGCTGCCCAAACCAGGAGAGATTCTACACTGCACTGCAAGGAAACAATTTTGTCTCGTTCCCCAACCCAGTTCAGAAACTTTTAAGTCACCAAGACAATGAAATGAAAGTACATACCACAAATTATAGGTGCTCCAGTGTCACTGTGCACACTGAATTATTCTCACTGGCTGCCTGGCAAAGTAGCAATTTATGAACTACATGAGATGCTATCTATGAGTATCTCGACAAATGTGTGCAGATTTTGCAGATATTTGGGTTTCACCTGTGGAAACAATATAGAAAGAACCAAGAGCTGTGCAGTGCTTGCTGAATGACCTTGTAGACAAGGGCTGTACTACTGATTCATCTGTAAAAGGGCCTAAGAATAAGTACTGCACTGTATTGTGCTACTGAGAGACTACACGACTCAAATTTACTATTTTTTAAACGATTTTAAATGAGCCCCAGTTCCTGTTACAATTATGTATTTGAAATATACCAGAAATCAGGGAACTTTGAGAGGCCTTTGAGTCTACTCGTAGAAAACTATCACCTCACAGACAAAAGCCTGCTGTCCGAACCTGCTTTATCTGAAATGTTAATCTTACTATTGTTACACATAAAGAGATTAGAGAAAAAAAATCTACCCACCTCCTTGCTTTCCCTACAGTATTGTTTGTACACAATTCTTAAATATTTTTAACACTCAGTTCACATTGTAACAAAGGTGGTTTTATAACCAAGGGTTCAATTCTGTTGATTTGTAACAAAGTTCTACTGTCAAAATACTATTTTTCAGGACAAAATCTTGCTCCTCTACCCACCTGTTAGCACAAAACATGGTGCTGGTATTTTTTTCCTAGATTCTCCAGAAAGCAACCAACAGCCACTGCACCATTTTAATGTGCCACAGGTGCACTTAAAACAACACATCCCATGGAAAGGCTCTGGGCAAATTTTGAGGGGTTTCCTCAAAATCCACGCAGGCAAATTTTAAAGACAAAAAGAACAAATTTATGGTGGGTCATGGTGGTAGAGAACACCAGTGGAGACAACTGGACAGTTCCTCCCTGCCACACCTGTGGTTTTGGATTCCTGGATGACACATGCACAGCCCAGAGATGATGCTTCTGCCACGTGGAACTCACCAGGATGCTGGGAACTGGTCAGACCAGCCCTGCAGACATGACCAGAGCCTGGCACACAGCACAAGACATGGACTGGTCAAGGTTTGAAAGGACAAACAAACAGGTCTCTGGCATGATGGACTCAGCTGCCTGTGGAGGCACTGAGAGCTTCCATCACCCTTGGAAAAGAGCTTATAGTTGTACTGTACCCAGAACCAAGCCTATTTTTCTTCTTAGCACAAATATCTCCACAAAGCATCAAAAAACCCCCTTCTTTTAAAAATAGGAAAATTTGACTATAAATAGCTCCTGTTAGCAACCCTGCTCCTGAAGTCCTGGGACATCAATGTTGGCTCATTTGCTGATAAATATCCTCAGAATTTTGAACTGGAATTTTCAAAATCCATGGAACATGAAAGATGACTAAAACAAAATCCTCAGTATCTTTCATTTCCGTGACCAAACCCCAGTAACCTGAAGTGATGCAGTTGCTGGCTGAGACTGTGCTTCATTCCCAGAACAAGCACTCAGGTCTCTTAACTCCTCTCAGAACACACTCAGCACTTCCTGGAAACTGCCACCAGCATTACATGAGAGGAAGAAGCCACCAGCAGAGCTGTGGGGTTCACTGAGGTGCCTCAGAAGTGTGTCTGAAAGGCAGAAATCTCAAAAAGTAAGGAATCCCATTCCCTTTCACTCTAAACAGTACATAAAACCCTAGTAACTGACAGCAAGGTCTGCTAGAAACTGCAAAGGCCTCTCACTGTTTTGAGAGTCCCTATTTCCTATTCATTTCAGAGGAAACATTACTGAAAGTTAATACAGGTTTTTGTTTCTTTCTTTAGAAATACTTTTCCGTTATTTTACCTACCAAAGTACAAGGCTCAGTGTATTTGATCTGTTTTTGTTGAATCTTGTTTGAAGTTGCAGAAATTATTATATTACATAGTAAGAGACCTAAGCACATACAGATTATTGACCTGAGTTTTGTCAAAGGAGAGGTGACATGGGGCAATATAAACCAGGCCATTCTAACAGCAACTCTTGGATGCTTGCTCAAATGAAATACTGTTTCTCACTTTTATACAGATACTACATCACTTCTAGTTCTGTGCAGAAGTGATACAAAAGTGTTTCCTCAAAGAACATCTACGTCAGGATTTCTGTTTTGTGAAATTCTGATAATGCTTGTAAGACTCCAGGCAGAGTGTGAGAGAAGGAAAATACAACTATGCACTTTGTAAGGTGTGGTCTGGGTTGTGGTTTCTTTGTTTTTCAGTCATTTCAGAAATTTTTTCAGTATTTACCTGAAGCATTTTACAAGTTAACAGAGAAACAGGTGGATGGTACACTCAGTAAACTGTAACTCAAACCTTGTTCAGCTAAAAGCAGATCTGACAAACCATTTTAATTCTATGCAATTATCACCTAACAATATATTCAGCACTTCAAAAGCATCAATGCAGCACTTTGTAATTTGTAAATTAAGGAAGTTCTGTTTAGATAACTGCATTCTAAAGACAAACATCATCAAATCATTGAATCACTTTAGTAAGATCATCAGCTCCAGCTGAGCCATTTCTTAACCAAAGAACTTAAACCCCTATTAGTGTCACACCACCTTGGATTTGAGGGCTGCCTTGTGCAGTGGCATTTCCCAGACACTGTTAAACTTCCACTCCAAACAGCTTTTGCTTCTTCACCTGCTTACACTGAAAAGCTGAATTTCAAAGGTAATTTCAAAAATATTTCCAAATCACAGCTGAAAAGTTCCATAGGACTACATGGCTAAATTAACATCATTATCATATAAAAAGAGGTCAAAAAGTGACTCTGTTGAAGCTACAATAAAAATAAATCTTTGTTTATTCTGGCACATGAACACCATTAATAGACAGGAGATACTGTTAAAATACACAAACTGATCATAACTGTGACTCTTACATTATAGTGGTGGCAAAGTAGCCTATTATAGCAAGATCAGCATTTCCACTGGTTCAATTTATTGACCAGAGCAAAGTGGTTTCAGGTGACTTTTCTACTTTAGAGCCCTACATGAAACAGATAACCTGATATGCAAAAGTGAACATCATCACTTCTCATTAGACATGCAGGCAGTTTGTTTTGGTGCATTTTTTTGCACATCTGTACTTAATACTCTGAAAATGTTTGCCTGTATATATTACTGGTTTCACCAGCCAGAGATCAGTTTGCTTTTAGATCACTTAGAAAGAGATGTTAGATAACATAGAAAATAAATAGTAAGGGAAAAGCACAAACGACTGAAATACAAGCTTTCCATCTCAAAACGTTCAGGAAGGCATTTTGTAAACCTGAAGTCTGTTAAATCCACTTCCCTCTCAGCTCTTCAGCTGTGACTGCATCAGTCAGGAAGGCTGTGGAGCAGCACACCCACCAGCTATGAAAAAAACAACCAATTCAACTGTATGCTTTACCAGCAACATAAATATACACCTCATATCTATCCAAAACTTTCTGCAAAGACACAATGGAAGGAGCAGGCAAAAGATAAGGCTTACTTTTCACATGTCAGTATTCCTGTACTCAACCTAGAACACTTTCCCAATTTTAACTGCAAAAGAACCATGACACAAACTTGATGATCTGCTTACTCTGGTCAATGTTACCCATGCTTTCAATTCCAACAAGCAACCCACCACACAGAACTAACAAATATGTGCTTAATATCTAAATCCAACACGTTACAATTGTATTTTCATAGTTGAAGTGCCATGTTACAGCTCTGCATGTTCACTTACCATAAGATTATTTAAATCCCCCCCTGAGCTCCAAATTTTTACAAAATCCTAGCAGTCTTAACACATTTGCATATGGAAAACATGTTTTATTTTCTCCATTCTGCCTGTCAAAAAATATTTTTTGGGGAAAGAAAATTACAGCAGTTAATTAATCCATTGGTTCAAGTTTCTAAGGAACTGCACTTTAATAAATGTAAGAAGTAAAAATCATGGCATGCATGATTTATCTCTTACATTATTGGGGAGAGTTCAACAAGTTGTTAAATGTAAACAACAATCCACTAATACAGGGCAGAGCATTTATTCACTGTTCATATTTCCTGCTCATCAAGTGTAGATTTTTTTGGCAGAAGTGCACTGCTCAAAAGAAAAGGGAAAAAAAAGAAAACCCGGACAAAACTCATCCCCCAAACGGGATTTAAAGTTCACGTGTCAAATATAAGATGACAAATATGTCCTCTGGCCCAAATTCAAAGAGAATTAGCTGAAAGTGCTACTTGAAAACTGAAATAAGTTTGGAGCTCTAAAACTAAAATGCTAATTCATAAACAATGAAATTGTTAGTGCAAGACTGTGTTTCTTACCACTTCTGTACCAGAATGGTGAACCTCTGAAAAACTGTAAAGAGAAGTTAAAGGTCCAGCGTTCTACCTCGAGTATGTCACATCATAGTACTAAACTGATTTTAAAGCTTCTGCACTCCAAAGTAATCCTGCCTTTCATCCCTGACCTGACAGCCAATACAATTTTACAGCAATTTTATAATCCTGAAGAAGAAGGCAAAGAACAGTGAGCTTTGTCAACCAGCTCAGAGTTAAAGCACTCACTAACAATAATAATCATGAAGTGATAAATCCTTCCAAATTATCCACAGAGCTTTATGCTGATCCCACCAACGACAACATAACCTCACCTACTGCAAAGGAATGCTGAATTACTGAAAATAGCTTATTTAAATCTTAAAAAGGGGTTAATGAACCAAAATAATTAAGAGTTCGTGGGACAGAGGACTCCTCAAGAGAGGATGGAAGAATATGAAGTAAAGCTGAATACATTTGGTACACAAGGCAGCTAATGAGAAACACAGAGTTTAAATTTACAAGTACTAATCTCCAAAGCAATACCCAAGAGTAGCATGTACAGGACAATTAACAGGAGCATGTTCCTTCCAGGCAACTATTAGGGAATATAAGGCTCCACTGCTGTAAGAAAGTCGTGCAAAAGAAGGATGGGTGCTTGCAAAGCTCTCTGATTCAAATACTGTCCTTTTTTATTTGCTTATCTACTGTAACTTGAAAGTTGCTGACTTTTGTCATTCTGTTTTAAAGCTGTTTCAGAAAAACCTGGAGATCAGAATTATTTAAAATAAGGAAATGGATCTTACAATGAATTCCTGTTCAACACTGACAGTTCGCTGACCCTACATTCTGAACTTTCTATTTCAATAACTGAACACCACATGAGCCTCCAACATAAGGAGAAGAGTAGTTTACTATTTCACTTTAGATCATTATTTGAAAATTTTATTAAAGGAAACAGCTATTCACATTATAAATGAATGTCTCCTCTTTTCTTTTTATTGTGTGGTATGTTAATTCTCCTCTTAAAAAGAAATAGATTCTGCCTTCTGTTGATACAATCCATGCTTTCCTTGTGTACAACCCTGCACACAGTGCAAGGAGGCTCATATTTCAGTCATTCATTTCATGCCACAAGTTTTCAACTGGAAGAATGATTTTACAAGGTTTATGTCTTAAAATCTGCAAAAATTATTCTGAATTTCAGTGAGTGCAACTGCCATCATTACAGGTACATTGTGTCAAATAAAACTTCATTATTCAGCCCTGCAATTACCCATGCTAAAGCCTCCCTGAACATCAATTAATTATTATCCTATTTGAAATGGAAAAGGAATCAAGATGTGGACGACTTTAAAAAAAGTCTCCTCCAAAAACTATCTCAAATCGTGCAATACAAGATGTAATTACTGACATTGTTACCTATAATAAGAAATATATTGTTCAAAGATTACAGCCCATAAATGAAACATGGCCACTCACCTACAGTGTACCAACTGGCATCTGTCAGCTTGCTGATAACAGCTTCCTGAAAGGATCCATCGGGCATTTTGGTTTCAACCATTGCTCCAACCTGCAACAAGGAGCAGCTCAAGGTTACATGGAAGCCCTCACCCAGAAAATTGAGAAAAACACATTGATTCTCCCAGCAAGCCAGATTTACTTTTTAAGACTCAGTTTAGCCAAATGCTGCTTTGAAAGTTTAATTACTCAGCAGGTAAGAACAAAGGTCCATCAGCAGGAAGGCTGAACTGCAAGTAGACACTAAAGCACTAAGAAACTCAGAACATTTAATTCCAGCATGACTTTGACATCTCAAGAAACAGAAGGCCAATAAAAAACAAATATCCAAAGTTATTAATTCATTATGGATAATCATTCAATTTCTACTATTTCTTATCCTTTAAATACAGTTCTGCTGTCAGCTAGATCAGAATTTCAGTAGCAGCCTTGGTGTTCCCGTAGGAGCTACAGGGAAAAGACAAATACAAGAAAGATGACCTTCTCTGGAGAGCTCTATTTGCATTCAGTGTGTGTAACACAGCTCTGCATTTTAGCACACAACTGTTACACAGAATGAAAATACAAACAAACACATTTTTATATAAAATACATCAACTATTCTAAAACACTGAGTAATTGTATTTACTCTTGTCTAATGGGCTTGAACCAACACGCAAGTTGCTAATTACTTCTGAGAAGTTTCGACATTTCATTATTTAGAAGAACTTCTGCATCTTATGAGAAGATACAAAAATCCCTGTGCAGGCAAAACTGTGGATCAAGTACACTACACAGAAAAGCATAAATAGCCCACAAAGCTACAAAAATTAAGACTAATTCCTCCAAATCTATCTCATCTAAAGAGATGAGCCTCCTTCTGTTGACTTCAATCCTGAAGAACAGGTACCCACCTAAACAACATCAAAATTAAGGAGTTTTAGAAATTTATGTGATTACCAAAAGAAGGCAATATACATATGCAATATACATACTCTTAGAGGTCCTTTCACTTGGTCATCTTGCACTAACTGAGTTGAGTTATCCCCCTTCAAGACCACCTGAAAGATATTCATGAACTTGTTAATATGCATCTGATTTCTTAATAGCACACAAAAAGCATAATAAAATGTATACATATAAAGACATTATTACCCACATTAAGATTATCAATTAAACAGACTCAAATGTTACTGAACAGAAAACATTTGGCATGGCCAGCTTTACTGACAGGAAGCCCCAGACACCACATTTAAATTTTAATCTGAAACACCATAATTAAAGAACAGGGAAAATCAAACACCAGTCATTCCAAAGCAAAGAAAATACATTTTCAGGTGAGTTTAGAATTTGACACAACCCAGGCCAAACCTGGAATTGGGCTTCCAGACGAGAAGATTAAGCAGGGATTTTTCTTCTCTCTGATTCAATTGCAGCATTTCAACAAAGTGTTGACAACACTTTGAATACTAAACTACAACTAAAAAAAAAACCTCTCTTTATTAAATATGTATCAAAAAATCACCAAACTGGCTGCAATATCAGCATTTCTTCTGCCTTGAGCAAGGGAAAGTCGTTATGGCAAAGATGTGGAACACTACAAATGTGATGAAAATAAGAATCAGTTACAGCATAACTAAACTCTGCTTCTCCCTTTAAAATCCTGCATTCTAGAAGGGAACAGTGAGGAGACAGAGTGAACATCAGCCTATGCAGTTTAAGTTTAAAAATTCCAAAATTTCTGTTTGCTTTCAGGAACCACAAGTTCCAGGAGCTTGCTCTGATAACAATGTCCAGTTTTCTGGCTCCCCCAGTTATCCTCCAAGCAGACTACACTGTAGCTGTATTTATAAACACAACACCAGGGGCATGCCAAAACAGCATCGGTATTAACACACATTCAGGTTAAAAATGCACTTTATTCTGATATAAAATTTAAAATAAAAATTGCATAGGGATGAATACAGGTTGTCCTCCTGTTCAGGAAAAGGCTACCGGACGTTTTGGACTCTCTGCACTCTTGGCAAGTGTGCCAGGGTGTGCCTACACACTCTTAATTACAGCATCAGGCTTAGCTTGTTAAAACTTCTATTGTTATAATATAATTGAGATCCAGCGACAGGAATTTCCGCCAAGTCACAGCAGCCTCATGTAATTCCAAATCTTATCGTGGAGTAATAAAACAACTGATTCTAATGAGAAAAAGAAACTCCTACCTATTAACAGGCTAAATACTCTACCAGACCAAAGATGCAGACAAAATCAAGCTTGTCAGACCTGCACACTGCTTCCTACAGAGCTTCTCATTAACACAGATTTCAAAGAACACCACAAGTTTCCCTAAGTACTCATTAAGAACAGGGAAAAGACTCCAATATCTGAATTACTTCTTTCTAATGATGAAAAGCCCTCTGATAAAGTGATATGATCTATATATGTAACTGAAGAGGCTGATGGCTTGTCCTACTCGATCTAAGCATTAAAGCACACAAAAGCTTGAATGTATAGTTACAAAAAGCAGCTTTCACCTCAATTTGTGGGGGATTTTGGGTCAGTAATCCTTTATTTACGTATCTTGGACAGCAGACACTAAAGTAGGAAGTGGGAAGATTTTGACAAGACAAAGCAGAACAACAACTTCTATATTTACTTTAACTTGTATTTAACTACATTTTGTTCTTGTTCTCACATACTAGCATTTACAACAGTATTGCAACACCAAAATGACAACTTTCTCTTTTGGTTGTTTTGGCGAAAGCCCTCTAAATGTGAATGAATACTATGTGCCAATACTATCCATGCACAGAAATTCAGCTACAGCCAGGGTACACTGCTTTAGAAGCTGCAGCAAGATTCTCAGAACTTAAATATTACCCTGGGCATTGCTAAAACCTGGTCTAAGAAACAAGTTATTGCCATCTCTCTTGCTGTTGACTTATTTTGGCATTGCCTCTTAAGTTCCAAACTGTGAGAGTGTCAGTCGGTATGAAACGGAACTTTTGCTTCCGAAGAGGTTGCTCTTATTCCTCATTATTCATGTAAAGCCATAATCCTCTATTTGTGACCTCAAAATTTACTGCTGGGAAACCGATGCATTTGAAAACAGAAGACAAATGCAGTCAGGAAATTAGGAGCAAGAAAGCTCATTTTTGTTCCAGCATCCTACTAAAAATTATAACTAAAAAACAACTTGCCCCTCAAAATAAAGCAAAAAAAAAAAAAATCACCCCCAAACCAAACAACAAAATATTAAAAAAACCTCCCACTTAGGTGTTGTTTAAAATTCATACAGTGAAGTGATGGATGTTTTTTAATCTTCAGGACTAGGATCTCCTGTGACAGCCCTTTCAGCACAATGCTTTACTAAAGCCAGCAGCAGCCTCAGCACACTCACCTTGACTTTCACAAGCCTTTTCACCGTCTTAATCTTTGCCTCGCAGAAGGCACCACGGTACTTGGCACTGACATCAGTCCCCACTGTCAGGTAGGCAGGCTCATCTGCTGCCTGGAGGGAAACAAAAACAAACTTTAGCTCTTATTTATAGCTACAGCTGCATCATTATACATTTAACTTTACACTTAGACTTTCAGACCTGTTGACTTTTAATTGATAAACCGTGACTGTACTTGAGATTGCCATCATAGAGTTTTTCAAAAGGGGAAAAAAAACAAACCAAAAACCCAACAAACAAGTTACAGGAAGTTTTGGTTTGTGACTGATGTTGACACACACCTCCTGTCAATTCATTGTCAGCCTATCCCAGAAATGTTTTTGAGGGTACTCATTGATATTTGGGACATCTCCTTATAAAAAGGGCAACAAAGTAAAGGAGTTACTATTAATTCAAGTGGTTTCTATACAAAAGGAAAACATTTCAACTGTGAGAAGGCAATATAACAGACAGCTGTATTTTTTCAGCCATAAGCAATCCAATGGCACAGATTATTTAAAACGTTTGAGATTGGTGTCATCCCAACACTTACAATTAAGTCTATAACATTCTATATATAGGATTTCTTTCCTGGTGACTAAAAGGAGACCTCTAGAGAAATCTGTTGCAATCTTTCAAACAGCTATTAACAAGTATTTTTCTTTCCTGGAATGCCTTTATCAAAACTTAATTGCCTGTGCATTTTTAAAGAGAAATATCCATCATGTTTTCCTTAATCTGAACTTTAATACTCAACACTTCACTTTACTGTGCTTATTGCAACTGATAAACAAGGACAAATTTCACATTGAAAATGTCTATCAAGACAGGCAATCAGTGCAGAATCTAAAATAAAATAGGATATGTATAGGGATTTTTTTTTTTAACTAGATACTTCCTTCAACTCTGAAGGGAAAAGTTTTGTAAATTATACTGCAATTGTTGAGCCTTTGTACTGAGCAAACCGGCAACAGCAAAGGCGGGACAAAAGCTGTGGTTTTACAAACTTGCCATAGCAGCTGCTGATACAGGAAGCGTTTAAAGACGGGAGCCCGAAGGACAACAACAACAACTCAGAGGCGATGAGGATGTTCCGAGCGCTCCTGCACGGCGGTGAGAGCTTTAAATCACCTGCACCTCGCTGGGGAGCAGGAACAGCACTCACAGCGCGCACCGAACCCCGCGTTCTCCCACTGCTGCCGTGCCCAGACGGAGAGCGATTAAAAATGAAATCTCCAGAGCGGCGGGCGAACAGGGCGGCGATCCCCGCTCCCGCCGGAGCCGCCTACCTTCATCTTTAAGGGTTATGTGAGCGATTCCAGCTCCAGGACTTCTCCTCGCACGGGAAACACTGCAAAACAAGAGCGGGGGAGGCTGAGGGCTGAGCGCGGGGCTCCCCGCGAGGGGTGGCGGGGGGAGCCCGGGGAAGGCGGAGGGAGGGACGGAGGGAAGGAGCCGCCGCCCGTCCCGGCCGCGCCGAGGGAGCGCGGCCGCCGCTTCCCGCCGGGCGGCCCCGCGCTCGGTGTGTGTCACGTCGCCATTTGCTCCGCGGGGCTCAGGGGCCGCCGCCCCCCACCCGCCCCGGCCCCCTCTCAACTTTCCGCGGCCCCGCCGGGCCCCCTCCTCCTCCCGGACTTCTGCCTCCCGCCCCCCGGGGCGGCGCCGCAGCCCCCCGGCCCAGGGAGCGCGGGGGCCGATCCCGGGGATATCGGGACAGAGTTGCGGGGTCCCGGTCCCGGGGGTCCCGGTCCCTGAGGGGGGCTGCGCGCGCGCCTGTGCGCTCCCCCAGGGCGGGGGAGGGGGGGCGGGGGGGGGTTTAAAGCGCAGCTCCCGGAGCCGCTCCGCGTCCCCTCCCCCGGGACGGCGGCGCGGCAGCCGCAACTCTGCCACCGCCGCCTCCTCTTCCTCCTTCTCTTCCTCCTCCTCCTTTCCCTCCTCTTCCTCGCGCGTCCCTTCCTACCTGTGAACTCCTCGTTCCGCAGCCCCCGCGCCGCCCGGGCCCCTCCGCAGACGGCGGCGGCCCCGGCTGAGCGCGGCCCCCGCTCCGCCCCCCCCCCCTCTCCCGCCCCCCTCCCCCCCCCCGCGCGCGCGGACCCGCCCCGCGCCGCAGCGCGAGCCCCAATAAACAAGCGGCGGGAGCGGGGCCGCTCCCATTGGCCGCCGCCCCGACGCCCCGCGCGCATTGGGCCGCCGCGGACAGCACCCCCATTGGGCCGCGGCGCGGCCCCGGGCGCACGTGATTGGTGGGCGGCGGAGACCGGAAGGGCAACGGCGCGATGTGATTGGCTCGGGGAGGGATGGGCGGGAGGGAGGGGGAAGGACGGGGCGGGGGCGGGACGGTGGCGGTGGCGGTGGCGGAGGGGGCGGAGCCGGCGCGCGCGGCGCGCAGGCGCGGCGGCCGCGGCGTCGCAGGCGCCATTTTGTGCGCGGCGCTTTCCCATTTTAGGCCGCGGGAAGAGGGAGGAGCGGGAGTGCCCGGTGATCGGCGGAGGGAGCGGCCGGGAGGCTCATCCGGAGGTCCGCTGAGGCGGTACCGCGTCTCTTCCCGGCGGTATGACCCAGTCGCTGGGTGCTGGTGGCGACCCCGCTCGCGGCGGCGATGGCGTAGGAGCGGGCCCGGCCGGACCCGGAAGTGGAGCTGCCGCCATGGAGGCGCCGGGACCGCCCGCCGTGAGGGCGCGGAGCCGCCGGGGCGGCCCGAGCGCCCCGCAGAGACACACCCGGGGTGCAGGTAGGGGCTGCCGGCCCGCGCCGCCTTCCCGCGGGGGAGGGCGCAGCTCCGCCGCCTTTCATCATCCCCGTGACGCGTGTGGGGAGGGAACGCGGCCGGCTCTCGCTGCCTGGGCGCTTCCGCACGGTTCCCTCTGCAGGAAGACGCAGCAAGGACCGGG
Organism: Aphelocoma coerulescens; assembly: GCF_041296385.1. Taxonomy (NCBI): domain Eukaryota; kingdom Metazoa; phylum Chordata; class Aves; order Passeriformes; family Corvidae; genus Aphelocoma; species Aphelocoma coerulescens. The sequence goes on from NC_091019.1 coordinate 63,496,913, forward strand.
ATGACCAGTGTGGGGAAGGCTGAGGGCTTTTTTTGGGAGGCGTGTGGGTGTGTTTTAGTGGTGTCTGGGCCTGGACCTGCAGCTTGGACGATGCAGAGGTCCTCTGAGAGAGTTTGGTCTTAGAGAAGAGCTTTGACCTGAATAAGTGGGAGTTACTGACTGAAGCCTATGATAAAAACATATATTTTAACGTTAGTTTCACATTTTCGTTCATTATACAAAATTTGCTCTATAGTTTATGGTAATACAGATGCGTAATTTTTATTCCCAAGTAACGGCCTCACAATTTTTACTCCAGAGTGATGAGCAGCTGTTTGACAGTGCTCAGTCTGAGCTACAAGACTTCCCTCAGGGTTGTCTAAAGCAACAGCGGGGGAACCATTGTGTTAATTTGACACAAATAGATGGTTACTTTGGCATTCCCCATGTAAGTTTTGCTTTGGAGGTGGCTTTTGTATTTTTTTTATTAAATCGATGCTTTTGAAAGCAGCAAGGGACTCTGGGGAGTTCAGTGAGAAGAGGTGTGGGGTACAGGTAAGCTCTGAAGGCTTAATAAGGCACAAAGTACACGAGGCTTGTTTGGAATTGACTCTGGGCGAGGTCTGACATGGAGGAAAGGTCTGGAATTTTGGTGTTTAGATCTGGGTTGTAAATATAAATATGGGTGAGGATCTCTACAGAATGTCTAAAGGTTGAGGCATTTCGTGCTGAGGGGCTTTGATTCTTTGCTGTAGTTCTGCTTTATGCAGTGGATAGACTGGTGAGTATATGAAGCTTACAAATGACCTGGAGAGGGACTTTGGACAAGGGCATGGAGTGACAGCACAAGGGAGGACGGCTTCACACTGGCACAGAACAGGTTGAGCTTGGATATGAGGAAGAAATTCCTGCCTGTGAGGGAGGTGAGGCCCTGGCACAGGTTGCCCACAGAAGCTGTGGCTGCCCCATCCCTGGCAGTGTTCCAGGCCAGGTTGGATGGGGCTTGGAGCAACCTGGGACAGTGGAAGGTGTCCCTGCCCATGGCAGGGGGTTTGGAATTGGATAATGTTTTTAAGGTTCATTCCAACCCAAACCCTTCTCTGAATCTATAATTTAGAATTTATTATGCCTGACCCAAATGTTAACAAAACTTCCAAAATTATATTTGAATGTGAACTTCTGATCTTTCTTGGGAATACGTTGGTGAAATCCTGGCTTAGATTGTGAGCGTTCCTGAGGCACGGTTTGTATCTCTGTACTGAGTGTAGAACCATTCAATAAACAACAGTTTGTGACCAAACTAATCAAGTCTTGTTTCTGATTTCTAGCATAAAAATCCTGCCCCCGTGGATGTATCTGTTACAGCCAGCACAATTAGGAGGTCCATGGCACATCGCCCACGGAGCTGCTGTGAGCAAAAGGACTTTATTTCTGTATAGCCAGTGAGCAGGAGAGGTGACTTGTTCTTTTATGGTATTTTAAGCACCTAAGAATGCCCAGTGGGCAACTCAGTGCAGCCCAAATGTTCTCACACAGCTTAGGGATGATGTCTGGTGTCATGGAATGAGAATGCTGTGCTTCTGGCAAGGCAGGAAAAGGGTCTAATTTTGCTTTAAATGTCTTATCATTGGAATATGAACTTCAGGACTCAAGAGTTACTCCATGATACTGACATTTTTCGTCCTAAATGCCAGTGTTAAGCAGCCCTGAAACTTGAAGCCATCCTGGCTGTGCTGGATCCTTGCATCTGTGCCCCATCCCCCTGTGCAAACCCTTATAGGGAAACTGTGGAAATGAGTGGAAGAAATGAGCAGTGGAGGTCACTTTGGTGAGCCTTTTTATCATGGCCTGTTGTGTTAACTGCACAAAGTTAACAGTAGAGAAGCTCTAGAGTGGGACATTCACAGTAAGTCATTTTAGTATCTGATCTCTCTGTAAACAGACATGCTGTGAGGTAGAAACATTTCATTTTTTAGATCATTGTTCAAAGCAGCAGTACTTGTGTTATCTCTACTTTGTTAGTACCAAAGGTTTTGTAGATGCAGCACAGGAGATTTGCCTGGGGAAATGCATTTGAGTCTTAGCTTGAGCAAATTAAAGGCTTCTTAATTTAAAAGCAATTAAAAGCATTAAGGCACTCTAAACTGACACTGGTGGAATTCTAAGTGATGGCTGTAAGTAAATTAGTAAAAACAGTACACTTAAACACTTGAAAATGTGTGTGGTGTATTAGTTGCAGAATGTACAGAAATCTTGCCCGAAGTCTTCCATACATGCAGCACTTGATAAGAAAAAGCAAATTTAGGAATGTCTGTATCTTACAGTTCTCTTTATAAGAAGAGCAGAATAAGTAACTGTTGAATGTATCACGTGGCTTCCTTCAGATCAGAGATAAAGTAAGAAGATTCCTGGGATAAGAAAGGTAGTTTTATTCTGTTCACTAATCACATACTGCTCTTGACATACTTCATTTTTTGTAGCTAAAAGAACTCAGAATACATGTACAGTTACAGCCAAAATACTGTAGAAATATTAAAAATACTGGATCCTATTCCAACACCGAGCTCCTTTCTATGTGAAGTACAGTGCTACTGTGTCATACCTTGCAGGTGTTCAGGAGACTTTTAGCTTTTATTTTTGTCTCCACTCTTTAGTTGTCTTTTCCCCCCTCTTTTTTTTTTTTTAATACTCTTCCCCTTAGTGTTTCTATTCTGTAGTTATATAGGTAACACTTTTGCAGTGGTAGTTCAGATTCTCTGTCTGTGTGGAACTGCAGTATTTCTGTACAAATGAAGGTCACATGCTTCCCATAAATATTTATTATCTAAGTGATTGCAAACTGCTCAGAGGAATGTGGTAAAAAGTTGTGAAGTGCAGGTATAAAGAGAAAAAATCCCAATGAATGTGAAGTTGATAACAAAAATCTTCAGCTAGTAATAGCTGGATTATAAAAATGAAAGATCAAACCTTTCTTGCTCGTGGAGAAAATCGTGCTTCACTGTTAAACTATCAGCATCAAGTTCCTTCATTTTTATAATCATATGTGTGAGAGAGGGAAAATAAAAAAAAAACACCCAACATGAATGAAACCTGTTATTGTTAAATGCTTACATGCAGTTTCCTCAGCTCTGGGACATTCCTGTCCTCAAGTTCAGAAAATGGACATTTAATTATTGGAACATAACTTCATGCTGATTTTAATCATTGCCTTGTGAGGGTTCCCACTGGAGAAGACACAAAGCCTGGCAACCCTCAGGAAGCCTGAATTGATGCATTCAATCCACTGAAGTTCAGTGCTGATTTCTTGAATCTGCTCTGGGTATGTTTTGCAGCAGTGCAGTATCTTCTGGACATGAGTAATGATGAAAATATTTATGATGTAGAGCACTCTGTCAGAAATACTTGTGTGAGAAAAATCTCAGGATTGGGATTTCTATCAGCTCTGCAAAAATAATACTCAATTTGTAGTTGCTCTTCCCAGTAACACCAGTAAAGTGATCCATGCTCAGCTGGCCAAGCTCTTGGCAGCAGCCTCAGTGATCTCCAGGGAGGAGCAGCCCCATCTTTCCTGAATAAACTCTGTCCAGACTTTGTTGTGCTTTGTGGCTGCAGATCTGAGCTGCAATCCCGCGTGTTCCCCAGTGTGTGCAGGAATCAGGGATGCATTAGCTGAGTGTGGTGTTGGCAGCCCAGCACCACGAGAGGAGTTTCAGTTCTCAGCTGATGGAGCTGCTGCTTCCCCCCAGCCCATGAGCTGTGCTATCTATCAGGCAATCTTTTAATGCCAGACTAAAATGTTCCTTGTTTTGAGACTGATTTGGTAACTTTGTGTTTGGACAGAACCAGAGCTGTGTTGTAAGAGGCTATTTTTATTCTTTCTGGTATGTAATTTTATGATAGCTGACATATTTGTATCAAATGTTAATATTGGCGAATTTAGGAACTGTGTGCTTATTGCCAGGATTTACTTAAGCATGAATTCTCAAGCCAGTTTCTGCATGTTTTGGCACGTGCTGTTAAATTATCTGAATATAGATGTTTAATTTCTATTTTGTTATCTAACAAAGGGATGCAGGATATGGAATTTGATTACAAATACACTGAATTTCTTGTATTATTTCTCAGGACTGCAAGTTCACATTGGTGACGATAGTTACAGCTATCCTGGGGAAGTCATGCAGTGTTGCAAAACTACTGCACAGCACTGCAGAGAAGCTGAAGATTTTTGCAGCAGCTTTAATTTAGATGTGGCAAAGGATTCTGTCATCACCTGCAATCAAGTGATCAGTCTGTCTTTCAAAACTTGAAGTAGGTGCTTGAAGTCAAATGGGAATTTAGTTACTGTTCTGGGTTGCACTGTTCATGGCTGCTGAAGGAGAGTGTTCTTACGTATTTTTTGAAATAACACTTTGTCTCTTGATGCCAGCAGTAAAGGTGAAGGACTAGATCTTTAGAACTACCTGTCATTAGTTCTCTTCCAGGCTTTCTGAATAACATTTTTCCTGACAGGCACAAGACACTGGTTAGTGTGTACAGAAATGTATCCTGAAATACAGAGAAATGTACAGGCTGCATCAGTGCATCAACCATTCCAGTGTTGTAAACTTAAATTTTTAAACTCTCTATACTTTTAACTGGCTTCTGAATTATCTCTGCAGCATGCAGCCCTTTTTCCTAGCTTCTGAGATGTAAATCTTATTACTGATGTAAATTCTTTATCTCTGGAAGTTTTGATCTTTCAAGTGGAGAAAAGATGTTTTTTCTACAGGATTGAAGGAGGGGTTTTGTGGGTAAATACACTCAGTTACCCATCTGTAGATCAAATACATTTTATGTTCTTGAAATAAACTTAAATGAAAAACGTTTTAACTTGTACCTGAATCTCTAAATAGTCTGTATTCTTCCTAACAAAGTCAAGTCTCTAGTTTATAATTACTGCTGCTTTAGTAAACTCCCATTTAAATCAAACATATGGGGTAAAACTTGAAAGCAATACCCATGTGGGTTTGGGAGTGGCAATTACTTATTTCATTGCTATGAAAACCAACAGGGGGGAAAAAAAGTCTTTGAAGTTTGCATGTTGTGTTTGAAGAACCTTACTGCAGTCTTTTGAGTAAATTAAGATGCTTAAATAGAAGATATTCCTCCTTAAATATTTAACTTCTAAGATCTACTTTGTTGCAACAGTGTGGTCACTTTTTCAGCCTTTTGTGATACCACACTGGGAGTAAATGTTTACTGAAGAGATGCCGAATGTTACCCATACCTATGAAGTGAGTTGCCGCAGACATTGGAGAGCTGAAATGGGTGCTTCACTTCGGTATAGAGAACTAACTTTGGCTGGATTAATTTGTCTACCTGTGTTAGTAGATACTTGTTTTTCAGCAGTTTGAGTGATCTGTCATGGGCAATCTGAGAACCTTCCCTGTTTATCCTGTAATCTTACCTGTTGATAGTTTATATCTTGGTAGGGTTGTTTTTTTTTTTCCCCACTGCCTCCTTGTAAGACTTTTTGCTGCAACCATGTAACAAAGTACAAGAAGGAAATAAAGCTCTTATGAGCTGTGTTCTCATATACGAGTGTCTGAAAATGCTTGTGCAGGTGGCTTGCAGAGTTTGGATTTTTACTAAAATACATCTTTCTGTACTTGTAGAGATAAAGACAGGGTTCTAATACTGATGCTGAGTCCTTGGGCATGGCCCATCTCTTAGAATAGGGGTGTCTCAGGCTTGCCAGTACTGATAAACTGGTGATTAAAATACTTTATTGTTACAGATGCAGATTATAGAGCAACGTGATCCAACAGGATCAGGACTATGGATTCACAGTCCTTCCTTGTAACCCTCCAGAAGCAGTGTGTGTGTGTCCCTGAAGTCTGTGTGTCCCTGAAGTCTGTGTGTCACTACCAGCCTGCAGCCTGGCACAAAGAGGGAAGCAGCAGCACTGCTGTTTAGCGTGGCTGCTCAGCAAAAGAAAGCTTGTGAGGGCAGTGGTTACATGGCCTTCCTTCCAGGGCTTTTGCTTGTCCAATTTATTTCAATCACTTCAGGTTAATTTACTTTTCAGCCTCAGCTAACAAGACTGTAGTTAGCCAGTATTGATTCTTACTTAAAAGTATTAATGCCCTCAGTCTTTTGAATTCAATGTTTTCAGCTGTAAGTAGCTGCTGTTGGTGAGAATCTACAGTTCAGACAGTGATTAAATTCTGAATTCTTTTCCTGCTCAGCCATCCTTTTCTAAAGCTATTTTTCATTTGTCTGTGTCTTTTGGAGGATATTATTACAGGTGGCTCATTTCCCGGTGGCCAGGGAGTTGGCTGCCCAATCAAGACTTAACCTGTGAATTAATTGGCAGACTGTGTTGTTTGCAGGAGTTTGTACCTTCAGGGATGTGCTTTCCTCTGCAGTGCTCCTGTGTAGTGTCACCTCATTAGCTACAGCTGTAAACAGAGCTCCTGAGAGGAGCTGTGTTGTGTGACATTCAGAACTCTGACAGAGCAAAATACATTGCTTTTTGGTGGGTTTTATTATTCTGGATCAATGGAAGATCTATTTGTGGCAGTGATCTGTCTCCTCCTTGCAAGCAGCACAATAGGGGACTCACTGGTGTGAGGGTAGACATGAGCACTTGGCTGGGGGAGGCAGCTCTTGTTAAGCCAACTGATGGAAAACATACTTAGCTACATTTTGGTTCTGCCTCAAACAGCATTTCAAATCTGTTTCTATTCCTGGTGTATATAGGAAAGTGTTTGGGGAAAATAGGCTCTTACTTGGTGGGCTTTGTTGACTGTGGAAACACCTGGGGTTAGAACTGAAACTGAGCTTTAAGCATTCTGCTAGAGTAGCTGATGCTTCCTGTGCTGCTCTTGGCACCTGTTAATGCAGTCTCATGTAATAGGTCTCTGTTCTTTCTGAATTTAATGAAAGGAGCAGATTTCTTGCTTTTCTAAAATCCCAACCAACAAGATAAAATTGAACTTAAAAATTGTTAGGCATCACTTTGGGTGGGTTTGGGGTGTGTGTGTGTGTTTGGAATGCATCAGCTTTTGGGTGAATGTACTATAATTGGACCTACTCTTAATCTGGTGAAATTGGAATCCTAATGACTGATTTTGGATATGCAGACAGTATGTGTACCAAATTATATCTAATTTTATGCAGCAATAAAGCACACCATGTTCTTTCTAAACCCTTGATTGGCTTGTTTTATCACATTGCCTAAAATGGTATTTTCAGTGGGCAGTTCCTACACTCTCTTTTAGGGGAGACTTCAGGAGATTTCATTTTTTCCCTGTATCTGAAGATATGCATGTGTTTGGACTGCAAACTGTGTGATGCTGCTGCCTGCTTTATTCTAGTTGTCCATTTTTGGTTGGCACAGCAACTCGTAAGAACCATTTTTAAACAACTGTTTCAGAGTCCTTTAATAGCAATGTACTGAAGATGAAAGAGCCCTGCAGGGGGGTGGCTGCATCCGTCTGGAAACAGGAGACTTGGTTTGAGCTTGGTTGTAGATCCTGTGTTCTAAAATACTAGAATGTATTTACAGTAAGGCAAGACTTAACTCTGCTACCACTTCTTTTCTGCAACTCTGTGTAATTGGACATAATAGGCAGCAAGATGCTCTATAATGGAAAGTTACAAGCAGTTGGTGTCTCAAAATAGCTCTCAATTCTTAAGTAGAAGTAACTTCCTTGCTGCATGTAACTTGAAAAACTGGTGGGTGGAGGAAAAGCTGGTCCTTGTCTTACAGACAAGCAACTGAAAGAAGAAAACGAGGGGGAGAGAACAGACTGCTGTATTTTTGGTGCAATTACAGCGTCAGAATTGTCGTGACAATCAAAACTATTTTTCTTTTCATAATCTTTAAACTGTGTACTTCATTTTAAGGTCATGCTAAGATGCGCTGTTGAATTCACTATTTTGCATTCCCTTCTATGGCTGTGGTTTTATCTTCAGGAAGAGACTTGCAAAACAGCTCTGGAGTTATTCCAAATCTCCTTCCTCAAGGGTGCCTGGGACTGCACAGCCAGAGTGCATCCCAAGCAGTGCTGCATCCGCATGGACAGTCACACTCTCAGCATGTGGGGCTTTAACCTCAGGCCATCGAGCTATTTTTGGTGATGAGAAGTTACAAATGAATGACCCAATGCTTGGCATACTTCAGATCTGCATGAGACACGTTCTGCTTGGAATGTTTCCTTTCTGAGAGTCAGCACCAAATACAGATGAGTAGTATTTCTTTTGGAGATGGCCTCGTGGACGTCTGCCACACAGGAAATTTCACATATGGGTTACTTCTAACAATCTTGCCATCATTTAATCAGCAGTACTAGCAGTTGTGAAGAGGATATTATCCAAGCCAGTAACTTTTATGGCCATATTAAAGTAGCATAAAATTAATTATCTTGATACAATAGCCTAAACTTGTTTTTTGAACTCTGCAAATGCACTTACATCCATCTCCCTGACTGCACCAGGGCAGATTTTAGAATATGAAAGTAAACTAGATACTGGCGCCTATTGTTTTGTAATCTGTCACCTGCAGTTCACCTAGTCCCCTTAATTCTCTCGAGCAAAGCTGCTGTATGTGGACTTGCTGACTAAGTAATTGTAACAAGGAATGTGACATATCCAGCCTTAATGTAATAGCAGAGCAGTGATTCATAAGGTGCTGAGTAACAGCCACTGGATGTGTGAGACTTAAGGAGGAAGCATCTTACTGAACAGGCTACTCTTGTGTTGGATCTGTACTTCTAAAACACTCCTTGAGTGGAGGGATGGTGTTGAGCTAGGAGATGACTTGGTCTGTACGTTCTTCTTCCTGGTGTTCTGTTTAAGCCCTGTGCTTTGGGCCTTAAGCAACAGAATATGCCATTGAAACCCTGAGCATGAAGTGTTTCAGCATGGCAAGAACTGGAGTTATGCATTCCAAGTCGGTGTTGAAGTTTCTGCTGTATTATGTGTTCCCATAAATTGCCAGAGTAGGACAAAGTAGGTTAGTTGTGGAGCCTGAAGCAAGCAGTGCTGCTTTTCTGCTATCTTTAGATGAAACTTCCCAGTGCTTTGGGCAGAAATAACCCAAGTGAGACTCAAAATCACCTCTTGCTCAAATCTCTAATTCAGAAGATTTTACCCTGCCATTTGTTTGCCTTGCAAAGCATTTCCACATTTTTAGTTACACTGAAGTTATAATTGACCATTTTCAAGCCAGCTATAAAAGCTAATTTTAATTTTAGGGAAGGGGATCCAAGCCTAAAAGCATGAAAGCATGCTGCCTTTCAAACCTTTGTGTTGGCTGCCTGATCAGGTGGTGTTCTCTGGGCTTAAATCAAACTCCTGTCCTTAGATGTTGTCTAAGCCTGCAGGATATGAGAGTATCTGTAACAGAGAAAAATGTTTTCCCCCTAGTCCTGTAATTAAAACAGAGCCTCTGCTAAATGTTAAGCTTTTTGATTTTTTGCAATTTAATATTATTTTTTTCTAGTCCTTACTTAAATAATAACCTCATATCCAGCATGAGCCCTTCAGGAGCTTGTTCACCAAGTGATTTGCCTCAGACAGCTCTATATATTTAGAAAAGAAATGGTCTTCAACATTTAATTAAAGTTTCATCATGCTTTGCTATGCCACTGCATTTTTAATTATTTGGTCAGTGTGGCCATAAATAGCTACTTCCTTATTTTTTAAAGATTTCTTCCCCTGCTCAACTTCACTGTTTGACATAGCAACAAGTAAATACTTCTCAGTAGCAAAACTCATTGAAGTTTCTGTTTAGCCTATCAGCTGTGGACTAAATTAGTGAAACATTATGATGGCTAATACACTACTGTGTAATTAGTTAATTGTTAAGTAACAAATTAGTAAGTTACTTGTTAAATGCAGTGTGGCTGTCTCACAGAACTGCAAGGTTACAAAAATAGCTGTCAAAGGGGGGTTGCAGTAGTGTTTCTGCTGGAATGAGTCTCTCTGGGCTAGAAATCTATTCTAATGTTCCTGGCCTCGTTGACAAGAGGTAGCAATGCTGAACTTAAGATCAAAAAGAACTGTGGTAGTTTTCTTTCTAAAGTAAAGGGAAATGTCAGCATTAAAATAGTTTAGTATTCTCCTGCCTTTTTCCTCTTTGACTGCCCCTTCTTCTGAATAGAAGCAAATTTCTCCACCTTCTAATGCTCAATTTTATTTTTCCCCATCCACAGTCAGTGGAAATGAAAGTAGTTTTTTTCCTTACCATACAAGTTTCATCAACAGGCTGAGTCTATACTCTGATATAATGATGAAATTTGGAAAATAACCTGACAGTAATAATCATCTTGGTATTAACTAAATTTTGCCATGACATGTAAGACAGTGGGCAGCACTTCACACGTACGGCTGTCTGCAGCCTCTCAAATTGCTTCTCATGGGACTTTTTGTTTCTTGTGAACAGATACAGAAAAATCAGAGTGTAGATCCTCAAAGGAGCATTTTAGATTGCCATGTTCTCCAAGAAGTAGTTATTTGAAAATTTTGGATAAGCAAAATGTGCTTCTATGCCTCTTATCTCTCTTCATATACTGTGGGATATCTTCCTTCCATTTAGTCTTTTAAATAGACACAGCTGGTACTGCTCTTCTCACTGTACCCTGAAATCTGGCTGTGTGTTATAGTTGCTGTCCCTAATTGTGAATGGCTGTCACTGAAAGGATTAGAGGGGTGGATGGGTGGGTTTGCCACACGAGGATGCCTTTCAGTTTCCCTTCAGCAGTTTAAAGTATGGTGCTATAGAAACACCAAGCTCATGGGTTTTCATCCTGGACTTGATGATCCTTGCGGGTCCCTTCCACCTCAGACTATTCAGTGATTCTGTGATTTTAGGAACAGAATCAAGCCAAAATGAAGAGAATCAGGACGCTCCCTGCTGCCATCCCCAGGGAGTGGCAGATCAGCCTCAGCTGATGCTTTAGGGTGCTGCTGAGGAGTTTCCTGACTGGTGCTCACCCGTGACTCAAAGAGCTGAGTCAGCAGGAAACTGCAGTAGTAAATTCAGTCTGGAGCATGGAACACGGAATTCCAGGCTGACTCAGTGCAGCAGCTGTTACTGTTGCCTCAGGAGGAGGCACTAAAGGAGGCTGCTGTCCTGGCCATGACTAATGTTGGCTCAGGCTGGCCCCTTCTGTCCCAGCAGCCTCCAAAAGCTCTGCCCAGCTGGAGAGGCAGGAGCTCAGGTAGTCTGAACTGACACAGTCAGAGCCATCTCTCTCTGTTGACCATCCCATGTCACAAAAAGGAAGTAGAACCTGTGCTTTATAATCCTGGTACAAAAGAGACTGGAGAAGGCCAGGTATTTTCCAAACTACCTCTATAAAAATAAACCTGTAAGGGAAAGCTTCTGTTTTAAGGGCTAGTGAACGTGAGAATATGTAGTCCTAAAGCTGAGGAGTTTGATTCATGACATAAGTATGCATTTTAGACTAGCAGGGCTGTTAGACTTTAAACTGCATGTACAAACAAGACTTCAATTTTAACTGAATTTTAAGGTGGTGAACAGAACAGTTTTTCATCTTAAAAAATCATATGGGTTAGAATGGACCTTAAAGATCATCTCATTCCACTCCCCTGCCATGGGCAGGGTCATGTTCCACCAGACCAAGGTGCTCCCAGCCCCATCCAACCTGCTGCTTCAGAACTTTGAAGTGACTAGAAGAGGCAGTCTGTTTTCCTCGGAAGTGGGGAATGACAGCAGCAAAGCTTGTTTTGAACTTTTGCAAAGGTCAACAATTGATGAAGCTGATTCAGAAGTGTGTTAAGAAACTGAATAAAACTGTTTAAAAATAGTTTGGCTCTTCAAGCATTAATTCCAGTTACACTGCTTAATAGATCTCACAGCTTTGGAACTTAACACAAGCACTGTTTTAAATTGAATTAGTTTTTAATTCCTGCTACTCCTCCAGTACGCCTAGGCTTAGTACTTCAGATCGACACTCCTTTTCCTGAACTCCTGGTTGTTACAGAGGCAGTTAGGAGTTGTGAGCTGTGCATGGCACCTTAAACTGTAACCTGCTGTTAGAGCTGGTCATGTTCTCATCTCTTCTGCCAAGAGCAATCAGAGACTGCAGCTGTGAACAAACTGCAAATTGTGCTATTGGTTAATCAAGGAATAACAAGAGTACTGGTTTTTAATTCTAAACTATGCAGCATAAACAAGAGACTTGTCTAATGTCTAAACATATTGTTTCTCTGTCCATGGCCTGGCTCAAAGGGAGTGCTTTAGGACGCAACATCAGCCTGATAATGTCTTTCCTTCCTAATGTCTGTTTAGGTACAGTTGCTGGCCTATACTTTTTTGAAATAAAAGCTAATAGACAGTAAAATGGAAAATTTATTAGTGCAAGTTGGTCAGTTGGTTTCTTCCAACAAGTACATAACAGCATCCCATGCTTAATGCATTATAAACAAACCTGGTCTAAGATAAGAAAAGTTGGACTTGTTTTGGAGTAACAATGTGTTACATATTGTCATCGTCTGACTCATCTTCCTCTTTCAAAGATTCCTGTTTAAAAAAAGAAAGTGTAATTAAAGGATAGTCTAACAGTTGTTTTATAAATCAAGCTACAGTAAACAAGTTTTGCTGCAGCTTCACAACCCTCTCACTGTGTCCAAACCCTTGTAGTCAGCAGGACAGCTCCCATCAACACATTTACTTTGAAGGGGAAAGGCACCATGTGTGGCAGCCTCTGAATTAACACTTTCTGAGAGCAAGAACTATCCCTGGGTTACATTGTAGCCTTCCCTACTCTTCCTTCCCAGTAACACCAGCTAGCACAGAAGGGATGTGTGTTGCAATGATACCTTTTCCAGGCAAGGCAGCAGTTTGTCAAGCACTGAGACAACACCCAAGTCAGAACTTACCTTGGCGTATTTTTCTGCTTCTTCTCTGATGTCTTTGGGAACAATTTCATGTTTTCCATTGGTTACTGCCAATAAAAAGAGTATGTCTTAATTACAATTCACACAAGGACCCTGCCATACAGAGTGAATTTAAGAAACAATGTTTTACTTTAGTTACAAAAAGTTACAAATTTTCTGGAGTGGTATAGAAATTACAGAAATGCATTACTTTCTCCAACCCAGCTGAGTTCCAGCTCAAAAGCTTTATCCTTTACTTCATCGTGAACTATGTAGATTCTGAAAAGAACAGAGAAAGAACAGATTAGAACAGACTAAATATACTAACAGGCTAAATATACTTTGTTCCTGTCACAGATTTCTTCTGTTAAAGTAGCCTTATGATTAATAGAAGCTCTCCCTGTGCCTTCTCCCCACCAAACACCATCAGAGAATTTTCCAGGCTTAACTGCTAGTCTAAAACACTTTAAATCATTACAGCCAAGATGCAGGTTGAGATGTTCAAGCTGCCCTAACTACAACAAACATTAAGATTTAGATACTGCAGAACCAAGGCTGCATCATCACTGCTTCTGCTAAATCAGTTATAATACAGCTTGGAGTGTCCTGCATTTCCTCTGTAAATCTTACTTCAGTTTACACTTAACACTAAATCCCACCACCACAGTATCTTGTGTCTAATTAGAAGTCTGTACGTAAGATTTCCAATGTGGTGCTAATGGCAAACATGGAAATGGGAATTTAAACCCCAAGTGGTATCATAGCATACACAGTGCCTCCCAGACCAGTAAAGTCACTGCTTAGGCTGTGGGATAGAAATGTTACACTGCAGTAACAAAACTGATGTGATTTCATCCTGTGGCAGAACACATAAACTGGAACAATCCTGAGCTGAGACACTCAAAACAGCAGAACTCACAATAACCTGTGGCTTCACTGTTTGAGAAGCCTGCATTTTGTACTTCTTAGCTTGCTTCAGAAGGCACTAAGTCGTCAGAAGTTGAAAAACACCAGCTATTCCTACCCAACATGGAAACCTTGGAGATGATGGAGGAAGGCAGGATACCTTCAGCACCACACTAAGTACTTCCAGTGGAAGTATTATGAAACAAATAAAAAGACTGAAGTGAACATTGGTGTCCAGGGAAATACCCCTCTATGCTTATAGACCCTCCTGTCTCTGTTAGCTGAGATGATCTATAAGCCCTTCTTATGTTTCTTATGTTCAGCTGGTTACAGCCTTTTGCAACAAAGTGTACCTTTAGGAGCTCCTGAAGAAATCACTGCTCTGGACTGTGCCTAGTATTTTAGATTTGAAAGTTATTAAAATCTTTGTTATCTTGCTAAATGCTACTGAGAAGCTGAATTTGAGCTGAAAAACAGAACCCTCTCTAGCGCTATTGGTGAGTTTGAGCTGAAGCAGAACTAGAACAGAAGTATTTTCATTATTAAAAATTATTTTTAAATGTCTAATAATACAGCTATACTGTATATATTCCTTTAAAGAAGTTCTACTTTGCTTCTTTCCCAAGCACTTGAGTCCTTTTTTTTTAGGGTCCAGGACCTCAGCATCATTTGTGGACAGCTTCTCTCTGAAGCATCAGGTCATTGTTCAAACAACTCTTACTTCAGAACCAGGACACCAAGGAGTCTCCCATCCTCTGTCACCTGATCTAAGTATTTTAAAACCAGGGATTAGAGTCAGGCAATTTAACACACGATACCCAGTTTAAAAGGAACAGCCTGAGTTTGAAGCCAAAGCAAGCTCACCAGTCTGGATTTTTGTCAAGTTGAAAAAACGGGTTGGAGACTTACATTTTTGCAACTTCTTTAACAACATCACGGCAGGTCATTTCCTTCATCTGTAGGCAAAAGACACACAGATGTAAGATTTCTATAAGGAGAATATAAATCTTCCACAAGGCCAGAACAGGAGAGGCAGTGCATGTGCCTAATGAGCTTCATGTTCAGTAGTCAAAGTAACAGAAAGACCAGAACCACATTTCTTCTCTACCGTGCATCTTCCAGCCTGCTCTATGCAAGTCATTCTTCCAGGGAATCATATTACAACTGAAAGATTCTGTGAAAAAAATATTACTTGGAAATTCCCCAGTTTAAAGCACTCATCAGCTGAAATCTTAGAAGCTACACAGGTGATTTTGGCATCCTAAAAGCCTGACTTGTTCCTAGATGCTTTATGCTCAAATGATATAAAATAACAACATGAGAGAGGCACCGTATTTTCACATGTAATATTTGTATTCCTTCTAGGCAGCACAGTAATACTTTTGGTCTTACCAACACTTCTACAGGCAATTTTGGGTTTTAAGTAATGCTCCAAGAGGAGAGTATTGTTTAACAACCAACTGCCTGCCTGAGCAAGGCATCAGCATCTCAATTAACATTTTCTCAGTTATATCACAGTCTTTTGGCAGCTCCACAGTTAATCAGAACAAAGTTTAGTACAAATTTCCATGACATAATAAACTTGTGTTTTATAGGTCAACTTTTCTGGCCTATGAAGCAGTAATATATTCTACATTTCATTAATGCAATTTACTGTCTCTTCCAATTCCCAAAATGTTTTCAAACCCTTAGTAAGGAAGGTAGTTGTGAGGCACTGGTGAAGGGATTCAGATGACAAGAGTTCATGTGGAGTGTCACAGCCCTTTCTGGGGTGAAGCAACGGGCCAGAGAAGAAATGCCTGTGCCTGGTTAGACAGATGTGCCATCACAGTCCCATCTGGAGAAGTTCCCCAAACAGAGACCCATTGCCTTTGTGACATTCAGTCCAGAACACAAATGTAACTTGTGTCACACAAACATTTAAATGATGATGTGTACTCATTCATATCAAGTTAGCAGTCAAACAGGAAACCCTAAAGCTCTACTACTGTCATGCATATTTACAAGAGAGAAAACTGAAGTCAGTTTAATTTCTGCCTTTATCCCATCCCAGGTATGTTAATTCTGCAGGCAATGAAAGTAAACAATGTGAACAGTTTTATCCCAGGAGTTAATCATGATTGTGTCCATATATCAAAAAGTTGTAATAGTATCAGAGCTGCAGGAGATCAAGAGATTGAAGCAGTCTCCACACAGCTACAAGTTTTCCCACAGCTGACTTTACAGACATAACATGCAAGAGATGTGATCAGTGCAGGGTTTTCTTCTTGCACCCTCAGCTACACCTGAGTTTCACACACTGTATCCTCCCCAGACACAGGATCTGCTCTGCAGTCCCCTAAGGCAGCTTTCAAGTCCTGACTCCCTGCTTGCCTCTTCCTTTCCACCTGGAGTCATCTCTTCCAACAAACAAAGCTTACAGGCTCCTGTAGGCTCACCCCACAAAACCTTTTGTACTTCTGGTTTTTTCCCATCTTAGCTTTGACAAATTCATCTTGTCAGAATTAGCCATGACCTGGAAACCTGCCCAGTCCTCAGTGAACAAAAGGCATTGGCATGCAGGGCTGGACTCACCCCACACAGCTGTGACAGGATCCCACACATTACTGGGGACACTGCAAACAAGCCCCTAAATCAACACCTGCAGCTGGGCCCTGTGCCACACCTCTGTTCCATGTGCTGCATTCTACAGGCTCGACTGCAAAGTTCCAGTAATTCACATTATTAACTGCAGAAGTTTTTGAAAATCCCAGCACTGCACAGAAAATTAATTATTTGCAGTAGATTATGTGTAACCCAAAACAGCACTGTCTTTTGCCAATGTGCACACCTGGAAATTGAAATTATGATTTCCCAGATGCCACAATTCCAGTATAAAGATCAAATGATCATCAAATTCTCATCTTTAATTTGGTATTCAAGCATCTGAACCAGATTCAAAACTGAATGAATCGAGTCTAGAACATTCTAATTTTTCCTCTAATTTTTCAGTCATGGTGCTACAGCACCATAAATAGGCTATCCTTAAAAATAAAACAATCATATAAACTCTGAACCTTTCCACGAACAGCTGTGACATCCCTCTGCAGACCAAAATAAGATGCTAACAGAGTATCACATAAAAATTACATGAGACAGACCAGGAGAAGGATTTGGTTCCATGTTGCCTCCAACTCCAAGGGTGTCAGATATTAAAACACATGAGGAAGATGGAAATCTTTCAGGATTCTAACATAACTTCAGTGAGCTACAGGGACACTTCAATACCTTTTGGTTGTCTTCTCTTCACAGACCAGTTTGTCCTTAACAGGAGCAGCCTTTTTGAACTTGTTAAACAAAAGAATCATCTAAAACCTTTGGGAAATAATAGATACAGCACCCTGCACAATGCTGCCCTATAGTTTTCATTCAGAATGAAAAACATATGTATACTTTTATATTCTCTCACTTGGCTCATTGGCAAATGTACAAGGAAATACCTCACCCGCTTCTTCTGCATTTTATGTATTTTAGGCACCCAAAAGGTAACATAATAAACCAGGAATATTTGTCTTGAGACAGCACAATGATACTGTAAGACCATACCTGAAGTTTTTCTATCTCTGTTTTTGCAGCCTGCCTGGCTTTACCAATGGCACAACCCCAATAACCCTAAAAAAAAAAAAAAGAAACACACGATATGCAAATTTAATTAAATACTAGACCCTCTACAGCTCTTACTGTCACTTAGCACATGACAAGCCCACCCTACTCACAGTGAGGGGCTAAACAGGGTAACCTTGGTATTGTTCTCTCTTGGGGCACATCCCCAAATGGCTGAATAGAGCCCAATTACTACATCAAGTACCACCACTGCTGATAGAAAAGAGATGTGCTCAGTAATCCCAGGACAGAAACTTATCAGCTCAAAGTGTTGTAATAGATTTTTTTAGTTGCTATTACAGTAAATGGAAGAATAAACTAGAATTAGTTTGAAGAGAGAAGTTCTACAGGAACTACAGAAGCTCTACAGGACCCAAACAAACCCCAAACTAAACCCACTTACTGTGCAAATGTAATTGAAGTGTAAGCACATAAAAATTAAGCATTTCTGTTTCTCTCAACAGCCATGGTACTGGATGTACTGCAAGAAAATTTTAAAAGATCCAACAGTATGTGTGTGTATCGACCTGTGTTAACTCACAGCTGAAAATGCAGCACTAACAACAATTAACAACAATTCTAATTTGATTTGGTTGGCTGTTGGCAGGTCAGAGGAACAGCCCTCTCTTACCTGAAGTGTTTAGTGAAGGGGATATCACTACAGTTCTTGCCTTTTTGAGGCAGTGCACAGGAGTTTGCATTGGACATAGCCAGATGGAATGAACTCCCAGATTTCTGAGAGACAAGCTTTAAACTCATTTCTCAGACTGCAGTTCTAAGAAATACACGTTTGTTTAACAAGGACATGCAAACAAGCAGCAGTGATTCACCAGAGATCTTCCCAGGCAAAAGGAGAAAACAACAACAGCTCTTTTGGACCAACACTTACTATTTTCCCAACTAGGAACTTTTAGAAGGGAACTTCTGCTAAGATGGAAATATTTTTGACACACTCACGTATGAAACTCCTGATGGATCAATCATGTACAGTTGTGCACCATCATCACTATCATAGGACCCCAACATGAAACTGGAGGAGAAAAGAGAAATTAAAAACTGTCCTTCTACCAACACACACAGAACTACAGAGACTACACCAGCTCGGGTTTCCTACACCCTTCCTGGAGAAAAACTCCTCCTGTCCTGCTACACTCTATTGAGCAATTTGCCTCAGAACAGCACCTGCACATTGCCAGAAGCATTTTACTGATCAGTAACTTGGCAGCAGATCTGTTTATCAGTCCCTTTGTACTAGAATCCCTCAGGAGTTGTAACCTGCTCTTTAGGTGTCAGGGCAAGCAGGATGATTGCAGAGGGAAGTTCTGCTTTCACCACTGTCACAGCCTTATGGCACAAACCCTTAAACTTTAAAAATAAGGGACAAATTGACCAGCTCTGTAGAAGCCTGGCACAGTGTTATGGGAATCTGAATTCTTCACCTGAGGTTTTAGGCACACACAAAAAGAAAGTGGAAGGGAATCTTTAGGAGATGAACTGTGGGTTACTAATTCCAGGTTTCAAAAAAGAATTCAAGACAACTGAAATAGTTCCAGCAAGCATGAACCAAAAGATATTTACAAAGAGAGTGTGTCTGCAAGACTCACCTGCACCCAAAAGGCCTGACAGCACTGTACAGGGTGTAGGCATGCACGTACATGGCCACTCTGTCTGCAAGATGCTGCATGGAAAAAAGGAAAAACAAAACACTGGAAACCCTTATTTACAGAAATAAAGAATAAAATGTCATTCTCATGTCAAAAATAAAAGCCAAAACCCCTGAGAACTGCACTGGTTTCTTACCTTCAGGGGGATGTCATAGCCATAGTTAGACCTGAAGTTGGAAGCCTCTTCCCGGGCGATGTCTGCCAAGGACCGGGCGTCTGCCAGGAGCCCCGCGACTGCCTGCAACGAGAGCGTGTCACCAGCACAGACACACCTGGCAATAGCCCATAATACTCATTACCACAGGGCAATTCAAACTGCCCACCTGCCACCAACCTCCACACATGCCAGTGTGACTATACATTAAAAGAGTTTTTCTCTGGGAAAATCAATAACCAAAGTTACCTTCATGTTAATTATTGTTGTATGATTTACCACGACTACACCAACCCAATCAATGCTTCATATCATGTGTATTCACCAGGTTTCAGGCATTTCTCTCACACAGGAGCCACTCCTTGACACCCTTCTGACATCAGCAGTATGGACAGGCCAGTCCTCCATACACCAGTCTTTAAGGAATTCAGGTGATTCTTACATTATTGAGAAGAAAATCTTGTATGCAGCATGTTTTCCCTTAACACACCTTATTTGGTAACTGGGTAAAAAAGTACCATTTCAATACTTGTGTTTATATTTACAAGCTTGAACAACTGGAAAAGCACTTCTAAAAATTTAGAACAGCTTCGAGCTTCTATTTTAAGTTTGGATTTTACTTATATATGGTTTTGTGCCAAGAATAACAGAACAGTAAAAAAACCCACTGGCATTTCTGACTGTACACAGACACATTAACATTACTTTCTTAATCTACTTGGTTTTGATTCTCTGATTCATGAATTTGTCCTTTTGGGGGGGGTCACCTTACAATTTATGCAGCTCTAAAATGAATTGGCACCTTACCATCCCAACGTGTCGGTCAACATTGAAGAGACGTTTATTGGACCCCTCTTCATAAAGCTTGGACAGGACTAATTTTTCTACTCCAAATACAACACCATCTTTGCATCTTATCCCAATTGCTGTACTGAAAGACAAGAAAAATGTCAGTTTCTTACACACAGTGTAAAATATGTAACACAGAATTACCAAGACAGAAGAAACAGTGACATGATATCCCCAAAAGTAGGTTTGTCACAACTCCAGCACTGAAGACAACAAGGGGATGGAACTAAATGGTCTTTAAGGTCCCTTCCAATCCAAAAACCATCCTGGGATTCTGTGATTCTAATCCTTATCTGGAGCCTGTGGCTACGAGCAGACGCCTGGGTGACCTCATCTGTGCCCTGCCAATCCACAGTGCTGCCCCTAAAGCACAGCTGGGATTTTCACTTCCCAACATTCCTTCACACACACTCCAGGGAAGAGAGACACTCCCAGAGCAGCTGATGCAGCTTCAGCAGCACTTGGATGTCCTCCATGCCTTGAGGAATCCCTAGGAAGCTGATACATTTACAAGGAAGGCCCTGAGCGTGTCAGTCTTTCAGCACCTCAATCACACCCTTAAAATGGGCTTTTAGATCAGAACTCATTTTACCACCACAGTTTTACCTGCAATGCCCTCGTGTTTCTCTAGTCCAACAACACTGCTTTAAAAGAGGCCAAAAGAGCAGAGATTTGATGCAGATATTTGTATCTTACCTGCTATTCTCCACAGCTTTCATAGCATATTCCACTTGAAACACTCTGCCATCTGGAGAAAATGTGGAAGCTGACAGGTCATACTGAAGAAGAAGACAAAATACTCAGCAAGAAAAACCCACATAGTATCACAACATTTTCAGATCAGGCCTATTTATTTCAAAAATTCAAGACTATCACTGCCAGAGATGGTATAAGTCCCCAAAGCAGGCTGTCCCCTAACATAAGATGCAGGAACAGAAGGAAACAGAGACTAAAAGCCAGGAGAGGCCATTTCATCAGTGCTGGATGTACCCACACTGCAAATCCTGTCAACCCAGACACTGCATGGATGTGAAATCACTGAGCATTACCTAACAGCCAAAACCTACGTGAGCTTTTGCCTGCCTTTACATTTCATAGAATCACAGGATGGTCTGGGTTGGAAGGGACCCTACGGATCACCCAGTGCCACCCCTGCCATGGGCAGGGACACCTTCCCCTATCCCAGGCTGCTCCAAGCCCCGTCCAACCTGGCCTGGAACACTGCCAGGGATCCAGGGGCAGCCACAGCTTCTGTGGGCACCCTGTGCCAGGGCCTCCCCACCCTCACAGCGGTGAATTACTCCCCAATATCAACCCGAAATTTCCCCTCTTTCAAATTGTACCCATATTATTCTTTGTCATATCACTACAGCTCCCGACCAAGAGTCCCGCCCCTGCTTCCCTGTAGGCCCCCATTTAAGTTAAACTTATGGATCACAGGAATATATTTGAAATGCATAGATGTATATTATGTAGAGGAGCATAATAAGTGCATTATCCCGGCGCCCGCCCCGCCCCGCCGCCGGTTCCCCGGGCCTGCCGGGCCGCAGTGACTCAGCCGCCCTCAGCGCCACGGGGCCGCAGCGCCGCCGGCACGGGGCGGCCCCGGGTGCGGCGGGCGCCGTTCGGGGCGGTCGGGAGGCCGCGCTGTGCCCGAGCCGCGGCCGGCGCTGCCGCCCCTCACGCCGCACTCACCCCGGTGCCGATGGAGCTCATGGCGGCGCCGCTCCCAGCCCGTCCCGCGCCCACCGCCCAGCAACGCGCGCTCCCATTGGCCGCCGCGCCGCCCGCCCGGGATGACGTCACCGGGCACTACGTTAAATTGCGTGTAAAGGGAGGCGCTCCCAAGCGCCCGGCTAGCTCAGTCGGTAGAGCATGGGACTCTTAATCCCAGGGTCGTGGGTTCGAGCCCCACGTTGGGCGTTCCGCTTTTGGCCTCCGGAGCGGCCGAATAGGAGAGCCAGGACAGTCCTTGTGAGTGATCAACAAACGCTGCGTCAGTGGGAAAATCAGCTTTTATTATGAGCGATCTGGATGCAGGAATAATATGGAACGAGCACGATCAAAGTCAGCTTTTATAAGTGATCTGCATGCAGGAATGTGCGCGATCAAGGAAGAGCTGTGAGGAGCTAGGGGTGACCACTGAGCACTGGATCCCAGGAAATTCTATTTTTTTTATAAACTATTTGGATGCAGAAAGCAGAGGGATGTTAATCCAGTAGGAGCTCTGGGCGCCCGTGCAAGTAGAGAGGAAGCACAGAGACACCTGGATAAACTGGAGAGCTGGGCAAGCACCTGCCATAGGAAATATAACAAGAGCCAGTGTGGGATTCTCCACCTGGGATGGGGCAACCCTGGTTAAACACACAAACTATGGAAGGAGAGGCTGGGGAGCAGCCAGAGCAGCCCCACGGGAAGGGATCTGGGGGTTTATAGTAGGAAAATATCCTTGGCTGTGAGGGTGGTAAGGCCCTGGCACAGGTTGCCCACAAAGCTGTGGCTGCCCCTGGAGCCCTGGCAGTGTTCCAGGCCAGGTTGGACAGGGCTTGGAGCAGCCCTGCTCCAAGGGATAGTTGAAGGTGTCCCTGCACATGGCAAGGACCAGCTGTTTTTTAACTTCTAACCCAAACCAGTCCAGGATTCTGTGGTTGGGTTTGATCCACCAGTGGAACAGGCTCTCCAGGGAAGTGCTCACAGCGTGTGAGAGGTCAAGGAGCATCTGGATGATGCTCTCAGCCATGTGGTTTAGTTTATGTAGTCCTGCAAGGAGCAGGGAGTTGGACTTCATGAGCCTTAGGGGTGGGTCCCTTCTGACTTGAGACAATCTCTGATTCCATGAAAAGGGAGATGAGGGAATGAGATAAAGATGCTTGCCCCATGGACCAGCTCCTGCTGATGCAGCACGGACACAGGCAGAGCGCGAGGGGCTCGTGCATATTCCAAACTCCTCCTCCAGTCAGCAGGACTCGCTCATCTGGAGCTCTTCACAATTGGCCAACACCAAGCTGCTGGAATGGCACCCAGTCCAGAATCAGGAACTGCAGAGGAAAACCCTCCAGTTACTGCTGGGGTTTGTGTCTGTCACTCTTTCCTGATGAACCAGGTGGGCTCACTGTGAATGCATCTACCGGGAGGATCCACGGATCCCTGCAGTGCCAGGGAGGGAAGAACTGCAACAGCTAGCCTGGAAAACTCAGCCCTTTCTACACCACTACACATTTAGGGTGTGATCTCCGAGGGCTTTCCAGGGCAAGCCATGAAGAGTCTTTCTCACCCCTTCGATGAAGTAAGAATCCTGTTTCTGCCTTAACAGGTCCTGGGACTCTGCACTTCAACCCAGCAGTAACATGGGAGTTAGGAATTCTGTCCCTGCCCTGTTAAACAGCAGCTGCTGAGGCTGTTCAGTGATGCAGAAACCCCACAGGAGGAGATCTGAGTGGGCAGAACGAAGATGAGGTGGCAGAACACGCCAGGCGAGGTCCCAGGGTGCGTGTGCACCACAGCACAGAAATACCCCCAAAAGGGAAGGGCTAAGAATATCCTGAATTTCCTCAGCTGCAGTCTGCTGCAGTTCAGGAAAATGACATCATTGCACCACCACCACCACAGGCTCCGTAGGAGTTTCATCTCCCAAATCCTTCCCACTGAAAAGGACACCAGCAATCCCTCCCAGCTCCACAGCACTCGTGCTGATGGCAAATTCCTCTCTCAGGAGAAAACCTTGGTAGGCTCTAGCTCAGTTCTTACTGAGGTAAAACATAACCTGCACCCCAAATTACCCAAAGTGTGACTGAAAATGAGCAGCACAGCTTGGGCTGTGTGCTCTCTGCACCTGGCAGTGACACTGTGTCCATTTATCCAGCCTGGAACAGCACCAGGAGATGGGTCCCAAAAACACCAAGCTCACCCCAGGACTGTAACACCATCTGTTAAGGTAAAGCACGTAGGAAACACAATGACAAAACCACACAGGAGCTGCTGAAGTGCTGTAGCACATTCCCTGTGCTCAGGTTCACCACAAGAGGATTTCTTTAAATATCTGTTTGACTTGCAGAGTCGTGCTTCAGGCACACAGCAGGTGGGCAGCAGGCAGCACAGGGAAATCTGTCACAAAAAGCATGTTTGTGCCAATAAAATACTTCACCACCCCAAAAATTTTATATTTATCTTCCCAAATTTGAGACAAAAATTGCTCCTCAGGGTAGGACTTAAACGTCAGTAACCAGCAGATACCAGCAGTCATCATGTAGCCACTGACTCAAGTTTGACCTCACACCTGTTTATAATTAATTTATAATAATTTATGATCTTACATTGGAAATCTTTCTTGGAGGAGACAGATCAGGAGAGGTTTTATCTCAGCACTATGAGAGAAGTACAGGCAGAAGAGTTCTCTGCTAGAACTCTCAAAACAGGAGAAATAATGTTCACTACCTTTGCTAAACAGCCCCAAACCATTTCCTCACATGTGCTTCAAGGGTGGAATATTTTAAAACAGGATTTGACACAAAAAAATTCCCACAGATGTTTCCCTGTAGACTGCTGTTCATTCTTCTCAGCACGTTTAAAATGAAAATATCTTCAACCAAATTCTCTCAGCAATGCCATTTACTATACAGATAAATAATAAACAACTCAGTAGGGAACAGCTCGTGAGAGGACAGAATTTCTCCAAAACAAGACAAAAGAGCAGAGGAGTTGCCAGAGTTAAGTCTGTAAACTATAACTGGACAGGGTTTTAAATAGTGTTAGTGCCTACTCCCTGACAACACCCACGTTGCTCTTATTTAATGGTGTTACACACAAATTAATGAACAAAAAACAAACCCCAATGCACATGGATGTAGTTGAAACGGGGCAGAATCCTTGTGTGATATTTAGGTGCTTATTTCTCTGTGGAAAAAGCTCTTTTCATCAGTGGTGGGGGTGCTTTTCCAACATCAAACATCATTTCCAGAGGGGGGTTGTTGAGGCAGCACCAGTCGGGAATGCGGCCTGTCTGGCTGTAATATTCCTTGGACACAGAGCGGCTCCCAAGGATGTCCTGGAGTGCTCCAAAAATGGCTCCTACATTATTGGCAAGGAAAATAAATTGCATTAATTCGATGTAGAATTTCTCTTTCTACTTCTTCATATAACAAATCTCAACTGGGATTTTTTAGCTCTGCCCCAAAATTTAAAGGGATGAATGGACATCGCTGCTTTCCTTTTCAGTATCCCATTTAAGTCCCAAATTGCTTCCATTTATATCCCTGAAAGTATCTGAAAACAAGGAATCATCTGCTCTCTGCTATCAGCAAACCTGGCCTGGCTGACCCACTTCTCACAACAAATTTTCCTAGAAGGTTTTATTTTAGACTCTTCCACCAAACCCCCTTGTGTTCAGGGCAATTTTTCCCCCAAAAAAGGTGCCCCACAAATTCACACCGGCTGTGAGAAGATTCAGCCCACAGCAGCTGCCCAGGAAAGAAAAGCACCACAAAATTTGGTGCACAGAAACTGTTGGGGTTTGCTAATCCTAAAAATAAAAGGTTTTATTTACTACAAATCCCACTTGGAAGTTTTTTTTCCCCACCTCTGCTTCCCAGTTGCTCCCATTCTTACCTCCCAGCCAGGCCACGCAGTTGGGTTTGGCAGGGGGAGTGTGAATCCTGAAGGTTTTAGTGGCAAGTGCCTCCTTGTATTTGGGTTTCTCCACCAGGTGTCTGATCTCTGCCATGAGCCTGTGCAGGAACCCCGGGAGCATCGCGGTGCCCCCGATCACCACCAGGTTCTCTGCCAGCTGCTTCCTGGTGTCTATTGGGCACTAATGCAAACAGGAACACAAAAAAAACACCCCAAATAAGTCAAGCTGCCCGAGCTTGAAGCCATTCAGAGGCCTCTTAGAAATTCAGTCCATTTCTATGCCCTCCAATTGCTGTTTTCTCGTATTTAGCTGGAAAATAACCAACATAATGAGAGAAATGCACAGGAAACACCTGGAGGTGGAGAGGTGAAGGCTCCAGGCACAGAACTTCTTAAGCAATTTGTTTTCATAAAGAATTCTAATGGAAATGTTTGTCATATCAGCCAAGTCCATGGCTCTCCAACAAATTGCATCTCAGCAAACTTATTTAAATGGCATCAGCAGCTACAGGGAGCCAACTTTAATTAACGTGAATACACCACCACATAATGAAAATTTCCATTTAAAGTGGTTTCCTAATGCACTTTTTTCCTAAATATAATAAAAAGAGAAGCATTTGTATATGCCAAGAAAAATGTCTGCAATTAATTTAATATACTGCCTGTAATAAAGATGTCCAAATTAATTTTATTCTAGCACAGGTAAACCAGCAGCCTGCAGGACTCTAAGTCCTGAGTCATTTATAACTGCGGGTTCTCTAAGGCTGGAGGCATCCCCTAAACTGTTCCTAATATAAAGATACCTGAACAAGTGAATCCAAGATCAAAGTGGCAACAGATGTCTCTTCATTATCCTGTTCAAACAGGATTTCTACCACGGAGTCTCTGTGGAACAGACAGGAAGTGAGTGTTAATGAGCAGCAAAACCACACTCTGAGCTGAACTAGGGCACAGCAGAGCTGGAGATAACTGCAGCTTTCCTGCTGCCAACACTTTGTCACTCCTGTCACACAGCCCATGCACCCAGCAGTGCCAGCAGGGAGGGGACAATCATGGAATCCTTGGAAAAGACCTTTAAAATCATCACATTCAGCCCTCAACCCAGCACCACCCCCTTGTTCACCACTAAACCACATCCCCAAGTGCCACATCCACACGTTTTGAACCTTTCCAGGGATGGTGACTCCACCACTTCCCTGGGCAGCCTGTTCCAGTGCTTGACAACCCTTTCAGTTAAGAATTTTTCCCTAATACCCAATCTCAACCAGTCCTGGCACAACTTGAGGCCATTTCCTCTTGTCCTGTCCCTTCCCTCCTGGGAGCAGAGCCTGACCTCCACCTGGCTCCACGCTCCTGTCAGGCAGTTGCAGAGAGTGAGAAGGTCCCCCCTGAGCCTCCTTTTCTCCAGGTTAAAATGCCCTGTTCACATCACTAAACCTGTCTCATTATCAGGCATTGACACTTACTTCTCTTCCCCCATCCCTCTAATCTCTTTGCTCTCATCTTCCTCTTGGGGCTCTGGAGAAGCCACTCCCCCCCAGGATGGGCTTGCACTGTGGCCAGCACACAGCTTTCATAAAAACATACTCAAGTGTTTCATTAAAATCCAATTCTATGAAAATTTATATGCTTTTAAGAGTTGAAATATACCCTTGTAGTGATAAATACTCTGCCATGACATTTCTCACCTGATGGGGCCAACTACATGGAGAATCTTTTCTCCATCCAAAGGATAGTCCACGTCTGGAGGCGGGGAGGGACGCTGGAAATAAAACCAGACTTGTATTATTATTTTAGAGCCCAAAAAGGCTGCAGCCACCTCAAAGGAAGAGCAGGAGGAGCTTCATGCTCCACTCACCTCAGCACTGCCATCAATGTTGAATTTGGCTGCCTGGATTTTCAGTCCCCGTTGGAGATCACTCACAAAGCAAGTGCGGACTGTGCAGAGGGGAGGAGAGGGGCACAAGTGAGGCTTTGCTGGATCCTTTCATCACCAGTAAAAAAAGTCATTTCTCTTAATTTAGAAAAGAACAGACACTTCAGGCCCTTGCTGGTCCAAGACATTATCAAATAAATGCAAAGAGAAGCAGTCTCTACACTCCAGCAGAGTTCAGGTGCTGTCTAGACCATGAGTTAAATGAAGCTGACACAAAATTAGGTTGGAAATCCTGCCTGTCCTTTCCCAGACAAACCACACAACATTTTAAGCCAGAGGAATATTTCTAATGGTGCCTCAAAGTGCCAGGGGTTGTATCCTGGCTTTGCTGCAGGTCTTGCAACACAGCTTCAAATGAGGCATTGCTCATTTTCTAAACAAGCTCCAACCATGCAATATTTTCCTTAGTGCAACTCTTCAACACCCTAAGAACTCCAGAGGGTTTTTCTGCTTCCAGACAATGCTGACAGAGCACAACCTCGTTTGTACCCCAGCTGCTACTGTTATTATGCACTTATTTATTTGCATTTGGCACAGGTGAGCATCTTCCCTATAAACTGCTGTCACAAAGAAACAACCCTTCAACACAGACAACAATAATTTCATCCCTAGCCTGTTCTCTCTGGTTCCAAAAGACTGCATAAAAAACCACACCTGGTCAGAAAATGTGTGCAAGTCCAGGAATGAGAAAAGCAACTTCCATCTGACAAAGTACCAGCTGCATTTATTTAGCATTTGACTGAGGGATTCCTTCCTAATTTGAGCCAAGGGATACATACTAGTTACTGTTTTCTAGGAAAACATGTTTTCTACCTGTTGCACATGAAACAATTACACAAGAATTCATCCAAGTTCTGCCCAAAGAAAGACTCTCTTTTTTCTGGTGTAAATGTAGTTCTTGTCTCCACTTGCCTGCCTGATTAACACACCAAAATGTCTTTTATACATACTTTTTTTTTTTTTTTAATTGACTTTAAAGCAAACAGAGCCTTTCTAGTTAATCTATAAACAAAACTACAGAACAAAACAATCCCTTCTGTGCCCACCTACCAAATGTGTCTACAAATTACCACTCAACAACACAGAGGTTAAAGCAAAAGAGGAATTCAACACCTGGTTTTGGTTTTGCTTTCAAAGAGGAAGAACAACACAAGTTCATCCAAGAGGTAAGAAATACAACAAACAGAGAAGAAAAATAAATTCCTGAATGTAAAATATTGCACACTTGTTATTATCACACCCTACTGCACAATTTAATACACTAGAGTTTCACAAAGCAAACAAATTTACCTTTTATATCCTCTACTATGTCTTCTGGGACTGAGCCTGAAAGAAAAAAATAACTTAGTTTCATTCTTAAATTCTCTTCCTACTTAAAAAAACTTTTGAATTACATTTGGTATATTAAACTTTTGCTCTGACTGCAGCTTTTAAAGATTTCCAAAGCAGAAAAGATATTATGAACAGAAATATAAAGTGTGTCTTTGCCCAAAACAGACTGAAAAATTACTACAGAACTTTTATCTCAGCCTTTATTCAGAACTGTTGTAAGAAGAGGCTTATCATAAAAATAATGTACCTGTTAAAGGCCAAGAAAGAATTCATGCAGGTAGGCCCCATGAGATGCAGTGAGTCCTAAACCCATTTTATCCACTGTCAGGATTAACAGCTTTTCCTCAGTACAAGTTCCCAGCACAGGTGCCCATCCCACAGACCTTACCCATCACGGAGGGAAGGCTTTGTCCTTTGGCCAATCCTGTATCCACTGTGCACTGCTCCAGCAGTTGATACTCCAGCTCCCTAAAACAGTGCACAGGAGGGTGGGTAAAGACAGCCATGAACTCAGCCTGGGTCTCTGGGCTGCACTCCAGGGACAGGATTAATTCCTTTCTTTTACATCCTTCTAAATACAAACTTAAGAAGATGTGATTCCCACAGTTTTTACCACATTAGCAACAGTCAACCAGTGGTAGATCTAAAAACTGGATGATATTACAGCAAGCTAGGATTTAAAACAGGAATTTTTGCTCATGGTCAAAGAGGAACTTTCACAAACAAGTAATTTGTAACCTGGAATGGATAACTATGAACTTACTTGTGGATGGCCTTTCCTCCCAGGGGAAGGGAACCCCAGCAGCTCAGGATTGGAATTCCCTCATAGATCTACAGGAAGATCAGGAAATTCTCCTCTTTCTCATTATGAGTTTTTTCAGTCTGCTGGAACTAAATGCCTTTTCCCTTCTACAATCCCTTGCATCAGCCACCTTCTGACTGCTTTTCTCCACAGTTAATTTCTAGTCAATAAAAGTCTCATGTTTCACCACAGCCCCATTGCTGAAAACGAAAGGATACAGGCAGCACCAAGCTTTCTGCATATCCACAGTCCAGCACCATGGCAGAGTTGATCCCAAGTGTCAGGAGAGACATCAGGTGACTTGGAGCAAACAAAACAGAAGGTACCTACAGGAAAACCAAAAGGAAAGTTGACAGAAGCAGGGAGGGAAGAAACAAGAAACAAAGCACTGATGCCTTCCCTGAATGATGTTTTAAGAGCAAAACCCAAACAAGCATATCTTGAGTTATTCCAGTACTAATCTACTGAACAAAATACAGCAGGATTCCAAATTCTGTGTTCACCTTCCTTGTGGTGCACATCAGTTACTTCAGTAATGATGAATGTTGGAATGGGCTTGTAAGAAAAGCAAGGCTATAAAACTCAGGTCAAGTTTCTTGTTGTTATTGAAAAGAAATGAAGGAAGCTGAAGTACAGCTACTTGAAAAGTTGTAAAAACTTGAAGATGTGAATAAAAGTGCTAAAAAATCCATTACAGTGTGCCTTACGACAAACACTGCTACGCCCAAATGCACAGAAGAGGCTGTTTGAAACACTCTCACCAAAATAATATGGAAACTCAAGTTAAAATTACATGAGAATTGCTTCCTTCTCCCAAAATTCCATAAATCAAGTTTCCTAGAAAGCAACCATTCCTTTAAGAGAATACCATAAAGAGTGAATTAAGTGAGAAATGTCAATAAATCCTGCACTTACAGGAAATGTACTGACCCTTAACCCAGAGCCAGAAGGTAAAACATTGACCCTGTATTAATAAACCACTTTTATTCTCTGCAGCAAATAGAAACCAGAGACAATTAACCTTCCATCAGTATTAACTGGCTTCTTAACAAGTTACAAAGTCTCTCCATCAAAATATGACTCTGAAGTCATGAGCCATTTTCAACAAACCATGTTGCATGGGGTGTGCTTTAACTGAGACATTCTATTGCTGTAAAGGGATTATGAAAAAAAAAACACAAAAAACCCACTCAAATCTTTCAGCAATTTGAAGTTATCAGAACATTTTATCAATAGTAAGAAAGAATTATGCAGAAGCTTGAGATTAGTTGGTAAACTGTGTTGTGGAAGGACAGTGAAGAAGTACTGCAGACAAACTGGTTTCACTACTTTTTATAGAAAAACCTTAACCTTTGTTCTGTCTGAATTGAAGGAGAATGGAGTCACCTTCCAAAACATTTTCTGCTACAAATGAGCAAGAATTAGGTTCAGACTTTTCACAGAATCCTTGACTGGCTGGGTTGGATGGAACCTTAAGGATCATCAAGTTCCACCCCCTGCCACGGGCAGGGACACCTTCCACTATCCCAGGTTGCTCCAAGCCCCATCCAAGCTGGCCTGGAACACTGCCAGGGATGGGGCAGCCACAGGTTTTCTTTTTTCCTTAAAACTTTTCTTCAAAAAGACTGATTAAGCAGAGAAGATACCTGATTTCAGGTAAGTTCTTCTCTAAATGAGCAGGGACATGTGCTAGGCAGAGATATCGACTGGCAGAAATCATGAGACCTGCTGACAAAGCAGTAACAAGTGTTTAAATATAAATCCTGGCTCCAGGCAGTGCTCAGTGGGGATTATTGGATCTGTCTGGGACAGTGCAGTGTGAGCTTTATTATCTACAAGCCAGGGAAACCTTGCAGAGCCTTGTTAATTGCTGCTGCTTTGCGGTCCAATGAAGAGTCAGAATGGAACAAAAATGGTCTTTAAGCCAACTTCCACGCCCTACTTCCTCACAGCATCATCAGATTTTTCTTCTTCTTTATGCCTCTCTCACTCTTGTCATTATTTCCATTTTTTCTGTCCATATCTGGTAGTGACTGTAAGTACAAATCCTCCTGGCAAGTGCTGTGCATGTGGAGCAAATTTACACATTTCTGTCAAACACTTACCTCAAAATGCTTGAAAAGGACCCTGGTGAGCGTGTCCCTGAAGTGGGAAGGGCACAGGACTGACTCTATGATCACAACACGCCGGTCCCTGGGATTCACCAGCAGATGCCTAAAAAAAGACAAGATTTGTAAAATAAAACTGGGAAGTTTTAGCACCTATTACAGGACCTACCTCACAGTCATATTCCATTTTCCTCAAAAATCCTGAAAGTTTGCATTTAGATAGCATTTCCTACAGCAGACCCCAAAGTCTTTTTCACAAATCTAAAAACCTCAATGCTTTCCTAGAAGAAAGTCAGGAAACTGAGGCAGGGAAAACAAGTTACAGAGCCTGTAGCTCTCAAAATGTGTTATACATTTCTAAATCAACAAGAAATGCAAAAATAAGTCATCAGTGGCTTGTGCTGTGTCATACAGTGTCACAAAAGGCAAAGACTGATGACACAGATGCTCTGATTTCAGTGGAAGAGGATGGAATTGTCCTGATTTCAATTGCAAAGTGATGGTCCAGGACAGGAGAAGAAAACAACCCAACCCACAGACATGAGGCACAGAAATTAAATTCTGCTCTCCCTGTGATGGCTTTTACTGTGTAAAAACACAGATTTGAAGCAAAGAGAAAAGACTAAGTCCAATTTCATTATTCACTAAGGGTACTAAAAACACAATAAAGAGATGTATTGCTGAGGTAAAAATATTCCACAGGCAAAGGTTCCTCCTTCCAAAACACTGTGGAGAGAGTCCTGCACTGATAGGAGCTTCAGCCCTACCAAAATCAATGCAAGTCCTTAGGTAATGCCTTCCCCTTATCAGGCCCTTTATAAAAGCCTCAGCTGAAAGGTAATTTATCAAACATTTCCTGCTTCTACAGAGCAGCTGATGCTGCAGCACAGGAACTCTTTGTAAGATAACCTGGATCTCAGCACCACTGAATTCCTCCTGCACCAACACAGCCAGGCAGCCCCTTGCAAAGTCTTATCTCTGTTTTCTTATCTAAGTAGACGTGTCCCTCCCCCTGCTCCCACCCCTGGATGTGCTCAGGGAAAAGCTGCAGAAGGCCTGGGTCACTGACAGGTGTCTCTTACCTGAAATACAGCATGTGGATAAATTCCTTCAGATAGGAATACAGCTCTTCTGTGTTGATGTTATACTGCACCACCTTGACAGGCTGGGAAGGGAAAATATCCAGAGTTATCTCAAACGCTGGGCAGTGATTGTGTGTATATATATATATACACACATATATATATATTCACACATGATATATAAAGAAATATATAAGATATATACATAATA
This sequence comes from Aphelocoma coerulescens, assembly GCF_041296385.1. Taxonomy (NCBI): domain Eukaryota; kingdom Metazoa; phylum Chordata; class Aves; order Passeriformes; family Corvidae; genus Aphelocoma; species Aphelocoma coerulescens. The sequence continues at coordinate 63,530,091 of NC_091019.1, forward strand.
TATATTTAATCTGACATTATATATAAACACTCACTCTTGCCTGATTTGCTCTTGTCCTTAAAACATCTCAAACTCACCCTATGACTAAATTCCAGAGTTAATTAATGGTAATTTTTCATACAGGCAACTTAGCATTTGTTTTCCAAATCTGCCACCCTCTACTAAAAGAAAGAAAAGAAGCATAACTAGGCAAAGCAATTTCTCAATAAATGCCCCAAAACACAAGTTCCATGGGGACTGAGCAGCAATTAACACCAGCACTGGCATCACACTTACCTCTATCTAATCACAATCTTCTAATAGCAGCAGTTAAAATAATGAAAAGCATAACATTTCTGAATATTTTATTCTTGTGATGGACAGAAAGAGCACCTGCAAATTCTTTCTACACCATAACACACCAAACACCATAAAGGTAAAGTTCCATAAAGTTCACCTTTGAGACATCAGGTTTCTTGATTTCACTGGGGATGATGCACCTTGGTCCTGTTTCTCCTGCAAACCCACACCTAAAAGAAAATGTTGAAAACCTGATTATTTGAAGTCCCCATTTGACATCCTGGGCCCAGGAACCATCACAGAGTAATGTATTAGGGAAGTTCTGTGACTGCAAAGAGGAGCTTAGCACACAGCTTTTCTATCCAGCCACAGAGAGATAAATTTAAAGATGGGCTAAAAGATAAAGATTGTGTACCTTTTTTTATTGACTCCCTCAACAATAGGATAAAAACAGCAGCAACCCCAAACCAAACTTTTCAGAAACCCACCTGGTCTTCCAAAAACACACAAGAACCATGGAGTGAAGAAAGCAATTAAGCCAAAATAAATTCAAGGTTTATTTTAATAGTCTCAGTGCCTGACATTTGTTTCACCCCTGTCACCCCCAGTAACTACAAATCTCAGAAGAAAACAACAGTAGAGAACCATAAAACTCCTGGACTTGGAGCACTTTTAATGCAAAAAGTCAATTAATATTTCACTTTGGTATTTGGCAACAGTTATCACATTGGATCATATCAGAAAAAAAAATCTTAAAATAGCTGTAATTCAGAACTTAATTTTCTTCTTTTGTCTCAAACAAATACTTGTGTAATCCCAGTGTGTACAGGCAGTTTTCCTTGAACTTTCAGCTAATTTCAGCCTTATTTGGAAAAGGACAGACAGCTCTCATATAATTCAACTGCTATTTCTTCTGCAAGAGAGAAGGCTGGAAACAGAGCCTACAAACACACTATTCAGGGGAAAAGCATTTCCATGAGAGCATTTCATTGGATGAATAATGCCCAGGGAATAAAAGCTCACAAGCCCCCCAAACTTGGGAAAAGCTTTCAATTGGCCACATGACTGTGAACCCACAAAAAGCCACTCATGGACTCGGTTGTCCCCATCCCTGAAGGCTCTGTTAAATCCTCCCATTCCCAGGCAAAAAAGCTTTTGGCCCACGAGATGAAATACTAAGTAAACAGCGAGCATTCCTGTTTCAGCAGTTGAGATAAACCTTGTTTTAATCTAAAACACAAGACTAAAAACTGAGCTGTTTATTACCAGCTCTGCGCAACACAGACCAACACAGGAAGGGAGTGAGGGGGGAAAACCCCACAAAATCATTCTGGGAATCACGGAACGGTTTGGGTTGGAAGGAACCTTAAAGACCATCTCATTCCACACCTTCCACTATCCCAGGCTGCTCCAAGCCCTGTACAGCCTGGCCTGGAAAACCTCCAGGGATGGGGCAGCCACAGCTTCTCCGGGCACCCTGTGCCAGGGCCTCACCGCCCTCACAAGGAGCAATTTCTTCCCAATATCCCATCCATCCCTGCTCTCTGGCAGTGTGAAGCCATTCCACCTTGTCTTGTCACTCCAGGTCCTCGTCCAAAGTCCCTCTCCAGCTCTCTGGGAGCCCCTTTAGGCACTGGAACGGGCTCTAACGCCTCCCCGGACCCTCCCCTTCTCCAGACTGGACAGCACCAAATCCCGACAGCAGGGCGGAGCACTCACTTGGTAAAGGCCTGTCCCAGGTCGATCACCACGGCGGTTTTCTCCCCGCCGCTGCCGAGCCCCTCGTACAGCGGCATCGCGGCCCGCTCTCCCTTCCTTCCCCGCTTCTCTCCCTTTCCCTCCCGTTCCACCTCCCTCAGCCGCCGCTATACGGGGCCTTCCTGCTCTCCGGCGCGCCGGGCTGCCCGCGGCGCCTGTCCGCCTCGCCGCCGCCCCGCCGCCTCCCTCGGGCCCGCGCCGCCGCTCCCGCCTCATTGTGCAGGGCTCGGAGGCGGCCGGGAGTACCGCGGCACCGGCGGTGAGCGCGCTGCGGCGCGCCCTTCCCTCAGCTCCGCTCCGGCAGCGGGCTGGGCAGCCGCGGGGAGACGGGCGGCGAGGCCACGGCGGGGCCTGAGGGGTGAGCGGGGCCCGAGGCGGTGGGCGGGGCTGGGGTGTGGGCGCGGCCTGCGTGAGGCGGGGAGGAGGCGCCGCGCTGGGCGTGCTCCCGCTCGACCAAAGTCGGAAAAACCAGAATCACTGAGGCTGAAAAAGCCCACCAAGATCATCGAGTCCAGCTATTCCACCACTAAACCATGTCCCCAAGTGCCACATCCACACGGCTTCTAAATTCGTCCAGGGATGGTTACTCCACCAATTCCCTGGGCAGCCTGTGCCGCGGCTGGACAGCGCTTTCTGTGAAAAAAAAATTCCCAACAGTCAACCTAAACTGCTCATGGGACAACTTGAGGCTATTTCCTCTTGTCCTGTCCTTTGTTCCCTGGGAGCAGAGCCTGACCCCCACCTGGCTGCCCCCTCCTGTCAAGGAGTTGTAGAGAGTGGGAAAGTTCCCCCTGAGCCTCCTTTTCTCCAGGCTGAGCCCCTTTCCCAGCTCCCTCAGCCACTCCTGGTGCTCCAGCCCCTTCCCCAGCTCCGTTCCCTTCTCTGGACACGCTCCAGCCCCTCAATGCCGTTCTTGTCATGAGGAGCCCAGAGCTGCCCCCAGGGCTGGAGGTGCCTCAGCAGTGCTGGCACAGGGGACGGGCACTGCCCTGGTCCTGCTGCCACACCACGGCTGACACAGAAACAGCCACATTTAATGCGAAAAGCCATTTCGATGAGGTTAGGAGCACAGGTACCCTCAGGGCACAGCATCCTCCCTCTTGAACAGAAATAAAACATTCCAGGGACTAAAAAAGCCGCATCGCTTCGCTACTCCAGGAGCGTGGTGGTTGGGAGTGAAGAGCGGAGCTCACAGTACAATGAGGATAGAAATGATAAACCCCATGGTGGTAACAACCTGTGCAGGGCCAGGGGTTGGATGCAGTGATCCTCGTGGATCCCTTTCAGCTCAGGAGCTGCTAGGAATCCATGCTTTCAAGCCTGAGATGGGTGATCAGAGAGGCAGAAGATCAGCTGTGCTTAGTACTAAGAACCTAATCAATAAAAGGTGTTCTGATTAATATTGTTTGTGGTATGTGTCTCCCTGTGACTGGATCCCCCGGCTGGGAAAGGGGAGTTTCTAACAGATTTTGGTCAGTGTAATGAAAATTTGGGATCACTTGAGGAAGAGTTTCCTAAGGTAGCACTTGCCCCACTCCCAACAACCAGATTCTTTCCTCTGCCAATCTTCCCCTTCCCCACAATAACCACACTATCGGGGGAAATATTGAGGAAGATTGTGGGAAAGGGAATATTGTGGAAGATTGGCTACGTGAGAAAGGGCATATCAAACCTCTACAGCTTTGATGGCACGCATCTTGTGTAACAAATGAACTTGCAAAAAGCTACAAGTTCTCCTGCTCAACAACAGGGCTTCCATTGAGTTCTTATTGCTAAGCTAAGTGTTTTATTGCAGAGTTAGCAAGGTTGAGTTTTTGGCAGTAAAACAATAAAATACTGTGGGTTAGAAAAGACAAAGAAGAAAGAGAATTGCTGACCACAGAAGAGGAGCTAGGAGGGGTTAAGAAGTCAGCTAAAACTACGAGAACCACTTAGAATGAGCCTTTACCAATATTCATAAGCCTATTATTGATAGTATATAAGAAACTTTAGTATGATTAATAAACGGAATCCTGCTGATCCACTCGTATTGAGCGTCCGGGCTTTCCCTCTGTCGTGACACCACACCTGTAAAACCAGCTGCTCTTCAGGCAGTTGTTATATCCAGGAGTGTAACTGTGGCCCTGCTCACAGCCCCAGAAGTTGTGTCTTGGGTATTTATTTCAGCAAAGTGCACAAGACCAAGGAAGTAAAATAAGCATTGAAAAAGCAATTAACTGGGGAGTTGGGTCTAGACATTTGCTCATTGCCAGACAGGCCAGGCTGAGAGCCAGAGGGTTTATGCAGGGGAGGAAAAGGGTGCTAATGAAGGCAGAGGATTTCAGGGAAGGCTGTGGTGACACCGCTGTGCTCTGTTGTCCCTGAACCCAAGCCCCCTGACCTGTGGCTCCTACAGCAGTTTGTGGATGCTGTTCTTTTTGCTGTGCTTTCCACTCTGCCAGCAGTGCTGCTTGTCCCACGTCCACACCTTCTATTTGCAGTCCCTGAAGGTGGAGGTGTGTGGGAGTCGGATGATGAGTGGGAGTGATGTGAGACGCTGAAAGCTGTCGCTGCCACCATCTGCTGTGTCGCCTGGGCCAACCCCCGCTCTAGCCCATGGGCTAGCAGCTCTACACAAACGCTTTCCCTGTTGCTCCTGTCACAGCCTCGTCGTGTTCCCCCCTTCTGGTCACCCTAAAGTCACCAAGGTGACAAAGTGGGGTCAAGAGCGTTGAGAAGAGAAGGTCCAGGTGTGTGTGGAGCAGGAGTGCAGACTGGGGGAGCTGAAGCAGATGGGGCATCCTGGAAGGGTTCTTGGAGGACACAGAAGGAATCCAGGCAGTGCAGAGGGAATGCAGGAAGGGTGTGAAGAAGGGGAACGCTGCAGTGACAAACTCGGGGGAGACTCCTCTCAAAGCCCTTTACATCCCTCATAAAGCCCTGCTATCTCTCCTTCAAGCACCATCCCACAGCTCAATACAAGCCCAGGCACTCTTCAAACAACCCATCACCAGCTTCCCAGCCTCTCCTAGGAGAGGAAAACTGCGGAGCAAGGGCAAGGCTGTAGTGGTGATGTGAGATACAGAAACAGTGATGGGACCAGCACACACCCAGTGAATTCTGGAGGAGAAGGAGGGTTCACTGCCAAGGCAGCAGTGGAGGGTGCTGACACATGAAAAAATAAACAAACAACACCCTGCAGCAATTAAACATTGTGACACCGAGTTCAACTTGCCTTTTGATTTTGTGTGGTTTTATGTTTTTAACGGCCTTTTAAGTTATTTTTTATGGTTAGTATTTTATGGCCTTCCAGAACATGGAAATGCAGCTGAACTTTAAAGGATATGCAAACAACGAGGCATGAAAATATGTTCAAATGTCATTTCCACAACAGAACCTTAACTCTGCCATGTTTGAGCAATTCCCCAGTGCACCAAGAATATGCACTCAGTGGTTATTACACCTGACTGAGACAGGAATTATATTCAAGAAACTTTTCTGTGTTTGGTTTTTCTGTCAGGGAAACAATCCCAGAATTTCCAAAGTGCTGCTGGAGAGATTCTGATTAGACACAAGGTAAATTTTTCACAATGAGAACAATCAGACATTGGAATAATCTCTCCAGGGAAGTGGTGGATCCCTCAACGTTGGACACTTTAAGATTCAGCTGCACAGGGTGCTGGACTGTCTTGTTTCAACTGTGATTTTGCAAAGAAAAGTTGGGTCAGATAATTCTTGAGATCCTTTATAACCTGGTATTCCATGATTCTGTGATAAATTGCTTCCTGGAGTGCTGTCTGCCCTGGCTGTTCAAGGACAGCCCAGGGAAGCTGTGCAGTCACTGTGCCTGGTGAGAATATGCTCTCACTGGAGGGTGAATATTCATTCTCTCAAATTCTGTAAAATCCTCCTGAGTATCTCCATGATAGGGGTCTTATACATAATGTACTATACTTAATGTTGTTGCTCTTGAAATACTTCAGGTCTAAAAATTGGAGTAATTTAGATAGTATATGATTAAAGTCTAAGCATGATGTTTGCATGATCTGTTTTCATCCCCAGATCTCACCCATTTATGATATCTTACCGTGCTGCAATTACATATTTACAGCACTATGCTTATGTTTTTAATATAATGTTTTATGTAAAATGACTGCTTAGATATGTCTTGCAAAAATCAGGAGCCCTACTTGAAATCCACAGCCCATGGCTTCCTCCTGAATTTACTATCCCTGAGTTAGGAATGATCAGTTTCCTGCTAATCACATCACCGTCTTTATAGTCCATTGGAAATCTCCTCTTAAATTACGTTAATCAATCACAGTTAACACGAGTTCTGAAATGCAAGCTGCAGCTTAAAAGTGGCTTAATTTAATGGATGGTCTTTTCAGAGTTATTGATAATAAGAGCCAGAGAGTTAGAGATGTGCCAGGGTTTCATAACAAAATCCATCCACGCCAGGCTGGTTTAATCAAGGAAGCTGCTTGCATAATGTGAAGAGCACTCGCTCTCCCCCAAATATGTGACTGTTGAAGAAACAGATGGTGATGCTAACCCAAAAGAATCAGGCTATAAATACATTCAGGATAACAATATAAATGGAGATAATTATTCACAGTCTAAGGAGATGGTGTGACAATTAAGCCAGCTCGTAAGCAGAATGTCCAGCAGAGTGAAAAGCAGGATTTCCATAACACAGTAAGAATTATTCCCTGAGTGCAGCCTGTTCATGCAACTCTTGAGAGCGGTGCTACCTCTGACAGGCAAGGAAGAGGTCACATAAGGATATAAAAATACAAGATATTAACAGCAGCCCATTGAAATCAGTGAAAACTCTTATATCATAGAATCATAGACTGGTTTGGGTTGGAAGGGAGCTTGAAACTCACTTAGTTCCACCCCCTGCCATGGGCAGGGACACCTTCCACTATCCCAGGTTGCTCCAAGCCCCATCCAGCCTGGCCTGGAACACTTCCAGGGATGGGGCAGCCACAGCTTCTCTGTACCAGGACTTCACCAGCCTCACAGCCAGGAATTTCTTCCTAGTAAGTAATCTAAACCTACTCTCTTTCAGTTTGAAGCCATTCCCCCTTGTCCTGTCACTCCATGCCCTTGTAAAAAGTCCCTCTCCAACTTTCTCTCAGCTATGTTAAAGCAGTGGAAGGCCACAATTAGGTCACCCCAAAGCCTTCTCTTTTCTTTTCCGGCTGAGCAATCCCAATTCTCTCAGCCTTTCCTCATAGCAGTGCTGCTCCATCCCTCTGATCATCTCGGTGGCCTCCACTGGAATCGCTCCAACAAAATAAAATTTATAGGACAGTACTTTTTGCCTAATGCAGTCCTTTTTCTCTCCCCTTTTTCTTTTTCAGGATTCTGTTGGTATTCAAGCCACTGGCAGGAAAGACCCTTTCGGATGTCCTGCAGACACGTCATTGTCACAGCGCAGCGCTGCTCTCTCCTCCGCGCCGCTGCCTCGAGGTGGCAGCGGCAGAACCCGCCCGGAGGGTTAAAAGAGAACGTTTTTCATAAAGAAAATCACTTTTCTGTACTCGCCCCGAAACAGGCAGCTCTCAGCTGAATTAATCCCCGCGGAGCACTTGCAAACGTTGCAAACATAAAGGAATGTGTCCTGCAGCACAAACGCTGCGTGGCTACGGCACGGAGCAGCGCGCCCAGCTAATACTCTGCTCCCTTGAAAGCCAAAATGCCTGCCTGGACCCCTGCAGAGACTCGGATTTCAGCTGGACCCAGGCATATTTCAACAGCAAAGCATTATTATTTCTAATTGGTCATAAAATAAACAGTCTTCTGTGTCCCTGCATTGGCTGGCTTAATCTGTGTACTTGCTTCTAAGCCTCCCTAATCTCTGTGTGCAGGCTAACGGGGGCACGTACCCATCCCTTCCTCACAAAACCAAGGAACTGCATACTTAGGGCCAGCTTTAGACCTTCTGGAGATCGCAGAGAACTTCCTCACCTTTTCCTAGCACATGGATTCAAGGGATCCACTTATCAGCTCTCTGAAAGGACAGAGAGGAGGAAAACCCACTGCTTGGGGTTCTGCTAATTTCTGGATCTGGGTCCGGCTGTAGGATTTTGGCTTAATTGATTTGAATGTTTCCAAAACAAAAATGTGTGTTTCTCTGCTCTTAAACATCCTCAAGGGGATATAATAAAAACACTGGTGGTGTCTGGAGCACTGCTGTTTCATTCGAAAACACAGTGCTCCTCCCACCGAAGAATCCCAATTCCATGTGTTATCCATGGGAAAGACCCCAAAAGTCCCTGTGGTGAGGGCTTTCAGCCCCTCTGTGCTATTTTAGAAAGGGCTGTACTGTGAGGGATGGAGTGGCAGTACTAACACTGCGCTTCTTTAAAACCTGTGGATTCAGTGGTTTAATTTAACTTCAAGTTTTGAAAAGCAAAAGAAATCTGAAGTTTCTAAAGTCCCTCTGGGTATTATGTGAACAATATAATTATAATATCCTCTGGGTATTATATTTCAGATCATGGAGGTTGGACTCAATGATCCTGGAGATCTGTTTCCACCTACATGCTTCTCTGTTTCTGTGATTCTGTGAAGTTGAGGGTTTAATGTCAGAGCAGGGCTTAGGGTCAGCCTGCTTTGGGGTGGTGGGTCCAGTGCTTTTTTTTATTGTCAGCCTAACTTTGTAGTGGAGTGTGTAGGACGGGGGGAAAAATATCCAAGAGACTTGACAGATGGTTCATGTTTTAGCTGAGACTCCAATATGCACGTGGATGGCTTCCTCAGCACTTTATCTCTGGGAAAATTGTAATATGTGGTGTACCTTGGCATTAACTGCATCGATTTTGTTGAAGGATATGAAGAAGAGCGAGGGCTGTACAGTGATTCCGTTATGGATGTGAGCATTGGTCCTCCCGGGCTGTATTCCCAGAGCAACTGCAACGGATTCCAGTGACCTTGGGCCAGTCAGCAGAAGCCTGGTTCTACTCTGAAGAGTGAGAGTGTAAAAATGGCATTTCCTACTCAGCAGATCTGGGCTCTGTGTGCTCTCCAAGTCACATCTGCTGACTTTAGTGACAAAAATAAGTTCTTACGGCTTTCCTGCTCTGTGAGCCCTTCAGAAACACGAGAGCTGGGAAGCAGAAGCTGGATCCTGTGCCTCCTTGATTACTGTAAATCCCAGCCAGCAGTGGGGCTGCACTGGCATCACTTGGCCTTGCCCAGCTTTCCTGTTAGTGCCAGCGGTGAGATACATGGATGAAAGGAATCCAAGTTGATTCTCCTGACTGAGTTTTAATTGCAGTTGACTTTTATCAGTTTTGCTGTTGGAGGAAGAAGGAATCTGTTCATCCTTAATATGATTGCATTCAATACAATTTATTGGTCACAAACTTTTTCAAAGTGGAGTTGTTTTAAACAAACTTCCCTCTCTGTAACAGGGAGAGCTGTTCTCACTTTCCCTGAATTAGACTCATGGCTACTCCATTCCAGTGACTGCTGTTTAGTGGGAAGAGAGAGCCCCCTTAAAACAGATGCTACCAGCTGGTGTAAAGATGAGTCTTGTGATGGAGATGTGAACTGATTTGTGTGCTGGATGTCCCCAATATTCAATTTGGGAAAGTTATTCAGCAGCAAAATTAATGGTAACTATTTTAAAATTGCCTTTACCTTCTGTGGCATGTCCTGACATACTTAGGATGGCTGATACATCTCCTCACAGGTGCCAGGAGCAGCAGCATAAGGAGCAGCATTCTGCTGTCAGGACAATGATTTTTTTAGTTCATTTTATACAGGCAAAATATATCTTCATATAAATTTTTATGTGACCTAGTCTCTTAATTAGGACATGCTATTGGTACTTTTTGGGTTCTGCAATAAGGCTGCGACAGGAATATCACCTTTGAAAAGAATCTGATGTATCATTACTTTGTACAACAGAGCTGGCTGCTATAACAATACACAGATTTTACAAGAGGCTCTTACAAAAATTAGGTATCGTTATTTTACAGAAGAAGTGGAGCCTGAGAGCAGTGAAATTCAGTTTTGAAAGTCCTCTAACAAGGCAGGGCTGGGAATGGGACATGAGTGCCACTCTTTCCCAGCTACGCTACCTGCATGGAAGAATGAACCTGTTTACATCCAAATTTAGTCTCTGAATTCACCTCAGGTGGGAAGTCCTGAAGGACAAGACCAATAGAGGATTGCACTGAAGAGTCTCAAGCCAGAGCAAGGGTAAGAGGGGAGAGGCATGGATGTTTGTTATCGTGCTGTGGAAGTGGGGCCTGTTTTGCTTGGTTACATGTATGCTCCATGGCATGATCTGAGTTAAAAATCAGTATTTACAACTAATAAATCATAGAAAGGAATAACAAAAGGGTGCTCTCTGGTGATTTCTGATTTCTGCCTCTTTCATCATGCCTCTTTCTTTCAGTCTGCAGATATTTTTGTTGATAACGCAGAAGCCTCTGATTTTGGCAGGTTATGCGGGGTAGAGAAACTTGCAGCGTACAGGGAATGTGCAATTTTAGGCAGGGAAAAAACCACAGATAACCAGATATTTTGGTTACAGTGCTTCTAAGTGAAATATTTAACCTTGAGAGGACACGGTGCCAATCTGGGTTCGGAGTTGATGGCAAGGGGGAAGTGGAAGCCTCTCCAGTCTGTTAAGTGCTCTGCATCCTTAGAGAACAGTAAATCATCCGATACACACACTTTACATTTTAACTAACCTTCCCGATAATTGTAAAGGTTAGAGAGCAAAGGGGTTGAAAACACTACCATAGAGTGCTTTGTGTTGGAAGGAACCTTAAAAATCACCCCATTCCAACCCCCTGCCATGGGCAGGGACATCTTCCACTTGGAGATCCCTTGTTCTGAATCCCAGGTCAGCTGTTAGGGGGAAATTGTGCAGCTGCTGAAGCCCAGCCCCTGGAGTCATCCCTGAGGGCTCTGATTTCTGCTGGGGTGGTCTCTGTCGTCCTGCCCCTCTCCCCATACACTGAACAGCTGAACATCTTGGGAATCAATCCCAGACCCACAACAAGGGGCAGTGCTGTCCTTGAGAATTGATTTTGGTTTCCTGGAAAATCTGGCTGCACCATTAACTTGGGAGGTGGCACCTCCTGCACGGCTGAGCCACCCCCTCTTCTCAGCCAGAGCTCTTGGCCAAAATGAGTTGGCCAGGACTGAAGTTGAACCTGTGAAGAGTCCCTAACCCGGGAGTTAATGGTGTTTAAAATGGCATGAAAAATGCTCTTACCTCTTCATTCCCTCCCACCCCATCTCCCTTAGAGGAGAAAGGCAACATCCTTTCTTTTCACATATTTGTATTTTATTTATGAAGATGCTGCAGCACTAGAAATATTGATTAATGAATAATTTCCCCAGATTTTACAGTTCAGAGAAGCACAGCCAGAGGGGACTTTCCCCATTGTTTTGTGTGACCATTTCCTCCCCCAAGACTAACTCTGAAGTTCTTTCTGATGCCTTTTGTCACTGGCTGTCTTTATTGCTGATACAGGCACTTCAACACTTTATTTTCAACTCGTGCAGGGGTTAACAATATTTCCCCGAAAAAAATTGCCCTAACTTGCAACAAATCTGTCTTTCGGAAGTTTTAATATTGGATGCACAGTGCTACAACCAAATGAATTGGGTTGGATCCAGTTTGGTTGAAATCCAGTAGAAAACACAGTGTTTCTCTAAAATTAAACAGGTAAAACTTTGGGGTGTGTTTAGAGACACAAAGAGAGCAAATCACTGATATAAATGTTATTACCAGTAGCACAGCGAACAGAAAAAATAATGAACAATCTGTTGATAAGGAATATCTCATTTTCTTCCATCAGCTATGTTGTTTATTTAAATTCTGAGTGACCTGTGCCAGCAGGTTACATCTCACTTTGTGTGGAAAAAAGGAAGAGTTTATTTTATAGTTTGTTGTCATAACTGGAGGATTCACTGATTTGCTTCGTGTGGCAGATCTGGCATGTTCATAAGGAAGTCAAGATTTTAACTCACCTGTCCTATACCTTCCCTCTATTCCTTCCTATCAATTCCACCCCCCAAAATCCCTCCATTCCAGTCATTGCCTCCTGTGAGAAATCATTATGGTCTCTCCTCACCTGTCCCTGCCCAGCTCAAACGCTTTGCACCTGCTGCAGCCCCACTCTGAATGAGTCACCGCCTGAGAGGGTGAATAAAACCCTCTGTGTGCAGCAGAGACCTTGTGCTGACCCTGATACTGGGCTTGGGGGAGTAAAAGGAAGCTGAGTTGGCCTCACCTTTTGGGTTTGGAGTCAAGGTATGGGGCTTTTGAGTCGCTCTTTGGCAAAGTGAATCGATGTGTGAGCAAGGACGTGATAGTGTAAAGGTTTTCTTGTTTGTTATGGAGGTTTTGTTGGGGGAAAAAAAATGGTGGGAGGAGGAAAGCACTAGCAGAACTGTTTACCTGTTCTGGCCAAATAGGTGCTTAAAACAAAGCATCCAAAAAAGGGGACTTGAACGAAGCTCTTCTGATTCACGTGTTCTTATTTAAGAAGTTGTTCTCCTTTGCAGAGGGAGTATTAGGGGAAGGTGACCTCTGCAGCTGAAAACACTGGAGGAGAATCCGTAATAGATGGAAAACTACTAAGGGTGCCGTAGGCCTTGTTGTTACAGCCCCTTGCAAGCAAAGAGCGGCAGCTCCTCGGGTCCGGCACTGAGGAAGAACTGCGCGCGGGGGGCTGAGGGCTTGGATGCTCAAACTTCCCTTTGGAGAAGGAGCAAACGGCAAAGGCGGGTGCCGGGGAGCACGAAGCCCACCAGGGGCAGGCGGGGGCCGGCGGTCGGGCGGAGCGGGCCGGCCCCCGACACCGCCCGCCGGTGGGCGGCCCGCTCCGCTCCGCCCGTGCGGCCGCGGGGCTGGGGGAGCGCGGCGCCGAGGCACCGGGCGGCGGCGGCGGCGGGAGCCAGGTGAGGCCGGGACACACGCGCACCCAGCCGGCATCGCACCCCCGTGCCGCGTTTGCCCCGGGCTTATGCGTTTTGAATCGATTCGGGTTTTTTCCGACGATGCTCGGCTGCCCGCGGGGCAGCGCATCCTCGGCTCGGCTCTTTGTTCCCGGCGAGCGGCTGGTCCCTGCAGCCCCGGGGGATGGGGAAGGGGCAGCGGGGCGAGCGGGGGGTGCGGTCCTGCCGGGATGGGGGTCCCGATGGGCTTCCTCTGAAAATCTTTGGGATTGGGTGTGTGTTTCTCGCGGGGGTGGTTTGGGGGTGACCGCCGCTGTTCCTCTGTCCTGTCGCGGGCCTGGGCAGGAGGAATCTCCGGACGGTTGTTCGCACTTGATCCCCTGCCGGGTGGGGAAAGGATGCACTTCTGTAAAGTCACCTGTAAATATGACTAAGGAGGACGGGGAGGTGGACCTGTGCCCGGCGTGCTGGGTGTAATCAAGCCTTGAGCTAGCCTTAATCCCATTCCCTGGACCCCACGCAGGTTCCGCCCGGGCCAAAAGGGCCTGACAAGGTGCATTTAATCTGCTCTTAAACCTTCACCTGCAGGGACTCATGATCCTCCAGCTCTGCTGTGTGGTGTTGCTGTCAGCGTTAGGTGAGGCGCTGAAATTGTGGAGCTTTTCTTGCTGATTGGAATCCGAGTGCTATCCCTCTGCTCCCAGGCGGGCTGGGGAGCAGCATTTCTGTCCTTCTCCTGCTGGAAAACTGCTGCACCCTTTGACCTCATTCTTAAACACCCCCTCCTCCCTATCTTAATCCCTCAGGAATTTGGTAGACCTTAGACTTCTGTGGTGCCGGGGACCTAGCACGGGTCAGAAGCCACAGAGAACTATGCAGCTTTTACTCGCAAATCTAAGTAGGGATTTCCATAGGTGGTCCGTGTGCTGTTCTGAACAAAGCAAGTGATCGCTTGGTGGTTGGGGGAATAATGCCTAAAACATGTCGTGTCTCTGGCTCCCCGAAGAACTACTGCTGGAATGCCGAGGCTGGAAGTGGAGGTGGTGTATTATGTATTAAGGTGCCTCACTGGGACTGGTGGGAAGCTGGCCTTACAGAATATTAATATCTCATTTGTTTGCTTGTAAGGATGCATCCTCAAGGGTAGGGGAGGATGTGCCCCTCTGATGTGTGCTTGTCTCAACATAATTTTTCTCACCTGACTTTGTGTTGGTGGCTGGTGTAGAGTCGTGTCGCTGTTGGAGGTGATCGAACTGGTTGAGGTCTGTTTACCTGAAGTGTGTGCTGTAAAAGCATTAGCTCACCAATTCACTCGGTTGAACTGGGCAAGGACATAAAGCAAGAGAAGATGAAGGCATTTTTCTGGGCTTGTGCACAAAAGTAGGAGTTGGAGCTCTGCAGTGTATTATGTGCTGCCTTTTGTATTCAGCACAAGTAATGAGGCTTGGATGGCATACATTAGCACCCTGTAACAGAGCACTTGGTGGCTGGCAGTTGTTTGACTTGTATGTTTTGGCTAAATCTTCACATTAAAAGATTTGCGGCTTTTTCGTCTGGTTCTCTTATCAATTGTCAGGTGAATTGCGGAGCTGAGCACAGCCCAGGCTGACACCAAGCTTGTGCTTGGAGATGTGAGAAGCTGTGCTCAAAGGCAAGAAAGAGATTTGTCTGGGGCTCACCTGTTCATGTCCTGTGCTCTCTGCTTTATGATGCGTGCAGCCACTTCATCTTGCAAGTGAGTGTCTTCCCTGTATCAGAGGGATTGTTAGAACAGTTATTAATTAGAGTTGAAAACGCGATACTGTTTTTCCCCTCACTGTTTCAACAATTTGGCTACATGGCCATAACTTGCCAAAGACAGAAAATAACAGCTAATTTTTTTTTTTTTTTTTTTTTTTGAGGGGGGGGCGTTTCTCTAAGTTAACTGGCTGGGTGAAACTCTTAAAAAGCTCTCTGAGGGAGTAGCTGCACACAGCTGGGACACAGGGGGGAGTTTAATCCTTTGCAGCATGTGTCCATAAACCACTGGTCCATGCAAGGAACGGCTATTGAAGGAGAGACATCTGCTCTGCTCTGTGCTGGTCCCCTGCAAGCCTGCCCTGTTGGAGTGACCATAACAGGCTGGGGCTCCTTCTGAGCTGGCTTTTGTTGGTCCCCCCCAAGAGCTGGTTTTAAACAGGCCTCCAGAATTCAGAGGGCTTAATGGTTTAATAACTATTGCAAGTGCTAATTGTATGGAGCAGGGAAGCAGCCTGGCTCAGAAAGATCCAACTGAGACTGCTTCAGCTGGTGACCAATTTATGTTTATTGTCCCTCAGCTTCCTGACTTCCCCACTGAGGTAGGTGGCTCTTATTCTTGTGGGTAGCTCCTGGAGATGCCCAGTTTTTTGCCCTTGTTTTCAGCCCAGCAGTTCTTTGTGTTATTTTCCAGCCTACCAGGTGTTAAAAGAAAAGTTATTATTTTCCATGCTAAAGATAAAGCTCCCTGGCTGCCTGCAGTTGCGCTGCCTTTGCGGCTGGAGGAACTGCATCTCCTGGGATTTGGTGTTATTAAGTGCAGGGGAAGTAGCTGGCACTGTCTCTTGCCCTCAGTGTGTGCTTCCTATTGGAAGCAAGGATTAGTTTTCCACTGAGAGCCTGACCAGTGCTTGGCAGCTGCCTCCAGGGCTTCAGCTCTGAGGATGCCAGGTGAAATGTGGGGACGAGGAGTTCCTGCAGCATGAAATATTGAGGTACTACCTTCAGGCTGGTAAGAGAAAAGCTCAGGCTTACTACAGAGGAGGTGCTTGGTCAGGGCAGTGTGTTCCAGCCTGCTTTTATCGCCTGGCTGAGGCTGGAGAGCAGGCTGACTATAAAAATAGCCAGATGGGAGGATAAATGTATAACTCAGTGTGGCTGGAGGAACAAACTGCTCTGCAGCCAGGTACCTGCAGCTTCTGCATTCAGTGGAAGTGCTACAGCAAGGTGTCAAACTCTGCTTAAGGAGATAGCCAGGTCACTGCTGTTCATACACTCTCTAATCCAGCCTCTTCCTAAAGCTAAGTGGATCTTAAGCCCTGACTAATCTTCTTTGAAGTTTGAACCTGTGCCATTATCCTGCAGCAAGCTCCATGCTGCTATCTCCTGCTTTCACTGAGTGTGAAGGTCTAGGTTAGCTTACATCTGGTTGTTGTGGATTTCCTGAGCCAGTAACACTCTAATATGATTTTTGCCCTATAGAAATGTAGGATTATGGCCAGCAGGGCTTTTCAGACTGGGAGAAACAATATGAGGCTGCCCAAAGGATTCCAGGAATTCTTTTCTCAGGCTGGTACTGAGTACCCACATTATCTACCAGCCAGAAGGAGGAAAGGTTCTAGTAACGATGGAGTAAGCTTGTTGGGAGGAGATAAACATTTTAGTTTTTCTCCTAATCACATTCTGAATGTCTTGGGCTACTGGAGAACCTAGAGCTAGAAAGCTGCAAACTATCTGTACAGATGTGTATATACATGTGTATAATGTATATGACTGCAAGAGAAGTGCCTTTCAAGTGCAGCTGGAGTTCTGTTTAGGTTTAAGCACTGCAGAAAGCATTTGTGCAACCTAAAGGCTCCTGACTTCTTGAGAAGTTGTATTTAGAGCCAAACTATTTTTTAAATAGAAAAAAAAAAAAAAACAAAAAAACCAACTTCTTGATGTTTCAGTATGCCTGATCTTAACAGGCACTTCCTAAAGGGGTGTGAGGTGAATGTGATTTATATTCAGCTGCATGGTAAGTCAGATGCATGTAGTTAGGCACTAACAATTTAACTCGAATAATATGTTCTTAGTGCTTTTTAATTACAAAAGTGAATAAAGAATTAGCCTGGAAGAAGAGCTAAATATTGTCAGTTTTCAGCTATTTTTTGATGAGGGGAATAGAGAAAATAGATGGGTGGCCACCCATCCTTCAGAGATAGAAGATGCTAAAAATAAAGCGGAAGGTATCTAGGCTGGTGGAGAGGTTTTTGGTGGCTTCTGCTTGTCCCTGAGCACCTGGTGCATGTGTGTGGCCTGTGATGGGGAATTATTCCAGCAGCTCAAACTGCTGGGATGAGGCTTCAGGGAGAATGGAAAAAGTGACTCAGTGTGCCCTGAAGGCTCAGCCAGATGCTGGAGCCTGCAGTGGTTGACTCTGAGCTGTGTCGCTGCACTCTGTGGGTACAAATGTGAGTAATACTCCTGTAAGTGCTGTTCGGGTGGGGAAATGAGGAGTGTGGCAAGTTTAGGGATTTATCCTGGTGCCTGTGAGCAGCAAGACTGCACAGGGTGACTGTTGCTCTTCTTTGGAAGACTGAGGGATGGTTCTGACAACCCCAACCTCTTTTCTTTACTATTATTAGTCCTGCAGTTCACTTGTGAATGGTAAAATCTCACCTCATTCTACCCCCTGCTGTGGGTAGGGACACCTTCCACTAGCCCAGGTTGCTCCAAGCCCTGTCCAACCTGGCCTGGAACACTGCCAGGGATGGGGCAGCCACAGCTTCTCTGGGCACCCTGTGCCAGGGCCTCACCACCCTCAGTCAAGAATTTCTTCTTAATATCTTATCTAAACCTGCTTTGTCAGGTGAAAGCCATTCTTCCTTGCTCTGTCATTCCATGACCTTGTCCAAAGTCCCTTTTCAGCTCTCTTGGAGCTACTTTAGGCACTGGAAGCTGCTCTGAGGTCTTCCTGGAACCTTTTCTTCTCCAGCTTCCAACTCTCTCAGCCTGTGCCCATAGTAGAGGTGCTCCAGCCCTGTGATCAACTTGGTGGCTCTTCTCTGGACTCATTCTAACAGGTCAATGTCTTTCTCATGTTGGGGGCCTCAGAGCTGGCCACAGAACTGGAGAAACATGAGCCAAAGCATGTGAAGCTGCTGATGGCTGGAGGCCCTTGCAGTAGGGCTTAACTGTGCCTGTGACCAGCTGCCTCCTGGAGCTGGGAGGAGGAGCACCACGCCAGATCTGCTGTGTGACAAAGGGATGTTTGCTGTGTGCATGGGACTGGTGTGAGCAGCTGTCCCACATGGGACGAGCGGGGCCTTGGATGGGATGGTCTTCTGCTCTGGAGTGGTGGAGTAGTGCAGGACTGAGGCACATGCCCAAGGGAGGTGTCTGGATGCTGGAGCTGTGTGCCTGGAGGCAGCAGAGCTTGCCAGGGGCAGGCTGTCAGCTGGCTGGATCACTGCTGGGCTACAGGGTTCAGTGCTCCCTTGGAAACTCTTGACTCACCCGGTGATTCTGGAAGTGCCTCCCTGGTGCAGTGCAGCCTGGGCACTGTGCTAATGCAGCAGTGCTGCTGTCTGGGCTGTAGCTTCTTCTGTGGGGCCAAGGGCCTCAGCCAGGACATGGCACAGATGCAGCTCTAAAGCCTCCTGGTGTGGCTCCAGTCCTACGTTCTCCCCCACAGACCCATCTTGTTCTCTGTGTGGATTCCTTGGTTTCCCCTGTGCCAATGCACAGAACAGGGCTGGCCACAAGACTTCATGGCCCTGGCAAGTGTCATTTTTGGACTTGGTTCAGGACAAATGGGTTGATCCGCAGCATTGCTTGCAGGTCTGATGCCTGCTGGGTAGAGCACAGCACTCTGTTGTTGGGGTGAGAGCTGGGCAAGGTCTGTCCTGGGCTTCAGATCAACATTTGATCTTGTCTGACATTTCCAGGTAGGGTAGGCTAAGAACAGTAAAAGAGATGGAGGAATTCATTGCTTGGAGTTTTGTAAGAGGGGTCTGCTCACAACTGGCCATAGACTTGGTCACCCAGTTATTTTAGGCCCTGGGTCTGTGGGTGGTTTTGAGTATTTGTAATCTTGGTTCCTCTTTCCCTTTCTAGGTCTTGTACTCTTGATTTGCCAGCCTTGCAGGCTTCAGGACACATCTCCTCTCAGCCATGAGGAGATCAATAGGATTTAACATCTGTGTGGTCACCTGCAGCATCCTGCTCTTGTCCTCCAGCCTGCCATGCCTTGCAGCTCAGCCTCTGGAGGAGTGGGATGTGACAAAGGTCCAGCATGGCCCCTGGGCAGGGAATGGGCTGGAAGATGACAGAACAGGCATGGTGGACTTGAAAAACAATCTGGGCCCTTCTGAGCAGACAGTTTCTGAAGAGCCATGTGAAGTGTCAGCGAAGCCATCTGGGACACCCTTAGATGAAGCTTTCACTGCAGAAGGAGAAGCACTCCCTGCCAGCCTGAGCCATGTCATCCCCAGCAGCCAGGGCCTGGGGGATCACCCCTCTGCTGGGGCACTGCCTGCTGTGCATGAGGAGGAGCTGGCTCCCACAGAGTCACAGCTGGGTGAGGGTGAAGCACTCAAGGCCATGCTGACCACAGCTGTGACCACACTGAGCCCTCCAGTCCAGGAGGAGTCTGGTGGTCCTGTTGGTGAGGCCACCACAGAGAGTGGTGGGGCAGTGGAGCCCAGCTCTTCTGGCCCCTCAGCAAACACCCTTTCTGGTACCACTGTGGAGGAGGAGGAGGCAGCAGAGAGCACCTCACACCCCTCAGCTGTGCCCCAGCCCATGCTGAACCCCAGCTCTCCCACCTGGGAAGCAGCAAGTGACCACCCTGCCATCCCAACTCCCCAGGCTCCGGGTGTGACCTCTGAGCTGGGAATGCTGAGAGCCCGCACAGGGAGCCCGCTGAAAGCCCTGGCTCCACCAATATCTGTGGCTGCCAAACATCCCCTTGTGGTGACTGAGGCCACCCTTCACCCAGAAGCAGGGACAGGTGTCATGCAAAAAGAGCTGCCCACTACGGCTGGCACTGTCACCACCCCCTCTATGGACACCGTGCCACCTGACTGGGATGACACAAAACTCAGGGACATCAGTCAAGGGGTAGGCCTATCTCATGAGGTGACAGAGGACCTGGGGACAACAGAACCATCCCAGACCCCTGAGGAAGGTGTGGTGGAGGAAGAAGATGCAACAAGAGCAGTGCCCTCCCCTGTGTCTCCTCCACCAGCTCCCGAGCTTGCCAAGGAGACCAACTGCACAGTGCCAGTGCAAGGCGAGGAGCTGCCTGCAACTTCCCCAGGCAGCAGCAACGCTTTCCACACTGGGAACCTGTCAGATGCAGACACAGCTGATCTTGGCTCACTGGAAAACATAAGTGCAGTCACAGCAGAGGAGGAGAAAAGCATCCCTCCATCACAGCCGGAGGCTGCTGTGGTGACAGATACCCAGCCTGAGCTCTCTCCTACTCTGGAGAGTTCATGGAAAGGTAAAACTTGCCTGTTACAGACACTTGCCTCTCAGTGGGGGTTTAGCAGGGATGCTCTTGGCAATCTGTGCTTTATTTCTGGGACTTAAAGCAAGCTGTGCCAGCAGACTGTGAGCCACTGATGCCCTAAGTGGCTTTACAAGGATGCTCAGGTCAAGAGGTCTGTGCAGAGAGCTGCTGTCCCTTATGACAGAAACTCCTGGTGTTGTATCCTCCCCCCATAGTGAAGTGGTGGCCAGGCTGTGGCTGTCCAGTGCTTGTCCCAGCTCTTACCTGTAGGCAGAACTGCTCCTCCTGGACAGCCTGACATAGGCTGATGGTGTCACCTTGCTCTGTAAAGACCTCCAGAGATGGTCCCTTCAGCTTCATGACAGTGCTCCTGCTTCGTGTTTAAAATATAAAGGGAGTGCTAAAAAAAAGGCTGGTCAGGTGTTAGGCAATGATATGTTTCTAGGTTGATGAGGACTTTTTAATTGTTGGACATGTTTATTCTTCCCTCTTTGGCTGCAGATGCAAAAGGATGATTTCCCTTCACTGCATCCAAAAGACCTAATTTTTTCTGTAAAAGAAAGGAAGCTAATTGCAGGCTGGTGCTGAAACCTGACTGATTAATTTCTAGATTAATTTATAAGCACTTGACTTGTCAGCAGGTTCCCTCTCTGCTGTTTCCCAGATGTTGGGGAAACAACACTGTCAGTAAGACTTGTGCAACAAAAATAAACCCTTCTGCATAGCTGAGGTTTCAGTGGGGACTGGTCACTGAAGGCTGCCCTGATGATGCTTGGCTGGACCTGCTGCTGGCACTGTGGCTCTGGAATTGTTACTGCATGGAGTTACATTCCTTTTATATTCCTTCAGGTGTGTGCTCTGTTGCTGTCTGCTGTCCTGTGAGTTTGTCCTGACATGTGTTCTTGCTGTAGGTGTTACTCAGGAGGTGACAACAGCTGCCCAGGAGGCTGGTGCTGCTCTGTCAGCTGTGACAGAGGTGCCTGATGCCACCCAGGGAACAGGGGCTGCAAGCTTTCCTCAGGAGAACAGTGGGGAGGACACCCAGATGCTGACAGCTCCGAGTGCCAGTGAGGTGCTGGTGGCAACTGGTGCTTCCTCTACAGTGAACCCTGTGGATGCAGAAGGTAGGATTCTGCTTCAAGGACTCACACTAGATGGGATGTTATATCTGAAACCAGTGTCAGGGCTTGCACACTCCAGTCTCAACACAACATCCTTATTTAAGTGACTTTTTTTTTGCTAACAGTCTTCACATTGCTTCTAGCCCTGGGCTGCCACTGCTTTCTGCCCATGCTGTGAGATCCACCATGGTGAAACTTGCCAGTATATGGATTTTTTTTTTCCCCAAATAGCTGGAGTAGAGGTTGAAAAAAAATGCCCCAGACCAAACAAGCCCCTTATCTGTCCTTGCTAGCAAGCTGCCTTTAGCTTTAGATGCTTAAGCAATTTTTTCTTTATGGAGGGAGAGTTTTTACTTCTGGAGCCCAAGGCAGTCACAGATTGCTGATGCTCAGTCCAGAGGATGAAAATACTTCATCAGGGTAACATGGGAGCCCGTGGTGGGGCAAAGACACCCTCCTGCAAGAGCCTGGCAAGCCCTTGGGTGTGGAAGCTTGCACTGATACTCACTTTCACTGAGGAATGGGGCATTGTTCTCAGGTTGATGTAGCTCATACAGAAATGCTTTGAGCAGTTATGTTCACGTAGCTGCTGCCTGCTGGCTTGGTGTCACCTTGGCAGGTACATGTGGGAGCCTGTCTTCCTGACAGGGGTGTAGCAAGGGTTCTCTCAGCACAAGGCTGGCTTTGAGCTGGAGTGTATTTCTGCAGTAGTGGGGACTATTGTAGTGAAACTGCTGCTGGGCAGCTTTGCTGGTAATTCTTATATTGCAGGACATCAAAAGAAAAAAGCTGTTTGCATTGTAATTCTAAATTTAGCGTCCCTTTGTAAAGGGGAGAAGGTTCTTCTGGCAGTTTCCATTAATTAATTTGCTTCTAGGATTTAATTATAAATTCAACCAACTTTTATCTTTGTAATGAACTATTAGATCTGTCACTTGGTTCAGTTCTCAGCTGGAGTCTTGGTGCTCTGATCTTGCAAGGGTGTGGTGATGAATTGTCCTCAAAGCAATGGAATTAAAACCTTTAAGGGTTCCCCCCTCATTAAGGGGAACCTCTTTTGCTGGCTTCCCTTGAGGAGAAAGTTTCATTACAGCAGAGTCACATCTTGAAGGAAGCAAAAGTTTGGTAATTCCCTTTGAGTTAAATTTTCATTAAGGAGTTTCTTGGGTTTTTGGTTTTTTTTTTTTTAAACATTGTGGTCCTGAATGGTTGCTGTTTCCTGTCTTCTGCAGATCTCACAGATGGGATCCTGGTCACCAGTGAGAAGGCTGTTCCAGCCCCTGGTGGGATGTTTTCTACCCCATCTGGACAGACAGAGGAGCCATCCAGCAGAACTGTGGTCCTGGTAACGCCAGCATCAGTGGCCTCCTCTGTCAGGAGGACAGCTCTTCCCTCTGTGAGGAGGATCAGCACAGCCGTGACCTACGGGCTGGACCGCCTGGAGTCAGAAGGTACCCCTGAGGCTGAGGGGCAGGTGGCCTCCTGTGGAGTGCCACACCTGCCCTGACAGCCCCCAGTTTGTCAGTTTGTCACATCTATGTGCACATCTTGTTCCCAATAAAGTTGTTGACCAACCTGTCCTCTCCCAGGAGGCACAGGAAGCAAGCAATGAAGAGTGTCCTGGAGGATGCCTGCAATCCCAGTGGCTGTGGTGGATGGGGATGGGTTTTTTATTGGCTAGGGAGCAGCAGTGGTGTTGCTGTTGCAGCAGGGTCTGGCTCTGCACACCTGTGATGCTGGTGTGTGCATCCACTGCAGAGCCTCTGTACCAGGGAATGCCCACCAAGGGGTGCTGAGGTGAAGCAGATCCTGCCCTGGAGCTGCTCTGCAGCTCTGATCTGTCTTCTATTCAGCTCACCCACAATTTTCCTGCAGAGAATTGTTTCTTGCTCTTTTTCCTACTTGAGCTCCTCTCTGCTTGTTCATCCATCCAGTTTTGTGCTCCAGTGTTTGGACTGACACCACCTGGCAGGAATTAATCTTTCCACCTATTTTTGCTCCCCTTCCTTTATCTTGACCTTCTCTTGCCTTAGTATTTTACTGCAAAGGTTGGCAGCTCTCCAGGGGTGGCACTGCCAGATGGTATTTCTCCTCTGAGTAGAGGTGGGGTGCTACAGACAACAGCTCATCAGCATCTTTTCTCTGCAGGAAGCAATAACTCTCACTCCTGTTAAATTTAGAGGGCAGCAGAAGCTGGGAGTCTTCCCCACTGCAAGTTCCTGGCTTGCTGCTGGCTTTGAAGCCTTTCCCGAGCTCTCTGGGACTCCAACTGCAGCATTCTCCCCTTGCCAGGATGAATCTTGGATGTCTGTGGCAAGGCAAGGATGTGGTGCTGACAGGAGAGTGGCAGCAGGGGAAGGAAAGGTCGTGTGTGTAGGGAAAAGCTGATCTTTCAGGCTGGGAAATAAGGTCTCTGCTTAGCAAGGGCAGTATGATTCAGGAGGCTAAAGTGTTTTATAGCCCTCTGGGATCTCCTTTAGAAGCCTGGGTTTCTGCAGGGGAAGATAAGAGGGATTTCAGTTTCAGCTGAGCATTTGGTCTCTCTCTAATGAGACTTTCTGCACAGGCATTAAAAAAAAAAAATCTTTCTGCTCCAATACAGGACTGATGTAACTTTCTTGTATTCCTGCTGCACTCTGTTTTTAGAGAAGCTCTGGGCTTCCCTAAAGGCAAATGTGGGCTGTAGCTGGGACCAGGTGCCCTCAATGATGAGGACTCAAGTGGAAATCTGGGTTTCTTGGCTCTGCAGGTGCCTCTTCTCCAAGGGGTGTGTAGCTCTTTGTGCTGTGTGGATTTGACAACTGGCACAGCTTTTGTGGCCTAAATCTTTTCTGCTCAACCTAGACCTCTGTGCAGGGAGCCAGAAGGCTCCCTGGTGCTGGGGATCATGAATTCCCTCTTGTAAAATGGGACAATTACAGTTATCATGTGGGGAAAGGCTTTCTGCCTGGGGATGGTGCTGTTCCAGTTAAGCACAAAGGAAGGTTTTTGAGCTACAACTCTACTTTCTAACATCTTTTTCTGCTTAATGGCAATTGGGGGGTATCACATCCTCATGGTGGAGTGGCATTTGGAAGCTTGGTTCCCAAAGTTACAGTTCCTAGTGTTTCCTCTCAGAACATTGGGATGCTGTCAGATCCAAGATGTTTGGGGTGCTTTCCTTTAAAGCTATATGGAGGCACCAGCCCAAGATATCCAGGATTTTGGGGGATGCTGTTGCAGGCACATGATTGGGTCCCTAATGTGGGATCTTAGCCCCTTGGGGAGAGGCTGTGCCTGGCTCACTGTTGGAAGAAGTGCAAGGAGCTGAGTGAGCTCTGCTGCCTTCAGTGGGGTCCTGCTGAGCTTCCTCTCTGAAGGCCTGGCTCATCATTAAATAGAAACCCCTGCTGCTCAGCTCACTCTCCTTCTTGGGGGCCATCTGTGCCAAACTGCCTGTGGTTAATTGCATCTGTATATTCACCTGCCTGGCTTGGATGCAAAACTGCTTTAAAAATCAAATTGCACAGGCAAAATGAAAATATGTCTAGATGAGCTTATCCTCCTCCCTGGTGGACTCTGCAGAGATGAGCTGGGTAACAAATATCCTCCTGCCATGACTCTGTGGTGAGACTGGTCCTACTTGCCCTTCCTAGTCAGAGAAATCCTGTAAAGGGATTATAGGGTACTGGGGACAGGACACAGCAGAGGATAAGGCTTGCTTATCTGGGGGAATTGATTATATATTTTGTCTCTGTGCCTAGAATTTGTATATGCCTCTAGCAAGCTGAGCCCTGCAGGCTTCTCTGTAGGGCTTCTAGGTACAGAGAGCTACTGGTTCAACTGGCTTACTCAGGACCACTGTGTGAGCCTCCCAACACCCTTCAAAAAGTGACTCTTTGGAGAGAAACCACATTCCTTTTTGACTTGATTCCTCTGCTGTAACATCTGCTGTGGTAGGTATTGGCAGAGGTGGCTGCACACCCCCAGTGTGGCAGCATTTGGCAGGTGGAACTGCCTGAAGTGGCAGGACATGTGCCATGCTCCCTCTTCTGCAAGATCCTTGCAGCTTTCAGCTGAAAGCTGCTGGATAGAGCACACCAGACTCTGGTCCTGTCACTGTGGGTGAGGGTGAGTCTGTATCTGGCCCTGCAGACCCGAGGTTTGGTTCCCTTGTGTGACACCACCCTGCCTGGACAGCAGAGAATCATGGCATCACAGAATGGGTTGGGATGAAAGGGACCTCAAAAACCATCTCATCCCAACCCCCTGCCATGGGCAGGGACACCTTCCACTACCCCAGGTTGCTCCAAGCCCTGTCCAGCCTGGCCTGGAACACTGCCAGGGATGGGGCACCCTGTGCCAGGGCCTCACCACCTTCACAGGGAAGAATTTTTTCTTGCAGTCTGATCTCCCTGCTGGGAGTGAGCTGCTCACACAGTTCAGGGGTCAGGAGGGCTGCTGACTGTGGAGGGTGCTCAGAGCTTTGATCAAAGCAGGAGCTGCTCTGCTTGTTGTGTGGGGTCAGGAACAGTCAATAGCTCTGAAAATGGGCAACTTAAAAATCAGTTCCTCCAGAGGAGGAGGCCTTAACCAAGTAGCTCTTGAATGTGGAGTGTTCCCAATTAATTAAGATGGCTCTCAGCTGGCAGGATTTGGAGTTTCATGTGCATTTGCAGCCTGCTGTGAACTATTTTGTGTACCACAGAACAGTTTAGGTTGGAAAAGACCTTCAGGCAAGTCCAGCCTTTGACCAAACACCACTGTGTCAACCAGACCGTGTCCAGTCTTTCCTTAAACACCTCCAGCGACAGTGACTCCACCACTTCCCTGGGCAGCCCCTTCCAATGTTTAATCACCCTTTCTGTGAAGAAATTCCTCCTGAATACTTCAGAGCTTGTAGCCATTTACATAATTTTATAAAAGATCCTTCCAGTCCCCATTTTTCTTCTGAGCTGTGTCACAGTATGAGGAACCTTCTTTTTTTTGGATGTGAAGGGTATTTTTTCCAGGAAATTAAGGCTCTGAAAGGGATTGCTATTTGGACCTTGACTATATGGATTAAGATCTGCCTCATTAAATCTCTACAACCCTGTTAAAAATTTAAATTAGGATGCAGAGGTGTAAATAAAACAGGCACTTAACCCAGCATGGTTAACTAGCCTGATATTATAATTCCTCACCAGCTCTTTGGATATCAACTAAATTGGCAAGGAACAGAAGACTTAAAGCACATGCAGAATGAATTATTAAATGGTTTTGGTACACACTTTTCTCTTGCTTCTTGTTTATTGCTACCACTGAAATGGGAACTAACTGCTCTGTGTCTGGTGCAGGTTGACCTCTATCTTCCTCACAGTAGGTGGTGGCTCATCATTCTCCTTTGTAGCAGAAAATGGCAAAGTGTGACAATTTTTTGTATCAAACCAAGCTTTTTTTTCCTTCTCTTTCTTCTGATAGTGTTTGATACAGACATCCACAGCTTTTCTGTGCAATCTGGGCCCAGGTTGCCTTACTCATGGGCAAGAATTCCTTTCCTAATCTCCAGTCTAACCCTGCCCTCTGTCAGGTTGGAGCCACTCCCTCTTGTCCTGTCATGCACTGGTCCAAAATCCACCTCCAGCTCTCTTGGACTCCCTTTAGGCACTGCAAGGGTCTCTAAGGTCTCCCTGGAGCCTCCCTTTCTCCAGGCTGAGCACCCCCAGCTCTCTCCATTCTTTGTCATGTTCTGGCACTGTTCTGCCTCCAGCAGGTTGGATGACATTTCTTAGTCTGACCCTGCCTTGCTTCTTGTTCTGGCCAGGCTTTGTTTGAATTTTTAACTGTATTAGACTTTTCATTTGTCCAAAAAATTAGAGTTCACTTAAATATCACTTTAATGTTGTAGCTTTCCCATGCTTATCTCCAAGCTTGAACAAAAACAACAGAAAACCCCCACAGTTGCTATTGAAAGGTAATTGGGCTGTGTGAGTGAAAGTTTTTAATGAGTTTCTGTTTGTTTTAATCTGAGGATTAAGCAGTTTACCCTCATGGCTCGAGGGAGGGGGGTTCAGATAAGCAGGGATGTGGCAGTAAAGCTCTGCAAGGAACACTTTCTGCTGGAGTTGCTCCTGGCTGGGGCCCCTTGGCAGGTTGGGAGAGTGTTGCTCATGGGGCTTTTTTTGGGAGCTTTGTTCAGTGGGACTAGGGATGCTGCAAGAGGGGGTGAAGGACTTGGGAAGAAGCAGGAGTCTGACTAGAAAATGAGCTGAGTGGACTCAGTCATGTTCCCTTTGGCTCCTGATAGGACTTGAGTTAAAACCTTGGTACCCTGGAGACTGTTGTCCATAATAACAGACCCAACTCCCAATCTACATTCTGTGATGATCCAAGCTGGGCTTGTCCAGAAAATAAAGCTGAAATCAAATGTTTTCTTAACTCTTGGGTTGTTGGCTGTTATCTTCCCAGGCAGTGTGATTGAATTGAATGCTTTTGGAGAAACACCAACAGCCTTTTCCAATGAAAATGGAATTAATGTCTCTGCTGGGGCTGTTGGGGTGTTTTTTTTTTTTTTTTTTTTTTTTTTTTTTTTTTTTTTTTTTGTTGGGGTTTGTTTGTGTTTGTTTATTTTTTTTTCTGTGATTGGAAAGAAGTCTCATGCCCATAGCCCTTTTCCAGGGGAAAGCATTTTGTAAAGAGATGTCATAAGCTCCTTATCTGCCTTCATCTATCTTGTTCTGTCCACTCATAGGTCATGGTCATTAAATCTGGACTGATTTGACTGCTCTCACTTGATAAATCCTCTTTTTCTTGTCTTGATTTTCATACTGGTTGCTTCAACACCTGTACACCCAGGGGTGGAAGAGCTGTTCTGCAGCAAGCCAGGGAACAAACTTTTTATAGTCCATATGGGGTGTTCTGCAGCACTTTGGGGTTTTCTCCCCCCTTTAAAATAGTCTTGTGTTGCTAAACTGACCCTCTAGCCTGGCTCAATGTGAGAGCAATTTTGAGGTGAATGCTGCTGGAGATACAATTTTTGTTTTAGGAAGAAATTCTTGAAGGTGAGGGAGGTGAGGTACTGAGTGGTGGTGGGGCACACCCAGAGGAGCTGTGACTGCCCCATCCCTGGAGCAGTGTCCAAGGTGCCAGGTTGGATGGGGCTTGGAGCAATCTGGGATAGTGGAAGGTGTCCCTGCCTGTGGCAGGGGGTGGAACTGGATGGTTTTTAAGATCCTTTCCAACCCAAATCATTCTGTGATTATAGAAGTTATTCTCTCTCATCTTAATACAGAACTAGAGCCATGGTCCCAGGAGAGTCTTTTTTACTTTTGTTTTCTTCCCCCTGCCAAAAGTCCTCAGTGTCTTGGATCTCCTGTGGCAAGCAGTGAGCCAGGAGTGTAAAAAAAGAACCCCAAGTGTGAATCCACTCAGCTTTGGGGGGGGGAATTGGGTTATGATCAGAATTTGAATCTTTCCTTGTACTGTCTGTACAATGTCAGAGCCTTCTGCTGGGGAGCAGCTTCTCTTGAGCTTTGGCAAGGAGAGGCTCCTAAAGCAGCATCAGCTCAGCTCTGCTGCCAGGGGAATGCTCACTCTCCCAGCAAGGATTTCCTTCTGTTACAAAAGAAAAAAAATTTGGACAAGAGAAAACAACGTCAAGTTCCACCAGGGAATGTTTAGGTTGGGTATTAGGGCAAAATTTCTTCACTGGAAGGGTGGTCAGATACTGGCACAGGCTGCCCAGGGCAGTGGTGGAGTCATCAGTCCTGGAGGGATTTAAGAGATGTGTGGATGTGGCACTTAGGGACATGGGTTAGTGGTGGCTTAGCAGTGCTGGGGGGAACATGGTGATGATTTTAGAGAGTTTTTCCAGCCTTGGTTATTCTGTGATGTGTAAATTCATGTTCTCTCGAAGCTGCTGTGGTAGGGTTATGTTATCCTGCTTTGTGTGGTAGGATCCTGTCCAACAGGTGTATTCTTCCCAACAGTCTCTTTCCCTGTCTCTGTGCAACTGCCCAGATGCTGGAACTTCCCAGGAGATTGATTTTCCTAGAGCAGCACAGCATTTAAGACAACACCACATCCTGCAAATACCCTGCATGGCTTTGCAGTGAAGGTGACTGGGCTTAGCAGAGCTCATCCCTAGGGGGGTTTTCCCCTGATGTTTGGCAGAGTTTCTGTGCCTGGATGTGTTGCCCCACCATGGCACAGCACTTTGCCCAGGAGCAGTGCTTGGTGAGAGCCCATCCACCTTCCACCTCTCTCCTTCTGGGCTGTCAAAGGCTCTTGGCAGCATTTTGGAGCTGTTGGATGGTGACGCTCTATGACTGATTACGTGAAGGCAACACATTAATAATAAAAGAGTTGTCCTAGAAAGGCCTTCCTGCCTTCACAGTCAGCTGTGATCACAAAGGCAGTGCAAAGAGTGAACCTCAGTGGGAGAAAACACTTGGCAGTGGCTTCTTAATGCCTCTTCCTCCTGCTCTGGCAAGAGGTGGGAGTCAAGACTCCCCATCCCTAATCCTGTTGTTAGTTACACATCATTATTTACATGTTATTGTTATTAGCACACAGGGGTGACCCTGCAGCACTGAACACCAAATAAAATCACAGCTTAAACTGTCCTGGATCACAGCAATCCTCTGTGGGATCATTTAGACATTGTTGTCTACTGAGTTTGGTGTGAGGGAGGCTGGGAAGGGAAAGGACAGAGCAAATGACAGCTCCAGTTTTTGCCCTGCAACTTCCTTCCTTTTTAGTTTGTTTTATTTTTTCGTTGCACTTTGAATGCAGTTTGTGCCTGTGAGTGAATCTATCACCTTCCACTGTGAGCCTCTCGCTGCTCAGGGCACAGGAAGATATTGCTCCTGTGTGTTAAACTTGACAAATGATGGTTTCCTGGCTCTTCTGAGGAATGGAAGTGTTTGCAAACATTAATGGAAAATATCTCAATATAGAAATATAATTCTTCAGTGGAGGTTTCTTCAGCTGAAAACCTGGTGTTGCTCCCTTGCCTTCAGCAAGGTTATGACCATAAGTGGCTTCAGCTGCAGCTTCTTTCAAGCCATCATGCCCCCAAAAATTGAGTCTGAGGCTTCTACCTGCTGGCTGCTGGTGGTTGTCCAGTTGCTCCAGATCCTGCAGGTTCTGTGTTCCTGCTGTGTCAAGGAAATGCCTCACAAGGGAGGGGTGAGGTGGTCTCATTTCTCCTGCCTAAGTCACAAAAGCCAGCATGGATGTGTACATTTGTGGTGAAAAACCTCACTTTTGGAGCAAGCATAAGGAGTTTTTGCCCCCCTGAAACAGCAAATCCAATCCTCTGGATATCACCAGTGTCACCAATGGATCCATTCAGAGTCCCATGCTAAAGCCCAATGGTGTCTGTTTCAATTAATAAAGCTGGAACCCCCCAAAACTCTGCTAAAAATGTGTTATTTCATCTCAGACTTCTTTCCTTGGGCTCCCCTATAGCTTCCCCAAGCCTGAAATTTTGAATACCTGTTACAAGGTTGCCAAGTCCTTCAGAACTAAAACATTTGACACATGATCTGGGAATCTCATTTTCCCTGGGGATTCCTGTTGTCCATTGTCACAGCAGGGAGGTGTTGAGCTTCTTGGGGTTTTTTATTTTTCTGTTTCCACGAAGGCAAAGCAGAGGCTGCTTTAGTGAATGCAGTGCTTATTTAGTCTGTTAGAGAGTGGCAGAAGTGTTCAGGCCAGGTTGGATGGGGCTTGGAGCAACCTGGTCTGGTGGAAGGTGTCCCTGCCTGTGGCAGGGGATTGGAACAAGATGAGCTTTAAGGTTCCTCCCAACCCAAACCTTTCCATGATTCTGTGAAAACACAAACATCTGCTTGGGCTGTGTTTCAGTGCTGAAGTGTCTGGGTGTCACTGGGAGAGGAGAGAAGATACTGTCCCTCCTGGATGGATCCCCGTGGCACATCATGGATTTGGTGCACACAAACAAAATCAGCTCACGTGTAACCTATGAAAATCTGGAGCAAGGTTGGCTCATAGCAGAAGCCACCCTGGCTTGGCCAGCAGGACTAGGGAAGTGATGTTCTCTTCTCACAGGTAACGAATGACAGGACAAGAAAAACAGCCTCAAGCTGCACCAGGGGAGGTTTAGATGGGATATTAGGAGAAATTTCTTTAATAAAAGGATGGTCAGGCATTGTGTCAGGCTGCCCAGCCACCATCCCTGGAGAGATTAAAAAGATGTGTGGATGTGGACTCAGTAATCTTAGAGGGCTTTTCCAACCTAAACCATTCCATGACACAAAAATAGTTCACAGTGAACTGCAAATACACATGAAACTCTGGATTAATTTCTGAATTTGCTGGGCTTTGCACTTTCAGTCCTTGCTCCATTCAGTCTTTCCCAGTAATTTCCTTTCAGTCTGCTGCTGAGGCCTTTTGAAGGCCAAAAAGTGCCAATTTAGGAGGAAAAACGTGACTTCTGCAAAAGGCTTTTGTGTGAAACACAAACCTCCAGCTTGAGATTCAGCTGTGTGATGCTCACTTCCATTTTCCATCTTATGAGACTACCGAGCCTTCTGCACAGCCTGCCCACGGCTGCCTGTTGTGCCTCTGCTGCTGAAATCCCACACTCGTGAAGACTTGGGGTTTTTTTTTGGAAGTGTAGCTTCCTCCTTGTGACCACCAAGTGGTGCTCTGCGCTGCACCTTGCAGCAAGGCAAGCTGTTGGCGTTTCGGGATGGGGACTAAAAAGCTGTTTTCAAATGCAGGAATGAGCCAGAGAGGAGAAGGGAACAAGCTGAGAGCCTTTTCCTTCCCCCTTGCAGCGGCTGTGCTACAAGGATCTCATTATTCACAGCTTTCTGCTGCGGCTGCGTGGTGATTGATGGAGCTTGGTGATCATCAGATGTGATAAGTAGTCTCAGCACTTTCAATTTGGGTGTTCAGCTTGGCTGCCTGCGAGGCTTTGGAGACAGGGAGATGGCTATCTGTGGCTTCAGCACTCGATCCTGGCAGGTGTGTGTCATTTGGGTTGTTAAAAATCACAAGAAGCTTCTAAAATCCTTGTCCCAGAGTAGTTTTTCAGAGATAAAAATCCGATGCCTGTTCTCTCTTGGCTGGTTTTTACGCCTAGTCTAGGGAAAAACTCTGATCATGTTCCTCTTCTCTGGTGTTCTGGCTGTTCAGTGTGGCTGCTGTTAAGTTTTGGGGTTGTTGATAGCTGTGTTGCTCTCAGCAGAGGGAAAAGATCTACATTAACTTGTCTTTGCAGGTTTCCTGTGACACTCTCTGGGGGCCACTCTCAGCTTTACAGTCGTGTGTTTTGTATGAAAACATGCATTTTGACAGAGAAAATTCTGAGGTTGATTCTAAATGACGGGCACATTCTAATGCAGAAACTGCCTATAAAATGCAGCGGGAATTTAAGGGGCCAACCAAATCCCTGTGAGCTCCATTAGGTGCTCTGTGTGGTGTCATTGTGGCAGGAATGATCTTTCCAGGTACCAAAAGCCCTGCTACAGCAGGATGATGCAGCTAAATCCCGACAGCAGCTCATTTGTATGGAACACAGGACTAGAACTGAAAGGCAGCGACTGGGATTGTCTTGCCTGGTGAGCTGAGAAAAACGTGCAGTGCTTGGAAGCAAATCCTTGAATTACAAGGGAAGGAGATGCCATGGAAGAGCACAGGGAATCAGTGGGTCTGTAACATGCACTGATTTCTCCAGTCTGTGGAGGCCAAAGGAAGGAGACCACCTTACCCCATTTAATCCAGGTTGGATTGCCACCAACCTATATGAGGTACAACTCCAAATAAAAGGATATCTGGATAACAAATGGTGATTTGGCTGGATTGTTAGTTTTTAATGCCTGGATGCAGGGTGATGGGCTCTCCCAGTCTGACTACACCAGGAGACAGTTTCTCTACGTGTCTGAGCAGAGTTGGTGTAAATTAGGTAAAGGTGCATAAATGCTATATTTTGATTCATTCTCAGCTTTGAAAAAATGTGAGAAATTCAAAGCATGGCATTGTTCCAGATATTGTCTGTCCCTGGTGGGTGGCTCCATAAGTAGCTATTAAATAGCTCCAGTGCAAATTCTGGCATAGGATGTCCCTGAGACTTTGGTGACTGCAACTTGGGAAGAGAAACTGTGGGAAGACTGGGCTCTGTATTTGCCCTGCTCTGGTCTTTCTTCAGCATCTGCAGCAAGTTATGGTTGGAAATAGGATGTGGACAGAAAGGGTCTTTGGTTTGATCCAGTACAGTGGTTCCTTACAGTGTTGCCATTTTAGATTCTAGTGATGAAACATGGCTTCAATATTTATTTTTCCATATGTGAACAGTACAGACAGTTCTGGAATAAATGGGTATCTGCTGTGGCAGAGAATTCATAGAACTCCAGAATGGTTTGGGTTGGAAGGGACCTTAAAGATCATCCTGTTTCAACCCCCCTGCCATGCACTAAATTCACAGGAATTTCCCCAATGTCACATTTATCAGCTCTCCCATGAGGTGTTGGTTCTGCTGCCTTCTCTCCAACACTTTCCAAGGCCAGGTGGGATGGGGCTTGGAGCAACCTGGTCTAGAAAGCAGTGCCCTTTCCAGAACTGGGAAAGACTTAATGAGAGTTAAAAATAGAACCAACTTATTGCTGCCTCCAAGACTGGAACTCAGGGAAAGAGCTCTCACTTGGGCTGGAATGGGTTAAGCAGGGAGCTCTGTAGTTACAGATGCTCAGGTGTTGGTACACATGCACATCCTTGTTTGTTAGGAAGCAAAAAATGACTGTATTTCCCACTAATTTGAGAGTCTGAGACAGCATCTCCTTGTTTCTCAGCAACTTCCAGTGGTGATGAGCTCCTCCCAATGAACCCCTCTGGGTGTCTTTCCTGTTAGAGAACAGGCACAAGTTTGTTCAGCTGCTCTGCCTTTGGAGGAGCTCAGCTTGGTGCTCACCTAGAGAGATCTGTGAACTTTCTGCCTGGTGGGATGTTTCCTGATGTTTCTTTTCTGTCTCTCTGGCCAGAGGGTGAGGAAGAGGAAGAGGATGAAGAGGAGGAGGAGGAAGAAGAAGAGGAGGAAGAGGAAGACGAGGAGGACAAAGACATAGACCTGATGGATGAAAGCATGGAGGGTGACACGGAGCTGCCAGGCTTCACACTTCCTGGAGAGACCTCCCAGGAGCCCCTGGCTGGCCTGGAAAACCCTGTGGCCCAGCTGGCTGGGGTGTCCTACCAGGTTCCTGACACCATCGAGTGGGAGCAGCAGAACCAGGGCCTGGGTAAGAGAAAAGCCCCTTCTTGCTTTGCCCTTCCAGAGGACACATCTCCTGCTCTGCACTCTGCATGAGACAGTCCCTTGTGCCAGGAAATCTCATGGGTTGGCTCTCAAGCTAAACCCAATTGTTGTTTTTGCTTAGTGTTGTCTTGCTCCACGGGTGGACAAAAAAATAACTTCTCATGTGAGATTCCTGGGGAAATTTCAGTTCCCTTTGCCCAAGATGGGTTGGTGTAGGGATGTTTGTCCTGTGAGGACAAAGGAGTTGGGTATTTGCTCATCAGCCTGTTTGGTACTTCAGCAGCATTTGTCTAAGTTCCACTTTTCTGGCATTTTAAGAAGTGCATGGTCCAGCCATGGGGCCCTGTGCTGGCAGTGTGAAGACAAACCTGCAAAGCCTCTACAAAGCTTTATACAATTTATTCCCAGTGTACATATAGGCCCTTTGTTTAATGACTGGACATCCTTACTCCACCTAGGAGTCAGTGTTTATATGTGTGAAGTCCACATGATGCAAGTCAAAGCTGGTGTGGGACAAGGTAGATCTTAGCAAGGAGCTTGTCCCAGATTGGCAAAAGGCTCTGGAATCATTTCCCAGCATACTCAGTTCCCAAGCCAAGCCCCATCAAATGCAGTGGGAACCCTTCAGGTGAATTTGTGGGAGCTGAACCACATCTAGACAGAAGGTCTTTATGTCTGGCTATTAGAATTAGCTGTTCCAAGAAGCTCATCAAACAAAAAAAACCCCAAAACTCCTTTATATGTTGTCTATCACATATATTTATGTGAGATCTATCCCTTCCCCTGAATGTGTAATTCTGATTTAACCTGGAGGTTCTCCTCTGTGATGCTGTTTCCAGCCTGCTTTAGTGATGTTGGCTTCCTTAATTGAATCGAAGATTGTGTTTCAAGAACACTGTGGGAGGGTTGATTTCCAGAACTCTGTGGGAGGGTTGGCCTTTGAGGGGAGATTGAGTTTGCACCAGGGCTGATCCCTCCCTGTCACACTAAATCCTGCTTGGAAAACACCGTGTTGGGGGGTGGCTGTGTCAGGCCTGTTTCACATTCCTGTTATCCCATCAGGCTGCACAGGAGCTGTGTGAGGGGAATAATTCCGAGTCTTTAAGAGTTTCTGGCTTTGGCAAGCTGGGTGACAGAGGTATGTGGTGCTGTTGGATATGACAATGTTTGCCAGGAACTTGGGGTTACAGAGGAGGTTGTTCTGCATCAGGCACAAAGGTCATGGTTTATGCAGGTCTGGACTGGAGTCACAGCTGCACTTCCAGCTGCTGGAGGAGGAGGCTCAGGGTAGGAGATGCCTCTCTGGTACAGGAGGCAGGTGAGAGAGCAGCATCCAGGGGTTGATGCTGTTCCTCAGACCCTGGAAAGGCCATATTTCCAAAAATTTCAGACAAGGAATTAACAGACTATGTGGCAAAACGCAGGATTCTTCTCCCTAACTTATGTTTTATTGACTTTATGCAAATTGGAGGAGCCCCTGTGAAGTCTAAATTGGGTCAGCAACAGCAATAGGTCTGAGCACCTGAAGGACTGGGTAGATGTGGATTTTGGCATTCTCTGGAAGTGCCTGGCTGGGTTACACATCACCAGATCCAAATGGTTTGGATTGCCTTTTGTTTTCAGGCTGTTGCAGTCCTTGCAAACATCCATGAGGGAAAGGATGAGGCTGTGGCTGAGCTGAGTTTATTTTTAGGAGTTGGATGGGACTTTAGTGCAGTGCTGTGCTGGCAAAAAAAGAGGGGAAGCAGTGGGATCAGCCTCTCTGCTTGTGACTCAGCCCTCTTACTCCAACAGGCAGACACTTATGAAAAGAGCAATTTCTTTTCCTGCCTAGGTGACCTCAGTGGCTCTGTGACACTGCTTCCTTTGCCATCTGCAGTGTGCTGGTGCTCAACAGTACTCCTACGAGGAAGGGAAATTATTTATGGTTTAGAGGCACAAAGAGAATGGAACTAGATGAGGAGATTGGAGCTAAATGATCTTAGATCCCCTTCAACCCAAGCCATCCTGTGATTCTGTGAAAACCAAGGGTTTGCATGGGCTCACACTGTTAATCTGAGCTCCACTGAAGGAGTTGAACCCAAGGGATGAGAGGGCTGATTTCCTAGGACTGAGTGGGGAATGGGAGATGCTTCTGCAGGAGTGTAGCCCTTCCCCTCTCCAGTTTGTGCCAGGTGGGAATTTCGGCCCTGGTTCCCAGCTCTGGGTTCATGGGCACTCATGAGGCTAGCTCTGTGTCCATAGCTGGTCCTGGCTATGTGCTTCTTTATGGAGTGTATTTGGGAGAACAGGAAAGGGGGAAAAAGCACACAGCTTGTGTCAGCAGGGGGTGGGTTGTTAAGAACAGAAAAAATCCCCCAACCTTGCAGGAAGCTGGAAGAGCTGCTCCCATTGTTCTGCTGGAGCACCTGGAGAGACCAGACTCACTGTAAAAGACTTGTGAAGCTTTGGATCTGCTGGATAGGTGCATGGGCTGTTCTTCTTTGAAACCCTTTTTCTCTAGGTGATTTTCAACTTTGAAAATCCAGTTCTTTTGATTTTGGGACAGCTTTGTAACTGCTGGACATCCCCAGAAGAGCTCTGTCTGTCCCTTCCTTCCCTAAATAGTGCTGGGATGTGAAGAATTTCCCTTGTTGTGTAAATTAAGCAGGGTTTGGAGGGGGAAGCTGTTCTACTTCACCTGGGCTATGGCATTGGAAAGGGAGACCTGAAGGAAGGTGACAGTACCCAGCAGAGTAGAGGGTGAGGGGACAACATCCAAGCACCAAACTTCTACAGTTGGCATTTTCCATTCTTAATATACCTTACACACATGTCTTCCTCCTGAGGGGATGCATCTGTCCTCTAGCCTTCAGAATTTTGACATTTAATGCTAAAATCTACAGTACAGAGGAGCCCAGAAGTGTTGGAATAGCTGTTCTCAGGTCAGTTATTATTGAGTTTGCTTGCTCTGATGGCTGACATGCTGCAAATCCCCAGAGAGCAAGGAACTTGATCCACAAAGCATCTTGGCAGAGCAAGAGACAGTTTGGATTTTTGTAGTGGTCAATGAGAAGGCGCTGGAGGAACAGAATCATTAAAAATGTCAGTTCTGGGCAGTCAGATGGTCCTACATTAACTCCAGCTGAGCAAAAGCCATTTATAAGTGCCAGTAATGAGACTGACAGTTTTACAGCCCATCAACTGACTCTCTAACCAGCAATATTTAGACAGAGTAAAGCAGAAAATGAGAAAATCTGTGCCTTTATAAAATAGAACTTGAGCTTCCAAAAGCCATCCTGGCAGCCTGCAGCTCTGGGGAAGCGAGGTCTGAATATGATTTGGGATCTGGTTTGGTGTCCTGTTCAAGTGCTTTGCCTTCAGAAGTTGCCAGTGAAGGACAGAGCAGCACTTTTGGACCTCTCTGCATTCTTTGTGAGGTGACTTTGGTGTCTCCATACTTGTTTCTTGGTTTGTGTATATGGGGGCTGTGGTAGGCAAACACTAAACACCTGCAGAGCACTGGATGGGCAGGAAGACCACATGCATAACTTGAATTTTCAGGGAATAAATAAAACCACCTAATTTTCCCCTGCTCCCTCTTTTGTGATGCATTACCAGGAGAACTGCAGTTGGTTGAGGTGGGTTCAAACCTAGTGAACAGTTTATGGTCCTTCAGTTATTCCTCATGCACCTTAGAGCAGATGGTCTGTGTTGTACAACCAAGGAGATCAATCCCCTCTGCTTCTGTTGGTGGTGGCTTCTTCTCCCAGTTCTCAAGAGTATTTATTCTCTCAGTTCTGTGAGAATTCTTAATTTAACAACAATGACCCAAGAGGAAAATTGGCCCCAGGCTTCCCAGCTATTTCCTGATGCCTTAGTGCTTGCCTGTGATCCACATCCCAAGGTGAAGGACTCCTGCTATCCATAGTAGGTAACAGCAGGAGGTCTGGGGAAATTTACTAAGCCTTTAGTTTTACCACATTGGGGCATGCAGCAGTTTGCTTTGTGCATTTAAAATGTATGGAATTTGTGTTTTATTCTTTCTCAATTTAGGGTCCACTTGATATAATTTTTGTATTTTTGCTAACATGTTTTAGCACCTTGCTCTGTCTTCATCAATCTGCAGTTCCATTTTACACCTGAATTTGCTCTCTGTGGTGGCTTTTATGTATGCTAGGTACTATTTTTTATTCTCTGTTTTAACCTAAATCCATTTTTGTCCAGGTCTGCCTTTCTTTAGCTGACCCATTGGTGTGTTCTTTGCATCCACCTGTTCATGGCAATACTGTATTAGGACTGTAGCTGGTGAGAAGTCACCTGAGTTGCCTGGTTCCACAGCATTTGTTTTTGATTTCCATGTACCCATGGAGGAATTGTACACAGGGGAGTTTGGATCATCCCTGTGGGTGGAATTTAGAGATTAAAAAATCAATTTAGGAAGAAGTTATGAAGTGTGACAATATAATTCTCGACGTGTAGTTTCCAAAATATAAACCATGTCTGTGTTTCATGTATTTTTGTGGGTAGGACATTAGTTCTTACCATAATGGAAGGTTGTATAACTCTTTCAGGTAATGACAAGGCACTTGCATAATAAACACACTTTTGGAACGTGAATGTTGGGTTTATTTTATAATGGATAAAAAATTTTTGCAGCTCTGAGCAGCTACTTACAGAGAAAATAGCTCTCGTTGTATTGCAGATCTGTGGTCACAAATTGCACTGCATAAACCATATAACAGATGCCTCTGGTTAATGATGGTGGGGCAGAGGAGCAGAAGGACAGTAGTGGAAGATGATGAATGTTTGAAATGTCATTTTTACAGGAAGATAGGATTAATGCTTTTATGGGCAAAAATAACCAGCATTAGGAAGGCAGGAGCTGAGACTCAGAAATTAGTAATATGTTCTTTAATTGCTGCCCCAAATGGATCTATTTTAAGTACTCTTACAGCTCGTGGTATTGGAACATCGGAGTGCCTTTTAATCTTTAATGCATTTATCTCCTTAATCACCCTGGAAAGGCTCATCTGTGTTTTAAAGGTGGTGAGCAAAACCACGGAGAGGCCCAGTGACCCCTCTGGTTTCACAAGGGAGCCTTTGGCAGAGCGGGGGTTTGAAGGAGGGGAATTCAATTAGTGCTTGGGCATTGCCTTTTCCTTCTGGAGGCAGGATGTGCACACCTGCATTTCTCCCTGGAATGAAAGCAAGGATCACACAGAGATCCTAACAGGAGGGGCTGAGTCCATAGGAATCCCAGGTGAGAGAGGCTGGCAGGAGCCAGGATGAGGAGCGTAACCAGCAGATTTTCCTTCCCCCATGTTCCAAGTTCCTGCAGCAATCCTGCCCTCTGTGGCCTTGCCCCATCACAGGTATTTATGGGAGTTTTGTGGCACCAAGCATTGGCCATGCAAGGTCTGGGTTCCAGACGGCTGCAGACAGAAATGAGCAGTCTCAGAGATTATTTTTCCTGTCTTTCTGGGTGCTCCAAATAATTTATACAGTTCCATATGTTCCTTGCTAGCTCCCCTTCCCTCTCCCAAGCAGCAGTAAAGCTCCCACCATCAATCTGTGCCTAACTCAGGTTTCTGTCCCTCATGAGGGATGTGCTCTCCTTTTGGAATTGCTTCTTTTTTACCTAAGAGATTGTTTATGGTTGCATCTTAATCCTGGAGCAGACTCATATTTAATCAGGTTTATCTTGTCAAAGGGAATTCTGCATCCTATCTGTGAGCAGTGATGATGTTCTCTGCCAGCTCAGGGTGACATTCGCTGTTGTAGTGGCAGAGCAGCTCCCAAAAGGGGACAATTCACATCAGAGATGGCTTTTTCTCCTAGTCAGATCTAATTCCAAGGTGCTTTGGGGAGTGTGTCTCTTTAATATTCCTTCTTTCTTCAACCTGCTTGCTCCCTGCTCCCTTGCTCCACTGCCCTGTGCTGGGATCTTGGTCAGTGGGACCTTCCAGGAGGCACAAAACTTGGACAAGTCTGAGCCCTGTGGTCCTCACTGACCACTCTTCTGTGCTCTTCCTTTTTTCCATCCAGCACAAGACTGCTGTGCCCTTGGGAATGAGGTCAGTTTGAAACAGAAG
Source organism: Aphelocoma coerulescens (assembly GCF_041296385.1). NCBI lineage: Eukaryota > Metazoa > Chordata > Aves > Passeriformes > Corvidae > Aphelocoma > Aphelocoma coerulescens. The sequence goes on from NC_091019.1 coordinate 63,570,708, forward strand.
TGTTTCAAAGGGAAGACAGGAGCAGTGTGTCTGCTCTGTGAACTGAGACAAGGAGATTCCAACCCTGGAGCATGAACCCCAAATGAGTTGGAGCCATGTCCTTCCTTCAGAAGCACCTCAACTCTTGTCCTCAAAGTAAAAATCAAGGCTAAGGGCAGGGAAGAGAGATGAGGGCAGTGGTGGAGTCACCATCCCTGGAGGGATTTAAAAGCTGTATGGATGTGGCACTTGGGAGCATGGGTTCGTGGTGGCTTGGCAGTGCTGGGGAATGGTTGGACTTCATCTTCGAGGGACTTTTCAACCTAAACAGTCCTGTGATTCTATGAGTAAATCAGAGGATTGGAGGGTGTCTTGGTGATTCCCAGCTCAGCTATCAGAAACAGGTGACACAAAGCTGTTGCTCACAATAATCAGGCTGATATTTTACCCTGACATTTTTGGTGGAGTGTATTAGGAAACAGCAGCACTAAAACATCCTTGGATACATTACTTTGAAATACCAGCCTTTCCACAAAGTTTATGCATCCAGTTAAACCTGTGTCAGAGGAAGACTAAGCCCATTTGTTACCAGCCCTTAAGTGCTGCCTCCTGGGGCTGGGGGAGGATTTAGAGGCATTTTCTCAGTTTTGGCTCTGCCTTCCTTCTCCCTGCCCACAGAGAAGTTGGAATCCCATCAGACAAGGTGTTAAACTGAAGTTACAGGACAATGCAGGGAGGAGTGAAGAGATCCTGTCCATCCAAAGCATTTCTCCTTCTTTTTCTTCAGTTGGGAGAGAGTTGGTGTGAAGGCATGGAGAAACCATCTGCCAGTTTGTGGGAGGAGAGAGGGAATTTTGGTCACCATGGCTGACATGGTTGGCGTAAGAGGTCCCAGTGACTGGGGAAAGTTTCTAATGGGTGGTGGGATACATGGATGAATCCAAGTCTGAGGGCTGCTGCCAATCCTGCCTGCCCTAATTCCCATTTCCCTGCCGGGCAAAAATTCCCTGAAATACCTGCAAGGAGGGTGCAGCAGCTTCTGTGGTGGAAACATCTGTGGAAGACTCCCCAACCCAGCTCAGGTAGGGGGGTCTTGGGTGATGTCTGCGTACAGAGAACATTAGGGAAGGTTTACTAAGGGGAACCCTTCACCAAAAGGGTTGTCAAGCTTTGGAACAGGCTGCCCAAGGAAATGGTTGAGTCACCAGCCCTGGAAGTGTTCAAAAAACATGTGGATATGTCACCTGAGGACATGGTTTAGTGATGGAAATAGTGGTGGTGCTGGGTTGGGGGTTGGACTTGAAGTTCTTTGGTTACTTCTCGAGCCATAATGATTCCATGAAATTCTCCCTCCTTGGCTTGATGGGTAGCACAGAAGGGCAGCCTGCAGCAGCACCAGACTCCTGGGCTTTCCCAGCACAGGAAGACTCCTTCTGAAAGGCTTTCTGCTGCACCTCCAGCTGCACTTGTCAGCCCAAGAAAGCAGAGTTGGAGAACTCATGCACGTGTCTGAGCGTTTCTGACCTTCCCCAGCTGTCAGCCTCTATCCATCTGTTTGACACATCCTTTAAAGTCAGGATGTGTCTACCTTGGAGCATGACTTTGCATTTGCTGCTCCAGGTAATTTATCTTGGGGTTTTTTTGCCTGGATTCAAGGATAGGGTCCGTTAGCCTGCGCAGAGCTCCGTGCTCCGAAGGCTGGGCTGCATCTGCTGCCCAAGCACCATCTGGGTTCCTGCACAGCACAGTGAGGCAGGAATCCTTCTGGGCTGTCAGCTGCCTTGGACTGCCTGTCCCCTTGCCTGTCAGCCCCACTGGAATATAAATCATACTGTCTTTGCTCTCTCTTTAATCTGCAGTAACCCTTGTCCTTTCCCATCCCTGCAGTTTTGAGTATTTACATGTGTCACTTCTCAGGGGGCTTTGCCTCTTCTCCCACCCTTCCATTTATACATGTCAGAAAACATTGTTCCATTCAGACTGAGGAGCTGGTTTTCAGCCCCTCTCTCCCTTTGGATTTTAGCAATCACTTAGCTTGATTGAAGAAGACAGGCAGGGCAGTGCCTTCCCTGGGTGAGAGTTACTCATTTTTCCTTTGTGTGCCTGTATGGGTGGGCTTTGCCATGTAAAAAGAGGCTTTCCTTATGTTGGAGAAATCACATTTATTTCTAATAGTGATCTACACTGAAACAAAAATCTGTCTGTTTTCATGGCATTAAAAAAATGGAGAGAGGGGAATGTGAAGGTTCATCAGCCTTGAATTACCTCTGTCCTTCTGGGGATTTACATCAGAGGCTGATCTTTGGGGTTAAAATGTTGGCCCCATGGCAGAGCTGGTAAGAGAAAAATGGAGGGAAAGAACATTTTGCAACAAGTAGCAGAGAGAGAGAGGGTAATTTACGGAGAGGATAATTTAAAAATGTTCCTTCCTAATGAGAATGTAGATGCACTTTCTGCTTGGACAGTGCAAACCACAAATGACTGATGCTAAACCTGTCTCCCCTCTGGTGTTCACTCAGATTAAGACCCATTGAGAATGAAAGGAGATCCAAGTTCTTTCCTGCAAGGATGCTCTCCCTCTCTATAGAAATAAATATAAATATAAATATCAATATAAATGTATATGTATATGTATATGTATATGTATATGTATATGTATATGTATATGTATATGTATATGTATATGTATATGTATATGTATATGTATATGTATATGTATATGTTCTGCTCTGCCTGAGAGTGAGTTATGAACATATATTGGAAATAAGTAAATTGCTCAGATTTTTGTCTGACAATAAAATAATTACCTCAAACCTCCAGCAGTTGTTGTTTTGCAAAGATGCTGAGTATCAGCATTAATCACAGAGAGGGGTCGATATGGTGAGAATTACTGGAGGCTTTTGCTTTCTTTGTTCCGTTCTCTCCCCTTGTTTTTGAGTAATTCTAATCACAGACTCATCCAAGCCTGGGCTGTAATAAAGGGTTTCAGCCAGGCTGCTCCCTGATAGCCCATCATTTATTTTAATATACCACCAGCACCATCTGTGCTTGAGGCTTTATTAATGTGAAGTGAGGCTAAGAGGTTCTCCAGTCTGAGTCCTTTTTGAGGCTGTTTTTCCCAAATCCCCCTTTCCCCTCTGACCACTCAGGCTGCCTTGCTCACTCAGGTGTGTGCATGGACTGGTTTTGCAGGAGTGGCTGCTCAACTTTCTGTTTCCTGTCCCCAGGAGACCCCTTGTTTTGTTTAGCAGTGTCACGTGCTGTGCTACTGTCACTGGCCCCTTAACCTGCCCCATACCAGCTTAGGGGTGCCCATGCCAAGGTGATCCAGGTGATGCTCCAAGGTCCCTGTCAGGAGCACAGCCCAGGAACCCACCCCTGGCACGTGTGGCATCTTGATGATCCTCCTGTGCTTTTGCTTTGTATGCCAGTTATTCCAGCATTTCCCTCTGCAGGCTTTGGGACAGGTCTGACACCAGCAGAGGATTTCCAAGACCCCTCAATGGCTTTGGTGTGTGCTTTGGTTTAGGACTGAGGAGAGATCTTGGTGTCTGCCCTTCCAGTCCCACCAGAAGCTGTTTCTTCCTGTGAGTGAGAGGATTGCTTTGCCCTGCTCAGTCCTGGCTTTCCTTACAACCACCCATAAGCAAATTCAGGAAAATGACAAGATAGGGTTCAGTACAAATGTCCTGTCAGGAAAATAACCTCCTTGTGGGTTTTGTTATTTTCTGTATCTTTTGGGACTGGTTAAATAGTCTCTTTTGATTTTTTGGTTTTAGGGAGTGTTGGGAAGAGGGTCAAATATAGAGTTAGACCACGTAGTATCCTCAGTGGAGCAGTGCTTTGTGGTTATATCTGCTCTCCCATAGCCAGAACATGTTCCTGTGAGTGCTGTTTAACCTCTTAAGTCCCAGTTTGCAGTGACTCCATGGTGAGTCAGCCCTGCTCAGCCAAATGCTCCAGTGCAGCTGGACAGACTTAATAATCTTGGAGGTCTTTTCCAACCTAAACAATCCTGTTCTTCCAATTCTTTAACTGCAGTCTGGAGCAGGAGAGGCAGGGAGCTAATTTAACTTTTGGTAGACAGAGGCAGCCAGGAGCATGTTTTGCTAAGGTCCGTGTCTTAATGGAGTGGATAAAGTCAGAATCTCAGCTGGCAAAACTCAGCATTGCTGTGGTGGATGCTCTGGTCCCACAGCCTTGGAGCTGCAGTGGGATCTGTGATCCTCTTCCCTGGGACCATGAACCATTGTGCTTCAGGCTCAGCAGGGCTGCATCACTGGCTCCTCGTGTCTGATTTCAGCCTTTGCATCCTGACAAGCTCAGAGCAAGGGCCACAGTGGTTGTTTGGCCCAGGTTTAATGTCTCAAACTGTGCCAGATCACCCCTGTCTGGCTGCAGGCAGGCTCTGACAGCACCAAGCAGGCAGAGATGCCTTCAGGGCAGTGCAGGGCTTGGGATGCAGCTCCACAACTCCTTCCAAAGGCACTGCAGGAGATTCTGTCCCCAGGGATGTCACTGGAGCTGTGACTGCAGCTGGTGGGAGCTCCTGGGACAGTGCATGAACATGGCCTGGCACAGACAGTGGCACTTGATGATCTTAGAGGTCTTTTCCAACCTTAATGGTTCCATGAGATGCTGCAACACCATCCCTCCAAGCCAGAGCAGGCAACCTCGAATTGGAGTCATCTGCAGCAGGAAAAGCACATTCAGTGGTACTAATTGTCAGCAGCAGTGATTAGTTATTGAGGTTTGGTTAGTCACTACTGTGTGGGCTCTGAAGATGAATATGAGGGTTTAAAGAACAGTGGGACTTTCAATTTTTTTAATATAATCTGAACATGCTTCAAGTTCCTGCCAGCAGTTCCCCTGGATATAGATTACATAGTGTGGGTGGGCAGGAGAGTTCCCTTGTCCTCATCTCCCTGGGATGGGCCAGGAGAGCTCTGCAGCTACCTGGAGTGCTCCTGCTGGAGTCCCCTCCTATGGCCCAACAGCTCAGGTGTTTCCCTCCTCTGCTCTGCTCTGCATAAAAGGGAGATTGGATATTAGGAAAAACTTCTTCAACCAAGGTATTGTCAACCATTGGAACAGGCTGCCCAGGGAAATGGTGACATCCCCATCCCTGGAGGGACTTAAAAGCCCTGTGGATGTGGCACTTGGGGACACAGGTGGCCTTGGCAGTGCTGGAGGAGTGGTTGGACTCGATGGTCTTAGAGGCTTTTCCAACCTAAACAATCCTATAGTTCTGTGAGTCTAAAAGCAGATTTCACTAACAGGGTTCCCAGGTGATGGGTGCTGGAGCCATCCTGCCCTGTCCCCAGCCCAATCAGGGATGCAGAGATGTTCTCCATCTCAGATGTTCCCCACAGTCCCTCTAACCTTGGGATGGGTGGGTGTTAATGCTCAGGGTAAATACCCCTGCTGAGACACGGGGAAAAATAGGGCTTATTTATGCCTGGGTAAATAGGAAAGCTTAGCTACTCTTTCTGAAATCCTAGAGAAAATCCTAGGGACAGTCAAGTTCCAGGGGGAAATTTAGGCTGAGAGCTCTTTTTATTGTTAGTCCTATAACCACAAGAGAGTGAATTTGAGTGGCAAACTGGAGACTCTTGGCAAAGAGTATAGATTAAAGCCAAGCCTCTCTTCCAAATCCTTATGAGAGAAAGAGGAGGATGATGCAGTAGGAGCACTGGTCTGGAGGGATGTGGGAGGATAAAGGAACAGAGAGAAAAACAACCAGCATTTTGCCTCTGAATACTCAGTACCATTCTGCCCCTCCGTGCATCTGGAAAGGGACACAGCAGAGACAGAAAGGGCATGAAAAAGAAGTAGGATAACCAAAAGGACAAATTAACATGGATAACCAGAGGATAAATGGGCTTCTGTGCAAGGAATGACCTTGTCCAGAGCCCCAGAGTGCTAGGAGTGTGAGCCAGGAGAGCATCACTGTGTGATTGTCCCATCCATAAACTTTTCCTAGACAAATGCTCTTGGTCACTGTCAGCCTCACTAGGCCAGCCTGACCTTTGGTCTGGCCCAGAATAACTGAGCAGAGCCTGATCTCCTCATCTCATTGCAGCCAGTGCTGCTTTTCCATACGAGTCCTTGAGCAAATCACTTCCCCATCCCGTGCCTGAGTCCTGGTGTTCATAGATGGGACAATTCCAATGCTCTGTGGGGGTTCATCCTTTTAGGTTCTTTTGGGCAGATACTGACTCTTCTTTGCAGGTTTGTAGAACACTTATCACGTGTGTGTGTGTGTGTGTGTGTGAGATCTCAGCTGGCCTTTCAGCTGTGACAATAATAGAAATTAACAAGAAATGCAGTCTCTTCCTCCTGTGTTATGTTTTGCTCATTAAATGGTCACAGTTGCTGGGACACAAATCTGTATTGAAGCCTGATAAAGAGGGAAGCTGTGACCCCTGGATCAGCAGTGACTTGGTGCAGGCTGGAGAGGGAGGAAGGGAAGTATCAGCTCTGTGTTTGCCCTTCCCTGTGAGCATCTGCCTTCAGAGATGGGGTGTGAGGTTCAGCTGATCCAGTACAACCATCCTTCTATTTTCTTCCTTTGGTACAAGGTTCCCCCTACAGCCCTTAACCAGGTGCCAGGGGCAGAAAACCCCAAAACTGTTTGGTTTTGCAGACTGGCAGGGAGCTGTGACTCAGGAAGGGAAGGACCTTCCAAAGCACTTTCAGTGTCTTTCAAATTCACTGGGCTCCACATAAAACATTTTTATACTGAAATCAGAGGTGTGACCTTGTTGATAATTTAACTGAGGGACCAAAGACAGGCAGCTGAGTGCAGACATCAGTGTAAGTCTGTCTCATCCCCTTGCCTGGGTGAGGAATTTGCATGTTTTCTTTTGGGGCCAGGCTGCCCTGCAGTTGCTGTCACTGTTGGACTGAGTTAATTTCCCTCTTGCTTCTAAGTCTTAAAGGCAGAAGAGCTGGTGCAATAGCACAGAAAGTCATGGCATTTCCAGCAAGGCACCAGGTTGGCTTTGCTCAGCTTCTCAGGGTCTTGCTTGCTGTTCCCAGATACCAAATGGAAATTTTCCTGAATGCATTAATTACCTCTGGATTCCCAAAGCTGGTTAAGGGTCCAACAGCTCAAATGGAAATGCATGGGTTGTTGCTCCTTTGGTTTTGGTAGATCTGTTTATCTCTTTGAAATGGACTTTAAAAATGAGACTTCAGCTCCTGTATCCCTTTGGGTTCAAGTAAATGTGGACAAATAGCATTTCTCAGTCTGGAGAGATTGATAAATCAGGATGTTGTGATGAGTTGGTTTGAGTCAACAGTTCTTTGGGTCTGTCAATCAAACCTGTAACTAGCCCAGATCAGTTATTGCCCAAATCTGTCAACTGATACACAACATAATAGGGTAAGGCCAGTAAATTATTTTTCATGTTCAGGACTAAATTTCAGAAGTGCTCTGCAGTTTCATTGTTTTCTGTACTACAAAGAATTTCAGATTTCAGATGGTAGAGGTTTTGTTTGTGCTGTGGAAAAGGCAGCCTTTCCCCTGGGAATTCCCTGTGCAGAATATTTGCAGTTCAAAACGAAAAAATTGCTGCTACTTATTTAGAAGACTAAGGGGTGATTTTGACAACCCCTGCCTCTTTCCTTACTAATATTTGTTAGTCCTGCAGCTAAGGTAAGAGCAGTTCACAGTGAATCATAGATTCTTATCACATTTCTACACCTTGTCATAAGCAGGGACACCTTTCACTAGACCAGGTTGCTCCAAGCCCCATCCAACCTAGATTTGAACATTCCAGAAGTGGGGCAGCCACAACTTCTCTGGTCAAGCTCTACCAGTGTCTCACCACCCTCAGGATCAAGAATTTCTTCCTGACATCTAATCTAAATATCTTTTCCTTTAAAGCCACAGTGCAATCAGGCCACTACAAAAATGAGTTTAAAAAATGTCCTCCACTTATTTCTTCCTCAGGATTTGTCAGTGACTTCTTTTTGTGTCTGTCTCTTCAGAGTTTGTCTTCCTAGAGGAGTGAGACCACCCTTGTCAAGCCAGCAGAAAATTTCCTGGCCCATTTGGTGGTCTTTAGAAAGCAGGCAGTACCAAGTGGCCATCAGCATTTAGATCATAAACACTTGCTGCTGCTTTGGAAGCAGATTGACCTCTGAGGCTTTATCCAGATAATGTCGTGAAGGTTCTCTTGCATCAAATTGTTTCTTCGTTATTTGAACAGATGATGGCAGCAAAATCAGGAGTTCACTCAGGGATACTCAAAATATCTTCTGACAGCCACATCATATCCCTGTCCTAATCAGAGAGTGGGCTCTGACCTGCTGCAATCAGGGTAATTCCCTTTCAGGGTAAGTAAATTGTTACAGATTATCTAAATCCTTCTGGAGAAACTCTGGATCCATTCATTTCTGGGGGGAAGGAGTGGGATGGGAGAATGCCACAGCACTGGGTGTGTGTTTGGGGCAGCAGCAGCAAACCCCAGAGAGACTGGAGTCACGCAGGAACAGTGCTCTGTGCCACGTGTGAAATAAATGGGAAATGTGGATAGCAGAGGATAAATTAACCCTTTCACCTGCAGGGCTGTGCAGAACTTGTCTGAGAGGTGATGGTGATTTTATAAGGTTCAGTGGGTGGCAGCAAACTTCAGCAATATTTTGGGATATTAATTTGTCTGCAAATCCTCACCTGTAACTGTTAATAGGTGCTGCAGAGAAAAAAGAGGTTTTGCTTCACAGCAGCCCCTGGAACAGCCTCTCCACTGCAATCAAACTTAATATATGAGGACCTAGGTTGGAGGTACAAGCCCAGAGGAATGTGGAGGTAGAGCTGGTGCTTAGTTTGGTGTTTATTCTGTCAAGCCAGGGCACCTGTCTCAGGTGTAGATAAAATCTGAGGGGGAACCAGGAGCTGCAGACTCCAAGTGATGGCCAGGCACTGCTCCAGTTTGCTGCTGAGTCCCACCAGTATGGTTGTGCACCATCAGCCCCATGAAGCCAGGTTTGCTTGTCTGGGGGTTGAATTTGGCCTTGTGCTCTTTTGAAGTGCAGAACAAAAGAATCCAGGTCCTACCATGGCCCATACCTTGAAGCTGCCCATTTAGCCAGTAGTCAAAATTGTTCCTCTTCTTTAAAGCATTTCCCTTCATAGTTTTGTTAAAGTGTTTGAAACCTGCCAGTTCCCCCCATGCAAGCTGAAAATGGAGCTGCCTTTTCCACCTTTTGTCTGCCTGATGTATTTGTAGCTCCTTCATTTGGATAGACCAGCATAAGTCACATTCTGCCTCCTGCAAGAATTTTTGTCTGTCAAACTTGCTTTCTCCTCAGCCAATATAGACTCAGTGAAATCTTTTTGTTTGATTGCAATCATCAGGTGTCTGGGTCCTTATTACTGAGAAATACCCATGGAATTACACCTGTGCCAAAGATATTTGCAGATTTTCCCTCCATTTTCTTTGCTGGCTTTGGGTCTCCATTTGGCTGTAAATAGAATCAGAGGATCACAGAATGGTTTTGGTGGGAAGGGAGCCTGAAGAGCATCAGTTCCACTGCCTGCCAAGGGCAGGGACACCTTCCACTATCCCAGGTTGCTCCAAGCCCCATCCAACCTGGCCTGGAACACTGCCAGGGATGGAGCAGCCACAGCTTCTGTGGGCAGTGTGGGCCAGGGCCTCCCCACCTTCACAAGGAAGAATTTCTTCCAAATATTTAATTTAGCCCTGCTCTCTGTCAGTTTGAGGCCATTCCCCCGTGTCCTGTCCCCCCAGACCCTTGTAAATAGTCTCCACCTTTGCTGTCAGCTCCCTTTAGGTACTGAAAGGCTGCAATGAGGTCACCCCAAAGCTTTTTCTTTTCCAGGCTGAACAATCCCAGTTCTCTCAGCCTTTCCTCACAGCAGAGCTGCTCCATCCCTCTGATCATTTTGGTGGCCTCCTCTGGACCCACTCCAACAGGTCAATGTCCCTCCTGTGTTGGACACCCCAGAGCTGGATGCAGCACGTCCTGTCAGTGCTGTCAGGTTTGGATTGCCAGCCAGCAGATGAAGATGCTTGTTTATATTAGAGAACTGTTGTCAGTGCAATTAATAAAGCTGAGAGGCTGAAAAGTAGTTGAAGAGCTAAATATCATTATGTAATGAGACCTCCTTCCCAGTAAATGATGTGAAAAATGATTTCTTGCGAAGAATAACAAATTGCCATGGCTTTTACCCTAATTGTAGATGCTTGATTTTAATTTGTTGTTTGTCATTTCCATGTAAATGAAGAGTTTTAGCTATAATTACCGCATTTATGGCAAACAAGATATTATCATTTTCCAATGCTCGCGAAGCACTGACATGTTTAGAAATAGAAGAACTGAGTAATTATCCCCCTTGTGCAGCTCCAGGGAGGGGTCTACAAGTCATGGTATCCAGCTCTGTGTGCAGAACGGGTCTTGCACAAGATGCTTCTCAAAGGCAGCTGATGCCATTAACCCTCTTCTGTATTTGGGGAGCCAGGACTCAGGGACATGAAGTGACTTTCCCAGAGCACTCAGCAGTGCTCCAGGTGCCCAGATCCCTCTGGACAGCATCTGCTTCTCATCACTCTCACAACACAAAAGACAGCAGAGCCATCGTTTTGGTTGGCACTAAATTTCCTGGTTTGTCCCAGTTATCCCAGTTCAGAGAAGCTGTGGCTGCCCCATCCCTGGCAGTGTTCCAGGCCAGCTTGGATGGGGCTTGGAGCAACCTGGGATAGTGGAAGGCATCCCTGCCCTTGGCAGCAGGGTTGGAACAAGATGGTCTTTAAGTCCCTTTTGGTTGTTCCCTTCCAACCAAACCATTCTGTGACTCTGTCATCCTGTGATGATTCTCTGCTCCACCAGAAGCTGCCTTTTCCCTTGCACTTTTTCCTGTGTCTGGAGTTATAAATCAGAACGCAGAGGTTTCTGACCAAGAGAGGCTGCACAGCATCTGACCTGACACCACACCACTGGCAAGGGATGAGCCCACATCCCTGTGAAGGCCTTGGTGTGACAAAAGACCAAAGAGTGTAATGTCCCATGGAAATGTCAGTCCCCAGTCAGAAAAGAGCTTCAAGGTGTCACAATGTCAAAAAACGAGGCTTGTAGTGCTGGGTTTTATCCCATCCCAGGCACTCTGCTCCTCTGGGGTTCAGGCTGCTGCCAGTGTTGGGCACAGCATACAGTGAGGCCAAAGCCTTTGCCTGAGAGGTGACTCCAAAATGACCTCAAAATATTCCCCAAGAGGAGCCTTCTCCCCTGGGAAATCATTTTAAGGCAGCTGTCAGACTCTGTGTGGGGCCTGCCGGCAGCAGGGAGTGAGCACATGTGCCCTGGAGGGGCCGATTTCTGCTGGGAATGGATCCATCACCCTGGTGCCAATGGAAGGGTGATTGCCCACAGCCACTCTGGTTCCTGTAGGCACCAAGCAGCCTGGTAGGACGAGAATGATGTCTCTGATTTGTATTCTATTTCAGCCAGTGCTGTAGTAACACTTCCTGATGCATCAGATCCTGTTGCTTGGCTGCTGGCTGAGCCCTCTCTTACATCACTTGGAGGGACGTGAACACAGAGTGCTTCCCTCCCCCACGGCACATGCTGCAGACTGAGAGTGGCAGTGCTCATTCCAAGAGCACTGCAGGCAGTGGAAGGCTCGTTCCCACCGCCTTGGCTCCGTGCCCTGTGCCATTACCTCCCTGTCTGCCTCACTTCCAGGCACGGAGCGTTCCTGTGCCATCGCTTTCCTGGAGATCAGAGCCTCATCAGCCGGTCCCCAGCTCTCCTGGGACCTTCTCAGGGACCCGCCCTCCAAGGACTGCTGTAATTCCTGGAGTTCTTCTGGCTTTTTAGGGGATAAAATCTGCCACTGACTCAGCCATTTGTAGACAGAGGAATAAATCACTGGGAGTGTAAGCACACTGCTAAATCACTGTGCAACTTGTAAGATCCTGCTGCATCTGTGTTCTCTCCTCACTTGGTTTGCTTTGCCCTTTGGTCATCTCTTTTTGCCTCTGTGATTTTCTGAGGGCCCATTCCCATAGGTGTACCTGGAACATTAAAAGTAGTTGGGAATAGTTTTGGGAAAAGTGAAAGAGGGCAGGTTTAAATGCAATATTTGGAAGAAATTGTTCCCTGTGAGGGTGGGGAGGCCCTGGTACAGGTTGCCCACAGAAGCTGCCCCATCCCTGGAAATGTCCAAGGTCAGTTTGGATAGAGCTTGGAGCAACCTGGTATAGTGGGAGGTGTCCCTGCCCATGGCAGGGGGTTGGAACAAAATGCTTAAAATAATGCCATCCTAAAGAACATTTGTTTCTAAAAAATCCCATTTGACTGTGATTTAATATTTGTACTGTCTTAACTCCCAGAACATCCCACACAGATGGAGGTGTTACAGTAGGGGCTATTACAATAGGAAGGAAGAGGCTCTGACACAAGGAAAAGAAACACAAGTGACCTACTAATCATGATCTATTTTATCTTTAATATTCCCATAGTAAGGATGGAAAATGGACTAAGAGATCAATTTACTTGTCCATAGTTATACAAGAAGTCAGGAATGGGTGTCAGGAACTTTCAGTCCCCATTTGGTGTTTGATCACAAGAGAATTGAATCACAGTGGGAATTGATACTCAATTCTGGATGCAATAGGAATGTGGGATCAGACTTGTCCTGTTAGCAAACATCAGCAAGTTCATTTTCCTTTTGTGACTAACGCTGGACAATGCTGCTCTTCCCAAGTATTTGCAGGAAAATGAGTCTCTGTGATAATCAGATCTTATTTTTAGCATCTGATCGATGCTCAGGGCTTTGTGGTTTAATTACTGGAATAATTGTTTGCTGAAAACACAGTCTAATACCTGGTTTTTCCTTCAAAGGTCAACTCCGTCATTTTTGTTTCCAACCATTTAATCCTTTATTGATCTTTATGTCATTTCATGGGGAGTGCTGCATCTTGACAGATGAAATAAAGGCCAAAACTTGAAATAAGAAAAATATATCCTTTTTCTTAAACACGGAAATGGAAAATCCCCTATTTCAGCCCTTGCTGCAGGCAAATCCTTCATACAGCGTCCCCAGGAAATAGGATTCTGAAAATTACTTTTGTTCTTTATGGAAGGAAGAAAGCAAACCAAGAATCTTTTCCGAGCCTGATTAATATCAGACATAAACTGAAGCACAAAAGGAAATTTTGCTGTGTAGCTGCTGATCCTTTAAAGGAGATAAGGCCATGGGCTCCGTCAGGAGGGCAGGGAGATCTCTGTGGTTTGCATTTAGAGAGGGCTGAATGAGAAATGCCCTCTCCTCTCAGTATAGGGGAGTATCACGTGGCTTCAGCTGGAGATTTGGAAGGTATTTAATCAAGTAACAGGCACCCCTGTTTTGCTGCTGTCCTCCAGCTGAAATGAGATGCTGTTGGAGCAGAGGGATGCATGAGCTGCTCTCCATCTGCAGCTTCTCCACCTTTTCCACTCCTCCCATCACTGCAGCCTGGCATTTCGTTTTAATTTGCAAAACTCTATCTGTCTTTGCCAGACTATGGGAGAGGGTGCTGGGTTATGGAGCAGAAAACAGGCTTGGTGAAAAATGGGCATTAAAAGGTAGCACGGGACCGAATTCCATCTTGTGCTTTTTTTCTGTAAATGTACAGGCTCAAATCCTGCAGTCATCCCTGAAAACCAGCAGTGATTTTAGGGGGACTTGGTGCCAGGAAGAGCTGAAATATTGGCTGGATGTAAGGATGGAGATGCCCACACCGGTTGTGCAGCTCGGCTCTGTCAGTGGGATTGGGTGGCGCAGCTTCCCGACGGATTCCGAGCGGCTCCGTGCCCGTGTTGGATGGGCTGGTTTCCTCTGATCCCCGAGGGGACCTGGGCAGATGGAAAGCACAACACAGAGCCTGCTGACAGGGGAAGGGATTTCTCTTCTAGGGCGGCGTCCTCAGCTGCTGTAAATCAGGAAATGGCAAACTAAGGATCGCAGTGCGCCTTAAAGCTCCTCCAAAAATCAGCCAGTGAGGTTGAGATCATGGAATCACAGAGTGGTTGGGTTGGAAATGACCTCGAAGACCCTCTCTCTTCACAGCAAGGTGGTAGGCAGGGACACCTTCCACTAGCCCAGATTGCTCCAAGCCCCATCCAACCTGGCCTTGATGGCACTTGCTGGCTGAGGGTAATGTTTCCCCTTAAGGTATTGCCATGTAAATCTGCACAAGCCATGCCAATCATGAAATTTTGCTGGATTTATATTCTGTTGTATTCTAGTTCTTGATAACTTTACCCAATTTTAACAGTTTGCACCACGATTTTTCCACGGTGTTTGCTCCAAGGTTTTTAAGAAAATTTTGGCTGAAGTTCACCTGCTCCAGCAGATGAATCATGGGAAGAATAAACCATTAATAAATTTTTTACTGGAGACCTCTGAGAAAAAAATAATTGTACGGCAAAATTTTAGAATTGAGAGTGCAGGGATTAGCAAAAAGTCTGGAAGAGGCATATCAGTGCTCTGGAAGAAGCACTGGAAAAGCCTGGAAAGCATTCTTTCATAGAACCTGGCTCTTCAGCAGCTGCTTCTCTGTAGTTCTATTTGGATAGTGGATATGTAAACAAAGAGCACACAAATGCCACCTTAAAAAGGTTATTAAAGCTACAAAGTCAAGGCTCATGAGTAAAGAAAGATTTTTCATCTTTAGGAGGATACAGCTTTGATGAGGAGCCTCCAGGGAGACCTCAGAGCCCCTTCCACGGCCTCAAGGGGCTCTAAGAGAGGAGGAGAGGGACTTTGGACATGGGCATGAAGTGACAGGACAAGAGGGAATGGCTTCCCACTGCCAGAGGGCAGGGATAGACGTGATACTGGGAAGGAATTCCTGGCTGTGAGGCTGGTGAGGCCCTGGCACAGGTTGCCCAGAGAAGCTGTGGCTGCCCCATCCCTGGCAGTGTTCCAGGCCAGGTCGGACGGGGCTTGGAGCAACCTGGGATAGTGGAAGGTGTCCCTGCCCATGGCAGGGGGTTGGAACCAGATGGGTCTTAAGGTTCCTTTAGCCCAAACCAGTCTGTGATTCTCTGAAGACTGGTGAATGTGAACATTTTCAGCAGACAAGAAGACCCATGAGCTGAGGCAGGGTGGATTCTCACTGCTGGCGAGTCCCTGCGTTGCTCCGGGAGCTGTGCCAGGGCAGAGTGAGGGAGAAGCTGTTCCCACATGTGCTCCAGCAGAGGCATTGCCATTTCCACGAACAAAGTTTGTATTTCCTCTCCCAGAGCAGACACAGCCTTTGAACACAGTGTGATCCAGTAAATATTTAATCATACAACAAATTGTGACAGCCAGTTCACAGCAACGTCCTACTGATGCCTTTTAGGATAATGGGAGAGTTGGTACCTTGGTTTGGTTTTAACATCTTGTGCCTGTCTGGGGCCACTGAGGGAGAAACAAATAGTGTGTAGGTGTCAATATGTGTTTTGAAGGCCTCACAGAAGAACTGAGTTCACAGAGGAATGCTGAGGCAGAAGGGCAGCGCCTTTGCCCACCTCAGCAAGGGGCTACTTACTGTGGGCAGATCAAAGTGGAAAACAGCTTAAAAAGGGCAAGGGAAAAGGAAAAGGAGGAACCAGACTTAATGCCATGGGGAAAGGAGTGTCAAGGGGGTTATAAGGTCAGGGAAGGAGCTGGGAAGCCCGTTTTAGTTCCTGCTTTCTGGGTGAGCGTGGTGAGTTGTCTCCCCATCTCCATTTCCCTTCCAAGAGATTTCAGCAGGTTGCAGAAGGTGAAGATGTGCAGCCAGGCTGGGGTTGCAGCTGGACAGACAGGGAAAAGGGTGTGGATGGTACAGTTCTGAGAACAGGCAGTGCCATGGTAACTGTTAAAGTTCACTGGGTTAATTCAAAGTTCACCCAAGCAAAATTTTTATCTGAAAACATAAATGGTAATTGTCAGTTTGACATTTGTTTGATTATCCAGCTGTTCAAGTCTTTTTGAGTTGGGTGATTCATGCATCAGCATTCCCATCAGGTAGGTGTAGTTGTTCTGGAATTAAAAATATGCTGCCTTCCAGCCAGATGCCATTTTCTTTATTATTTATTTGTGCTAGTAAGTAAATTGAAAATTGTGCTTTTTTAAGGGAAAGGAGCTGATGCACCCTTGTGCCATTAAGTTGTCAGAGCTGAGCAGATGAAGCACGAAGCATTTCTGCAAAATTGTTCTCACAAGTCTCATTTGGGAAAAAAGTTTAACCTGCAAGAGAAAGGGGTGAAATCTGTAATGGAACAGGGCAGATGGCTTGGTATGAACAGACTGATTGAAAGCAATCAATCTTTTCCTTATTTTTTACACTTTAAGCAGCTCTCCTTTGCTGAAAGAGTGCAGTTTTGGATTAGATACCAGGAAAAAATCCTTGACTGTGAGGGTGGTGAGGGCCTGGCACAGGTTGCCCAGAGAAACTGTGGCTGCCCCATCCCTGGCAGTGTTGGATGGGGCTTGGAGCAACCTGGGATGGTGGAAGGCGTCCCTGCCCATGGCAGGGGGTGGAACTGGATGGGCTTTAAGGTCTCTTCCAACCCAAACCGTTCTGTGATTCTGTGAATGAGGAATAGGAATGAGTTTTTGGCCCCAGTGAGAAGCAGCAGCAAACCCCAGCCATGTCATGCTGGGGAATGGGAAGAGCAGGGCAGCAGACAGGTGTGGAAGAGTGGAATGGATCTTTCTTAGGGAAGAAGGCAATGGCAGATCTGTGCTAAACAACTTCTCTGGCTCCTGAGATAGGGATGTCTTTGACCTCAGACAGATGCAAAAGCAATTAATAGTATCTGTTAGATCAAAATCTTTTCATGTTCAGAGCATGACTGTTATCTTCTGATTTCCCAGAGTGAGGTTTGGTGCTGCTCTCTCAGCTTATTTCATTTAAGGAATTGCAGGTGTAATGGCTGGGGCAGGTTGCCTCATCCCCAGGTTAATTCTTACCCATAAAAGCCTCCCTTTTCCCTGCCCTTTGGAGAGCATGTAGGAGCCTGGGTGCCACATTTTCACCACTGGTCTGGTGGTCGTGGTGGAGAGTTATTAAAAGAAATGGTGATGGATGAACCTTCATCAGGAGCAAGATGGAGTTCTGGAATGAAGCTGTAAGTGCTGGATTTGAACACCAGGCAACATCTGCAGGGATGAGTGATAACGTGCCATGGAACAACAGAACTGCTTTAACTGATGATTAAAAAAGAGGATATGATTAAAACAAGCTGATTAGATGAAACCAAAGTGACAAGACAAAGCAGCAGGGCATCCAAGAGGGGAGGGAGGAGACAGAACTGATGGCAGTAGGGCATGAATTATTGATTGAAATCTCCACCAGAAGTCTTTGCATTTTCTTATCTGGGAAGGGAGAGAATGAATGAGAAGTGAACAGAATTATTAAGCAGCTTTATCATTGCATTGGAGTGGATAATTAGGCAATTAGGATTACTAAAAGTTGGCAAAGCAAGAGGCCCTGAGGACTCGTGCTCCTGATTTCAGAGGAGGGTAGAGAGGGAAGCAGGGAAAAGCCTTTGATGAGAGATTTGATGGTGCATTGTGGTGAGGCTGAAAGGCAGAGCCAGGCTCTGGCACCCAGTGCCCTGCAGCTGCCTGGACAGAAGGGGGCACAGGAGACCTGGATAACGGAAAAGAACTTATCTGAGGATGGACAGCCCTTGGAACAGCAGCACGGAGGGAGATCAGGAGTGAAGGCCTCAACATAAAAAGGACCTGGACCTGAGCGAGTCCAGAGGAGACCACAAAGATGCTCTGAGGGCTGGAGACAGGCTGGGAGAGATGGGAGTGTTCAGCCTGCAGAAGAGAAGGCTCTGGGGAGACCCCAGAGCACCTTCTGATTTCGGGCATCCAGTGCCATATACCCTCAGATGTCCCCTGCTGTCCCTTCCTGAGCCTCCTGCCTGCATCTGCCAAAACCTGAACTTTCAGAAGGGTTTTGCTCACAGGGAATTGTGGCTGTTCCTTTGGGGCAGGTCCCTTCAAGGAAGGACCAGGCAGACACCACAGGCTGCTGCTCACCTTGGCAAATGAACCTCTCTTCTTTAGCTGGCACCAGAGCTTCTGAAGAGCTGGCTGCACGTTCTGAAGAGAAAGCTGGGTAAAACTGACTAAAAATAGCACATTGCATCTGTAACTG
Source organism: Aphelocoma coerulescens (assembly GCF_041296385.1). NCBI lineage: Eukaryota > Metazoa > Chordata > Aves > Passeriformes > Corvidae > Aphelocoma > Aphelocoma coerulescens. Next base: position 63,588,842 of record NC_091019.1, read on the forward strand.
TCTGAATTCATCCTGCTCTGAGGCCAATGCCAGACGACCGCGCTCCTCCTCTGTGCTCCTGACTGGCTTAATCTTAAGCTATATGTTATTTAAAATTAATTTGCAGAGATGCAGACATTATATAAATCACTGAGGACATGTCAGATTATGTATGTAATTTGCAGAAGTGCTCCATGCTTATCTTACTTAGCTCCCCACAAAACCAAGGGATCAAAATTAGGTTGAGGCAGAGAGTTTGGACCAGTCACCATCCTTAAAGTGCCGTGGAAGATGAGCCAGCACTGCAGACACTTGTTAGTAATTCACACCCAGAGACTCTTGTAATTTCTTCAGGACATTCAGTGATCAAAGAAGGAGGAAAAATGAGGATGATGAAAAATACATGGACTAGAGTATTTCTTACTAATTATTTGCTTGGCCTCATTGGCAAGTCACCTGGTGTTCTTGGGGAGAGCTGTGTTTTCATGGGAAGGTGCCAGCCACAATGTTCCTCTCCCAAGACTAAGTTCAGAATATTAATTATGGATTCTGTTGCATAATTAGAGTCTGAAGCTCAGAATTAATTGATGGTAGCTGCTTAGCACAGATATCAGTTCAAATTTGAAATAATGCTGTTTCTCCTACCTGCACCCTGTGGTGTCCTCAGATGGGTAAATTGTTGGAGCAGCGAGAGCTTGGTTTTAGTGACACAGTGGCTTGTCATGTCCTCACAGGTGTTAGAACAGTGTTGTGCATTGGTGACATGAGAAGTGTAATTCCTGGTAATCCAGTGCTCCTTGGCTTGTCCTGGCCCAGCCTGACAGGCTGCAGAGTCCAGGACCTTGGCTGTGACAGCTCTGCACTCTCCGCTCTTTCCCGGTGCAGTCCTGCCAGGACATGGAAGGGTTTCTGACCTCCTGCTGCCTGAATCTCATTAATCTGGGGCCATTGTTTTCCTCTAGCAGAGGTCAGAGGCTGTGGCTGCATTAGAGCATCCCCTGGAGAGGCACCTAGTCAGGGAGAAATCACCTTGGGTTGTTTTTCCTGTGGCCTGGGTTGATTCCCAAAGGCACCTGACATGCTCTGCATGGCTGGAAACAAGGCTGGGTTTAATAAGAAACAAAAGTGCAATAGCAAATAAAGATTTGTACTATGGAGTTGGTGGGCCCCAGCAGGCAGGCTGCTGTTGTTTTGTGGAGCAGAGGGGAACAAAGCCAGAACCTGTGCTCATTAAAAATAGGTAATAGAATATTCTTAGCTCAGCCCCTGCCTCTGCCTTGGCAGAAATACTCCGGAGTTAATTGCTGCCGTTGTTCAGCTGCAGGAAAGTGGGTCGCCTATTGATGAGCTCACTGATCCCATATAATTGTTGTGCAAGATGTAAGAACAGGCTTTGTGCTCAGCTGCAGTCTGAGCACACGGTGCACACACTGTGGGGGCACGTGTGGCTGCCCAGGTGTGCACGGGGGACGCTGTCCCCAAGCCCTGTGGGTCTGCAGCTGTGTGGCTGAGCCACTGTCACCACTCCTCCTGGCAGTGTCACATCTGGAAGCCCAGCCCAGGGGAGCCATGGGTTTCCTGCCTCTCTGGGATTCCACTGGGAGTGACATCCAAGGCATGCAGGCTTGGGCTGGCAGAGGAGGATGGTGGTGGCACCTTCATAAATTGAGTTTTTTATGGCTTAGCCTATGCAGGCCAGGGCTAATTGTGGGAAGAGTTGATAAAACAAGACCTCTTGTCCTCTTCTAGTGTTGTGTGTGTGTCTCTCTCCTGGATAATTCATCCTTTTCCTCAGCTCCCTGTCAGAGATAAGTGCACCTGTGCCTCTTTCACATGTGTTCACCTTTAGCTAATTTGGGATCCTTCTGTCTGGAAGGTGTTACGTTGCTAATGCTTCAAAGGAAGTATTCAAATCACTTTGAACTTGTGTTATATGTGAGACATGAAACAGCCATTTGCTGCTGGCCCTGCTGTGCTCCCTCCCCACTCACAGAAAGGCTCCTTTCAGAAGGGTGCTCTGAGTGCTCTACGTGCACATGCAGACTCTGATACTGCTAATTCAAGCTTTGAAGGGATGTTTTAGAACAAAACAAGCGTGGAAATTGGGTCTAAATCCATAAACTGTGCATTATCTTTGGGATTTAATGCGCCCTGGAAGAAATATCCCCCAGAATGACATTGCTGCATCCAAGAGTCCCCTTGTGCCTGTAGCACTGTCCTCCTGGAGAGGTGGGAATCCTTGACAAAACACAGTTGCTGAGCCCTGAAAAAACCAACATATAACTGTTTATTGCTTCCTACCTATGAGCAGGAATTTGTTAAAATCCTAGTGGATCCCTGTGGGCATTTTGCCCTTGGTGCAGTGCAGACACATCATCCAGTGCCCTGTGGTGTGAGTGACTCCTGCACCCACTGCTGAACCCCTGCAGTTCTTCGAGGCCAGTGAATATTTCATCCCAAAGCACCTGCCATTACTGAATTTTAATTCTCAGCTGTCATATTTCACAGGATTTCTTTAACTATTAGGAGAAAAAAGTTGCAGTGCTGGCAGCATAAATTTGCTTGGTTTAGTAATTTAGCACCTCCAGTGCTATCCCAGTGCTCCAGTGACTTTCCAGAGCAGGCAGTGGCTACTCCAGAAAAGCAGGGGACTAAAAGGCAGTGAATAATACATTTTTAGCCATTATTACAGGCTAGAACAAATACAGGGAAGAATATCCATGTGGAGGAGGCCAGTGGAAGGGGATAACTGCACTGTAAGGTTTTCTCCTGGTCAGACACCCCAGTGTGTGTATGAGAAGGGATGGTCAAAAACCCACAACCTGAAATACTGGTTTTTATCTTCCTTTTAAAATCACTCTGAAGATGTGAATTGCTCAGGCAAAGGTGAGCTATTTGCCTGCCAACTCACTCCAAGAGTTTCTTGTGTTGATTTGCTGGATTTGCTCTTTCTCATGAATGAGAAAAGAGGAAATCTAATGTGCAGCCTTATCAGCTTGTCAAGGTAATTTCTGTCTATTTTAATGTTATCACTATCATTTGTTGTTAATTAATAGAAGCAACAGGATTACAGCTTCTATTTTTTCTTATTTTTCAGTGAGAAGCTGGATGGAGAAGCTGAAAGATAAGGTAGGAGGCTCAGTGTTTCAGTTCCTTTCAAAGCAAAACCACTTTCACTTGCAGGAATAAATAAGTTATTGTCAGTGCAGTTCTTTATCTCTATACAGACAGTTGAGAAAGGGCTTAAAATTTTCTCTGGGAGGCAAATGAACCAGATGCTGCTGGTGTATAGTTGTGTGAATCCACAATACATCCCTGATGGGTGGTAACTAAGGGCAGAAGGAGGGACAGAGGTGTTTGATTTCTCTACACCAGAAAATGACCTTGTCAGACAACCCAAGTTACTCTTTTTATTTCCCCTTAACTTACCATACAATAGTTGTGGTTGGAAGGGACCTTTCAACCCCTCTGCACTGAGCAGGGATAACTTCCACCAGATCAGGATCAGGTTGCTCAGGACCCTGTCCAACCTGACCTGGAATGTTTCCAGGGACCCCAGGGTAAGGAACTTAGTTCCACCCCTTTTCTCTAAGTGCTAAGCTCATTCCTGGATCCAAATCAAGAGGTTGTGGTGCTACTCTCTGGTGAGAGGCTGTGTGCCTTTCCAGTACCTCTGGATAAGACCTTTCCTACCTCCATGTGCTGCAAATCCCTGGGAAAATGATCAAACACAGGAAAACTGACAAGGTAACAGACCCTGATCATTCCTCCCTGGCATCACAGGGGGCTGGTCCATGGAATCAAGAGTTGTGCCAGCCACAGGCAGTGATGGCTTTTTAAATTCTGCTGCCCTGGAGCAAATACTGACATTTGGAAATGGTTGTGAAGCTTTCCAAGTGTTGTGTTGCTGACAGCAGCGCCATGAAGCTGGAAATGAGGTGACAGCAAGAACATTTTGTGACTCAACAGGCCTTGGAAATTCTTGAACAGGATCAGAGTCAGCAGAAAAAAAACCAAAAAAACCCAAACCATCACAAGGAGTGATAGTGAACTCTGAAAACACATCTCTAAGCTCAGGCAGACTCACCCAACCAGCCCAGCCTTCCCACGTGGTCCTCAACAAATTTCAGCAGCACTTTTACCATCTAGTCAAAGCAGAGAGACAAGGTTTGGGTGTCTGTTTTCCAGGAGTGGGGAGTGGGTGGGTTTAAGGTGGGTTCCTGCCCAGCCCTTGCTGAGTTGCCTTTCTGCCTGCACTAGGAAGGAGGCAAGTCTAGAACAAGCTCTGCTCATGGCAGAGCTCCTTGGCCTGGGATTCATCCAGAGGAGATGCTGAAAGGACAGAGAATGGTTTTCCCAGCGAAGGTAAAGAGCAGCCACCAAGGCTGGTTGTGTGCCTGGAGGGATTGCAGCATGCACAGGTCACCTGCTCATGCCAGCACGTGGCACAGCACGAGCTTGGGGACATCAGTGGCTTCTCACTGAAGCTGTAGCTCTCACTTTTTTCCTCTTGTTGCCTTGTTGGCCACCTCTGTCCTTCCCTGTTGCAGAGGGGCTGCATGTTCCTGTCTCCAACAGAGCTCTGGAGAGTCTGAACCTCATGCAGGCAGACCCTGGGCCGTGGGGCAGTGCCCAGCACGAGCACTGGTATAACTGAGGTACAAGAGAGACTCACTCCTGAGCCACCTCCCTCCTTAGGGGAACAGCAGATCTTTCACCTGGCTCACATCTTCCCTTGGAAAAGCCCAAAAAAAACCACTCCCCCCACCCCCAACCAATTGCTGGTGTAGCAAATCACTTGCAAATAAACCTGTTCACCCATTCCCTCCTCTTCCTGGTTGAATTTGTCAGCACCAGTCTTACATGCCCCTCTCATTTGCCCCTGTCCTGCTTTACAATCCCTCCATCCAGAAGGGGATTCCAGCACACGATGGCCTATCCCTGAGAGATGTTCTTCCCTGTCCCTCAGGTGTGAGCACTGTGGGACCAGGAGCACAGAATCAGGGACAGATTTATGTCTGGTCTCCTGCAATCACTGTGCAAATGCTGCTCTTGGTGTGGCAAATAGTGGACATGACATTCCTCTCAAGTTCTCTTGCTGTTATCTCCAAGCCCAGTAGGGCCAGGAAGGTCATGGGCATGGACAGGGTGTATCAAAAGCATCCCTGAAGAAGCTACATTTTCCCCATAAAGGGGTTAAAAAGCGGCTTTGGAGCTGCCTTTGAAATGGGTTTTTCTATCAAGCAGGTGCAGAAGCCCTCAGAAGTTGGGCTGCAAGACACAAAAGGGCTGGATTTGCATCACATCACAGGGTTTTGGGGGTATAAAACATTGATCTGGATGCTGGGGGTAACCTGTAAAAGGCCATGGGCTGGTCAGGCGTGATAAAGGCTCACAGACAGGCTGAGGAGTTCATTGTGATTCTGACATGGAAACTCAACTGGGCAGCAGCTAAAAGCCATTTTCAGTCTCCCCTTGCTGCCCATGCCAGCAGCAAAGTTCCAGAAATAGAAAACCCCACGCTGCACTAATTAGGTGACCCAATTAAGGCACCTTAATTGCCTCACAGAGACACAGCTGAAGGCTGTGGTCCTCACTAACATCCTTTTTCGGGAGCTGGGCTCAGGGATGCAGCCCCTTCCCAGCATCCAAGCTGAACAGGGCTGGGTTTTCTGGGAGGGTGTTCAGGGAATCTGAAGGATGCAGCTGAAGATCCCTCAGGCTATGGGGTCCAGACACAGAGGTGTTACTATGTAAAGCACTGAGTAGGATCTGGAGACGTTTGGGGGAGCAAACCAGCCCTCCTTGGCCCTGTGTCTGCCCCAGGTGAAAGCAGTTATTTTCATTTTCCAGGTAAGTGTATAAAGGTGGGGCAATGCACCTGAACAGCTTTTGTATTTTTCCTCCCACTCAGTGGATTATGGAAGAGAAGTAATTGTGGTGTGTGTGCTGTGGATCTGTGCTGTATTTTGAGAGCACAGATGAAGACAGGTGGTTGTAAGCAATGGGCTGAGGCTTGCTAGGAGCTGTCTGATAGTCCTCAGAATTGGTGCCTGTGTCCCTTGGCAGGTGTAAAATCTGTTTTGGGGGGTGTAGTGGCAAAGGGTGAAGCTGTTGTGGCACAGCAGAGGACTCTGGCTGCAGTGTGAGGGGAGGTGGAGCTACAGAGGGGGGAGCCAGGCTGTACCTGCCTCCCTTGCAACACTGAGCCCCCCAGCCCCAATTAGCTGAGGATGCTGAAGCAATCTGGCACTTTAAAACTTAAGTTTGTTTTCATTTAAAGCAGTAAAATATCAAATAACAAGCACTTGGGAATATTTTCCCAAGGATTTAAAGTGTTTAGATTAATTTTGGAGTAGTCATGCTGTCTATATTTTTTTTTAATGGGCAGTGCAAACATACAGATCACAGTGATTGAATTAAGTTTACTTTTGCTGTGCTCCCCTTAAGGCCAGCTGAAGGTGTGTGTGTGCCCTCCCTCTATGTCATCGTCCTGCTGTCATGCCAGGGACCTCTTCCCATGCAAAGCCAAAGTCTTTGGTTCAAAAATGTTGAGTACATAGCCAAGGGGGCCTTGGAATGGCTCGAGGTCACCTGCCCTTGGCAGCCAAGGTTTTCCTTCACACCTGCATCCCTATTGACAGAAACTTCACCCCAGCACTCACCCAAATTATTCCCTCTCCTAAAGGCAAGCACTGCAGGGTCTCAGCTGTCACCAGTAACTGTGTGTCAGAAAAAGCTGAGCTGTGGTGGTGACCAGCTTGGTCCAGGAGCAGGGCTTGCTTAGCCCCTGGAAGCTGGAATAATTCTGTGCACCCAGGTGATGGGCACTCAAATCCAATGAACCTTGAGGAAATCACCACTGGGATATGTTGCAGTCCTTGGCTGGTGAAAATGACTCTGAAAGGATGGTTTTGTGAGTGTTGCTCTGCTTCTCTCTTTTCCATTTAGGCAGGATACATGTCGGGGATGCTGGTTCCTGTGGGAGTTGGAATAGCTGGAGCCCTCTTCATCCTGGGAGCACTCTACAGCATTAAGATTATGAATCGCCGGAGGAGAAATGGCTCAAAGAGACATAAAAGAAAGGTATGGAAACTGCCAGGGGAAGGTATGGAAACTGTGAACCCTTCTGGCTGTAAAGCAGACACAGCCTGGGTAGGGTCTGTCTGAGCTGGAGTGTCGGGGACGCCGCGGTTACGGGATGGGGGCATCCAAATTCTCTTGGCATTTTGTTCCTTTTTGCACGTGGACCTCCCTGACGTTTGTTTTCCTCCCCCAGCAGAGGGAGTTTAACAGCATGCAGGACCGAGTCATGCTCTTGGCCGACAGCTCTGAAGACGAATTTTGAGTGGAACTGCAGTGCCCTTGGGAGAGCCTGTGACTTTTCAGAGGAGGGAGGGAGAGAGGGGGAGAAGAAGAACAAGCGACTTTTCTGCTGCACCGCCGCTCCCTCGGCTGCCCCGAGCAGGGGTGGTGTCCCCAGCCCAATGACAATGCTACGCTCTACGTGTGCCACCCGTGATGTTTGTTTTGATACAGTAGTGGAGATCTCACACTCGCCCCCGGCACCTCATTCAGAGCCACAGCTGGAGCTGATCCATATGGATGATTATTTTCCTCTTGCCCTGGTGTACTGTTTTGGTCCTGGCTGGCAGTAATCTAATCATAACAATAGCTCTCACTCATCCCAGGAATGGAAATCTTTACTGTGAATGACTTCTGTCCAATTCATTTTAAATGTCACATTACCTGAGCTAGAGTTCATTAGTGCTAAGATTAGCTGCTCTGCTTAATTAATGAGTTGTAAACCTGAACTGTATCCCTGGCTGCTCGAGAAGTGCCCATGTACAGGGTTCTTGATACAGTTTGAAGCACATTTCTGCCCTTGGGTGCCCCCACTCTCACCCCTTTCTTCCTTCAGCTCTGCTCCACGCTGCTTGGAGACACACAGGAATGGCCTCAGCCCTTGATTTCACCACCAAATTCCTTGTCCATTTTGAACCAGCACTGTCTGTTACAGCACAATAAATACCAGCGCTCACCTACTGATGGGTGGTCTTGCCTGGATCTCTTGGCTTTTGGTCAGTGTGCAAGGAGGTGAGAGAAGAGGCAGGTCAGAGACTTCCCCAGCTTCTGCCTCCTGTTGGAAGGACACTAGTTCCAGGTTCTTCTCTTTCCAAGGCTGCATTCCCCTAGGGATGAGAGTGGAGCCTCTGTACCCCTTTACCCCACTGGAAATTGCATTTTCAGCCCTTGAAAGCTGCATGAGCAGCATTCTTGGGGGATCTGGATGGGTCTTGTCTCACAGAGTCACAGAATGGTTTGGGTTGGAAGGGACTTTCAAGGGACCTGGTTCCAACCCCAACACCTTCCTCTATCCCAGGTTGCTCCAAGCCCCATCCAACCTGGCCTGGAACACTGCCAGGGATGGGGCATCCACAGGTGCTCCGGGCAACTGGTGTCCAGACCACGGAATACAGAAAGGCACTAAAGGTTGTGGAGCAGGTGGCAGTCACAATTGAGAGATGGATTTGTGGGTAATATGGGAAAACAGCAAGAGCTGGAGAGATGTCAGCTGTGGGGGGTGAGATGACCACCCTGGGAACCCTTGGCCATGGGTAGAAAGGTGAATTCATAGGACAGATGGATGCAGGGGGTTGTGGAGGTGCCCTGTTAGCCCTGGGTACAGAGGGAGACAGTGCCTGAGGTGTCAAAGGCATCGAGTAGGGGAGAATAATGTAGCTTTGCACAGAAATGCTGTCAAAACAGCCAGAAAAAGGGCTGCACTATTGACCTCTGCTTCCCATTGTGGAATTACTTCAATCTAAAATGCAGAACATCCATGTTTCTGAGGTGGGAATTGCTGTTCTGTGGGGAATCATCCTTCATGCAATGAACATTGACTGTTGCCAGAGGAGAACTGATCAGAAAAATAAGGGCAGACCACACATCTGCTGAGATCAAATCCCACTGAGCCTTTGGAGAAGTGGGAGGGAGGAGAGTTTGAGCAGGGGCAGGAGCAGGATTTCATTCCCTGTGAAGGTGCAGAGGCCTGTCAGATGGTGAAAGGTGGATGGTGAGCAAATGCCTCGTGGAAGTGTCAGTAGGATTGCAAGGCAGAGAGGGACATTCAGAAGACCCTCCCGAGGTGAGCTCTCTCTTGAGGGGGTCAGGGCCCCCTCTGGACATTAAGTCATCAGATGTGATGTTCAGCTCTGAACAACCACTGCTCTTCAGAGCCCAGGCACTCTCCTGTGAGCCTGTGACACCCACTGAGTCACCTGGGCAAGGACAAGTGGGACAACCTGGTTTCAAAATGCTGCTCCTAATGCTCAGTCTTCAGTCCAACAGCTGTGTGTGGTACCTCACCCATTGATCCCGCTGGGTGCATGGGGAGCAGGTTGGGAACACAATGATGGGGGAGGTCTTCATATCCTAATCCCTCCAGGAGAGGCTTCCCTAGACAGGGCTCCACGGTACATCTCTTCCACTTTTGTTCCTGAAACTTCAACCAGGAGGATTTTGCCTTGCCCCCCCCAGTCTTTAACAGGCACTGACTGGCAATACACCATTCAATCCAAAATTAAGGCCTCTTTCTCACATAATAAGTGGTCACTCCATGTTAAGATGAAGTTTTCCTTCCAGACTGATCTCTCTCTATTTCCTTCTCATCCCTAAGTCTCTCGGAGCTTGGAGGTGCTTGGGAGGTGTTAATAGTCCAGGTGAGCATTCCTGGCTGTCTTGCAGTATTGGGAATGGGGAAATGTTGTTCCTCGGGCTCTTTGATGATTTATTCCTGGCAAGGCATGGTGGGGATTGCAAAGTGGAATGACTTCTCCTCTTTCCAGGTTGCTGGAAATCACCTCTGTAAAGGCTTTTCTTTTAGGTGCAGGGCCAGGGATACTGAAAACAAGACTCACAGGCAGCTGCAAGGTGTTCTTGAAATGCTTTACCCTGGTCCAGCCCAGGAGACACAGAGAAAGAGCAGTGACAAGGGGCATTGGCCTCTGCAAGAGGGGAGTCTGTCCTGGAGCACAGGTTAAATATTTGGTAAAACACAGAGCCGCTGGGTCAGTCAGGAGGACGAGGAGGAGGAGAGATGGCTGAGCAAGGCTGCAGGCTGCTGGTTGAAGTACCCCAGCTCTGGCAGCTCAGGAGGATCCTTATGGATGGGTTGTCAATTTGATGGATTGGGAAGGCGGGTGGGGAGGTGCTGTGGCCTTTTGTTGTGCTAATAAATCCACAGTTTGGGAACCACTGGCTTTCTGCAGGGGCAATCAGTTTCCCCGTCTCTCTTCTCCGTCTCCAGTATAATGAATTTAAGGAATTAGAGGCAACACTGCCAGTCAGAATGATGAAGTTTTACTGCATCCGTGGGGGGCCCTGGTGTCCCCAGAACCAAACTTCCCTCAGAGAGGATATGGCAGGGGTGGCTTGGATGCTGGAAGTCAGCGAGGAAGGGAGGCCCAGCTGCATGCACAGATCAGTGAGGGCTCTCTGGTCTGTGCTCTCTGGTCTGGAGGCAGGCTTAGGAGCTAGGTGGGTTTCCCAAAGGTTTTTCTTGTGGTCCATCTTTACTGCCAGGCCTGACTCTGGCTCTGAAATCCTTCACCCAAGGATGGGACCCGACCACTGCTGGCCAACTTCCTGAGCTGCCCAGCAGTGCAGAGGTGCCAACTGATGGCCATTTGGAGTGGAAGTTTCTGTGGAACAGTTGGTTTTGGTCAGCCCTGGAGGCTCTCCAAGTCTTCAGCTTAACCTGGAAGCAAGGTGGACAGTCAGAACCAGCCTTGGCTCACAGAAGTTTGTGGGAGCCTTTGTAGCTCAGACAGCATTTCCCTGGCATCAGTGCAGTGTCTGCAAGTCCTTAAAGCACAAGCACCACTCAGCCCATTCCCTTCTCATTCAAGGCAAATAGACTTTGGACTGGGCTCTTAAAAATATTCTCTGCACAGCTCCTGGAGTTTGATTCATCCCCTTGGAACGATGAGATGGCAGCAGGGAGGGGATGGGGGGTTCAGGTGGGAGCTGAAGCTCCAACAGCCTAACGCTGCTGATTTAATCTGTACCTCTGCATTGCCAAACCAGCAGATCCTTCTGGAAGAAGCAGGGCAAGGAAAGCAGCCACGAAGGGCCCTCCCCACCCTCCGTGCTGGCTGAACTGCAAGCCCTGAGTGCTGAGGGTGGTGCCATTGGCACGGCTGCGACGGCGCCTTCACTGCAGCAATAACAACCCCTGGACTCCACACAGGACGGGTCACTCACCTCTCTTGTGCATTTTCCTGATAGCACAAGCCAGAATTTATTGTAGGCATCCCACAACAGCTTCTGACAGGAGGAACCAGCCTGCCTGGCAGCTCTTGCCTTGATGGAATGCACCTCCACTACACAGCTGCTGATTCCTGAAGGTGTCTCTGAGGCCAGATGTTCATCCTGGTGAGGCTTCTCTGGACTGCACTGCTTCCACAGAGTGGCATTAGCAGTCCTCGTGCTTCCTTGTGGCTTTCTATTTTGACAGGAACAACTCCTCATCCTGTAACTATGGAATGTAGCACTTTGTTAAATGAAAACGTTGGGAATTAAAAAGCTGTCCATCATAGCTGACTTCAAGTGCCTCGTCTCCCTGACCTGTGGTTCATTCACTGTGTCTCAGGCAAAGCTGTGAAGTGATGCTTGGAAGACTTGAGTGTTGTGTTGCTTTCTCCAGGCTGCATGGTCAGTGCAAAGACTCAGGCTGGGCTTGCAGGGGTCATAGGGGCTGCAGGGAACCTCAGCCTGGGACTTTTTGGGTAGGATTTACCTGGAGGTAGGTGTTTGCCATAGGCTGTCATGAATTATACCCCAAAGTCCCTTGGTATGGTTTGCAGTGGCAGGAATGAGCCCCACAAGTGACATCTCTGTGCTTTCCAGGACATTTTTTCTTTCTCTTTTGTCCCTCTTTTTATTTGTCTGTGCCCAAAACTTCCAAGACCCCAGTAACAGCGTGGCTGCCTGCCCTTCTCCCATCTCCCTCCACTAACAAGAGCCAGCAAGAACTATTTGTCACTGTGTGGATTTTCTCTAATGGAAAATGGCTTGTTCAAAACAAGAAATTCCCAGGGAAATTGCTGCTTGGGGATCGCATGAACACATTCTTTGCTAATTGGTAGTTGCCAAAAACAATCTGTATATTCATGAAGCTGTTTGCTGCACTGCTGGCTTTTTTCAAAAGAAAAAACAAGACCCTGCTGGAAGAAGATAAACAATGACAATGTTTCTTTTCCCCTAGGTTTATTTCCTAAGGAAATTGCTCTCTGTGATCTCATTGCCTCACTGTGAGCCCCTGTCCATCCGCTGGTCTCCTTCTAATGTCTCTGACTCTGCCAACCAAGCCAGGGGCTTGTGAAAATGGGGGAGAGGGGAGAGGCTGTAATAAAAAACCCCAAGAAAAATGTGTGTGGAGCTGTTTTGACGCTGCAGAAGTCCTGCATTTGCAGCTATTTTTTGTGCTTTGATGGAGAGGATGAGCTGGGTGTCCTGGAAATCGTTGGGGTTCCTGCTCTCTGTGGGTTCCCTGGGGCTGAGCAAAGCACAGGATGAGTCTGGCACAGGGCTCAGCCTAGTTCAGTCACGAGCAGGACACTGTGCAGAGCAGCAGAAACAGCCCAGCTTTGGGGTTGTTTTCATCAATGTACTTGGGAAGGACAAGCCAAAGGCATTCCAAAGGTGGTAAAGGCACACACCAGGATCTGTGCTCGGGGCCAGGCACAAAAAACCTCCTTTACTTTGAGGCAAATCTTATCCTCCCACTGTGAAACCCCCAGCACATGTGGGGGTCACAAGCACTTTAAGGCTGGACCTCGTGGGCAGGATTTCAGTGCACAGGGATGTTCACTCTCAGCTTCCTTAAGGCGTGCAGGGGCTTCCCCTTTTCTTCCCCCAGTGGTGATGCCATCCCAAGGAAACAGTTTGGGTCTCAGCCAGCAGCAGGGAGTCAGCAGAGATGTTCCCAGAAGAAACACTTCCTTTCTTAATGATAAGTGCTGGGCACCCCATGCTCCACGTGGGAAAACCCAAGTTTTCCACCTGCCAGGCATTATGGTTTTTTCTGATTTACTTTAAGCCTTTTTGACTTGGGTCTTAGTCTGATTTCCTGGTAAAAATTTCTTCCCAGAACGATGGAAATGTGCCATGCTCTCCTTCTGTCCAGAAAAAGCTTCGTAGCATCAGGATGGGTGCTGAAAGGCCACGTTCAGCAGAGCCTTGAAGTCCAAGCAGGAATATTCATGGGTGAGGGGGGGTTGGTCTCTTCTCCCAAGTAATAAGCAACAGGACAAGGGGAAATGACTTCATGTTGCACATGGGGAGGTTTTAGGTTGGATATTAGGAAAAATTTCTTCACAGAAACAGTTGCAAAGCACTGGAAAACGCTGCCCAGGGCAGTGGTGGAGTCCCCATCCCTGAGAGATTTAAAAGCCATATGGATGTGGCACTTGGGCACATGGGGCAGTGGTGGCCTTGGCAGTGCTGGGGGAATGGTTGGACTTGATCTCAGAGGTCTTGTCCAACTTTAATGATTCTGTAGTTCTCTGACACTAAAAAGTTGCCAAAGACCTGAGCAGCTCCTGGCAGTGCTGGGCTGCTGCAGCTTCGGCATGGGGGCTGTGGAGGGACAGACATGGAGATTAATGGCAGCTTTTGACTGTCCCTTTCCAAAAATATCCCCAGAAAACTCCTGGGTCTTGCTCATGGTGCATGAAGAGGAGTGTTAACCTCTGTGTTGGGCCAGCATTCAGGAGCAGAGCCTTACTTGTACTAGTTTTCTGAATCTTTAATACAAAATGATTGGAAAGGGTAAACTACAGCCAACGAGGTTCTTCACTAAGGATTTCATTTCATCTGAGGCAGAGGAAATGGAAATGGGCAACAAAAGAGGCTGATGTTAACAGATTTTTTGTTCTTTAACAGAGGGAAAGTTGGTAATGTGTTAAAAAAAATTTAAATCCCTGCAAAAAATATGATCTTACTCATATAAAAGGAAATTCAGAATTAAGCCAAGAGTGTCTGCTGTAAATTTAAAACAACTTCTATTACACAAGCAAAGTCTCAATAATGAAAACATTTGCTAGCATCAGGCTGTAACCTGACCTGGGATTTGCAGTCAAAATGTTTAGATCACTGGGTTTAACTGTACTTTAGATCAAGAAGCTGAAAAATCCTTATTTTAAATAATTTGTCAACTAGTTATTTTTTCATTTTTAGCTCTTTTCCCAAGGTTTATTCTTGCTGGACAATATGCCCTTTAAAAGTTATTGATTTGCCTCTGGAGATCGTCTGCCCATGGAGTTGTGTTTTATTCTTTCCATAACTTAATCTGCACTCATGGAAGCAATTTCAGGGTTTCTGATTTAATTTTTTCCCCCCAGATTATTTACACTTTGCATTTTTAATATTAAAAAAAAAAAAAAAAGCAAATAACAGTCTTCCATTCCACTGACTTATTGCATTACATTCCTGCCTGGTTAAATCTCACTTGGACAGCGGCTGAAATTCAACCGAAATACCCAGAAATTGGATTTTTGTTACAAGAGCAGCAGCAGGGCTGCAGAATGGGAGCTGCACTCTTGCGTGAACATCCAGGATGGGTTTGTGGTGACAAACAAGGTAATTTGGGCACAAGGAGCTGGGGGATTTGCTGGTGGGGTTGTAGTTTGTGAGATTAAATAATACACCAGCGATGTCAATCCTGCATCCCAGAGGGGTTTGGAGCTGCCCCACTTCAGCAGGATCAGGAGTGAAGAGTTAACTAGAAAAAAATTGATATTATATTCAAGACACAGCCATGGCCAAGGAGACCTGCATAAAAAATAGTCTGGTCTTGGGTTTAAAATGGAAAGGAGGGAGGTAGGAAAATGGATCACTGAATCCAGGCTGGAACGAGGGAAAGCTGTGCTGTGCCTCAGTGCTGGGCACGTGGAATTTATTTATGGGCAGGAGGGTGCCAGATGTGCAGCTCCTCTGGACAATGAGAAAGGGTGGCAGAGGTTTGTTGGGTGTTTTGTCCTTGCTGTAAGTGACAGAAAAAGTTTCCAAACCCACCATGGCTCAGGGGATCTGCCTGTTGGGCAGGAGGTCACTGCCACGGCGCTGCTGGAGGGGGATGCATGTGCTACAGAAGACTTTCCTCTACAACTGAAAGTGAAGAATGTGGTTTAATAGCATGAAAAACAATAGGCCAATCCAGGGATTTGGCTGCATGCAAGCTGTACAGCATCTATTAAAAACAAGTATTTAATTGGATATTTGTTATGCTGTCAGCATACTAGGCTTAAAAATATACAACTATTACCCTGAAACATCTGAGTGTAGAAAGGAGATGAGGCTGTGGAAATACTGAGCCAGAAGATACATGGGAGGATTTTTTTTTTTGGATAGCAGAGTACAGAAACAGGAAAAACATTATAATTTCACATTTACCTTATAACAAAGCAGTGGCAATGAGCCACACTGGGGTTTGTGGTGCTGAACAACATCCACAGGTATTTGGTGGCTCAAGGCACTGAAGGTGTAGGGTCTGCCAACATGCCATGATCCAGAGAGGGCTTTAGGCATGTTTAGGGAGTTGGGAAATCTATGGAACAGTTTAAGAACCTGCACAAGACTCTCTTCTGGACACCCCAGCCTGACAGAATCTGGAGCTAAAATCTCAGTGTGGATTGCTTGTGAGCTCTACTGCCATGGCAAACCCCGAGCCCTGACACTGGTGCTCATGAGAAAACCAGTTTGGGAATTTTCTGTGGAAGAGGGATCCCAGCTGACACTATGGAAATAAAATATTAGTGTGGTTTTATGGGCTGAACATTGGATCTGAAGAATGGTGAAGTGAAGGAAAGGCTCTTCCTTACCTGGCTGTTCTTGAGGTTATAAACCCATGACCACTGCTTGTAAGACAAAATTGAAGCAAAAGATGTAATTTTGGGCCTAGTCAGCAGCAAATGAGAGTATAAGATACCAAAAATTGATGCAGTGGCGAAGGGAAGTGATGCAGTGATCAGCCTGGATTTAGCAAGTGAACCTGAGCACTGGAAACGCTGCCAGTCCCAATGATCAATTAAAATCTGCATCCAGCAAACCCAGGGAAATTGTCATGGAGCTGGCTGGCCCTGCCACATTTCAGGCAGCAATGGGAACATTTGCACAGCCATGCAACTACAAGAAGCACTGCAAGTGTGAAGTGGCTGGGCTGGGACACCTTCCACTAATTAATTTAAAGTTGATTTAATAGATGGGGAGGGCATGCCCTGGATAGATACAAGTACCTGACAGAGATTTGCTTCATGGCTGAGCATCCTGGCAAGTCTTGTGCTACATGGGAGGAGGGAAACGTGTATCAGGAGACAAAGGGATGTCTGCTTGTAGGAGAGCAGCAGGGCATGAG
Source organism: Aphelocoma coerulescens (assembly GCF_041296385.1). Lineage (NCBI taxonomy): Eukaryota > Metazoa > Chordata > Aves > Passeriformes > Corvidae > Aphelocoma > Aphelocoma coerulescens. The sequence goes on from NC_091019.1 coordinate 63,605,238, forward strand.
AAGCCAAGCCCTGGCTGGGACACTGGAGACACTGCCACAAGATTGCTGGGTGATCCACAAGCAAATTAATTTCATCAGCCTTGGTTTTCCCTTTTTTAAGAGGGCAAATGGCTCCCCTGACAGGCTCATGTCCATCTGCCCACGACAGTCAGTGCTGCAGGGTGTTTTTCCTATGTGGGAGTGCAGTGTCAGAAGAGAATGACGTTTTTCTCTGCAATTTGTTTCTTCCTCTCTGATACATTGGAGTGTCCAAAGACCAAACTGAGCACAGATTAATTTTATTTTTTCCTAAAGCAAATAGCCAGCTCATCACAGGGTGGGTGAGGTGCAAAAAGCAGCACCTTCAGTCCCACACCTTCCTACTGCGCTTCCTCCTCTCTAAGGAGCTGAAGAAACAGAGGAGACCCGGGCACAGCAGAGCCCATGATCATTTCTCCAAGTCCTTTTGCCCATTTGTCTCCACCCTGCAGATTGTTTAGCATGAAGAAAGCAATTTTTTCCCTTTGATACTGAGAGCAGAGAGAAGGGTAATTGGAGCCTGGGAGGCTCAGTAGCTATTGAGCCATCTCAGCCCTCACAGGCCTCTGATGTGCTGTAAAACGCAGAGGGGAGTTACAATTACTACCTATTACTTGCCCTGGGTGATGATTTATCTTGTAGCCACATGAAAGCAAAGTCCCTCTGATCTGGTTCTTTTTTCCACTCCCCCCCTGCACCTGATCAGGATGTATCATATTTCAGATTAAAGGGATTTTCTTTGCCAGTGCTGAAGGAAAACCTGTGTGTGATGTTTGATTATTCTGTCCTTTAAAATAATATCCCCAATAAGAAGGGAGTTGTTGCTGTGCTGGTGTCCTGAGAAATCGGATGCTGAAGTGGATACCTGGAGCATCTCATGAAGTACCACAGAGCAAATGGTTTAGTGGATGTTTTTTAAGCTCCTTTGGAGGGGGAATGATGATTCATTTGTTGAGGAGTGATCCGGGATGCAGGAAATGAGGCCTGAGTTTCTTCTGTTGCTGCAGATGCAACAGGAAAATGAGTTACAGGCAGGACAACAAATTTGGTGGCTGCCCTGGGACATATTGCCTTTGGGATGCCAGAGTGTGGGAAGTGTCACACAAGGTCAGAGCCCTTCACCTGTGTGCTTTGGCCAACAACTGGCACTGCAGGATGAGATCTAGGGAGCCCTGATGGATTAAAGGAGCTAAATGGGGAGTTTCTGCCTTATTCTGGGATTGGTTTTATTTTTACTCAGGTGACTCCTCAAGACCTGGCCCCTGAATTGCTTCTTGGGAACAGGCAGCAGCCTCTCCTGCATGTCATCTCAGCACTGTTATAGCATTATACCTCTGGAAATAGCCAAGATGTTCTAAACTTGACATTTTCCCTTCTTTTCATGGAATATAATAGCACATCACAGGCGTAGGCTGCATGAGAAACCCTCCTGGCAAGCAGCAGTGCCACTGATGGGGAGGATCGTGCCTGTGATGTCTCTTTGTCTGCTGCTCCCCTCCAACTCCTCTCTATTAACAGATGCTTTTCAAGGCAAAGAGAGAGGCTGTACATAACCCGAACTCCCACCACTTCAAGGCAAATGAGGCCCTTTTCCTTCAGCAGCCTGTTGGAAGTGCAAGCCACAGACCTGCCAAGTCTCACACACAGAGCAGGGAGGGCTGATCTGCCTCTTGCTTCTCCTCCTGGCTCATCCAGCATCCCTCACTCCACTGCAGATTCAGCCGATTTGGGATCCACGGCGGTGTCGAGGCAGAGGGGAGGTGGTGGCCTGGTGAGTTCCCTTCATGAAACAGCTTTGGGTGGTGATGTGGTGTCATAAAATCACAAATCACAGAATGGCTTGGGTTGGAAAGGACCTTAAAGATCATCCAGTTCCATCCCCTGCCATGGGCAGGGTACCTTCCAATAGACCAAGTTGCTTCAAGCCCTGTCCAACCTGGCCTGGAACACTTTCAGGGGTGGGTCAGCCACAGCTTTTCTGGGCAAGAAAATAATGGCTTCTGCTTTCGAGATGCTTGAGATGATCTGTAGGATCAGATGCAAGAGAGGGGAAAGGTCCCAGGAAAAAATAAAGGTGCTGGTCCAGCCTGGGTTTTATGTGCCACCACAGGAGAGCTTCAGCCATGGGCCTGGAGAGCTCTGGTGTCACTCGGGCTGTGAGTGCTGCTTGTGCTTCAGGGCATAGAAAACACCTGGATCTGAACACGGATCAGAAGGTGCTGTTGAGGAGCCAGGAGCAGCTTGTCTCAATCAGAGATGCTCTGTTGGTCTCTTGGAGAAGCTCTCATTTGGGATGGGGACATGGCAAAAGGATGTCACCAAACGCTGTCACGGCCATGAAGGCTGTTCATAATGTCCTTGCAGCCCATCTGTCAATTTGTGGTGGCTCCTGGTGAGGCTGGAGACTGAAACATTATTTTAATGGTCCATTTAAAAGCACAGAGTCCTTTCAAAAATAGCAATGGCTGCAAATGAAATAATTTGCTGGATACAGACATAAAGAAGCACATAACGGCCCATAAAGGGCATGATGTCCACCAGTAGCTCTGGAGTCCATAGATCAAATGCTGCTGTGACCTGCTCTGCTCTGACAGCTGAACATTCCCCTGAGAGGATGCATGTTACTTTTTTAAAATAGACATGGCTGTGCTTGCTCAGAAGGCAACAGGATTTTTTTGCTGCTCTTAAAAACCTGCCAAGTGCCAGGGGAGTCATCACTAGCTCTGAGCAGCAGCACAGCCTTACTCCAAAGACATTAAGCAGCAATGTTTCATGGCTTTATTTAGCTGTATTTATGAAACACCTTTGCAGAGAGGAGGATCCACCCTGGGAGCATCTTTGCCCACCCTCCTATCACCTGCACAGCTTCCAGGATATGGTTTCTCCCAAGAATGGAAGAGCATCTCCAGCACTGGCAGCTAATGAATGTCAGCTGGAGCACCCCCATGGACCCTCCACTGTTGTGCATTTGGACTGGGGAATTATCTGGGTAAGAAATAAGCCACCAGCCAACCTGAGAGCTTGTAGATTCTTCCTTTGATCTACTGCCAATCCCTGGATTGAGTGTTGGTGTTGCTTTCCCCCTGAAGGCAGGGGGAAAAAGGATAAAAAAAGGAAGACAGGGTTTGGTTCTGCTAAAGGAAGCAAGCTCATGGCACCCTGAGCAGTGTAAATGGGGAGAGAAGAGGGTCTGCTCAAGTCCTTGGAGTGATTCAGCAGGACAATTCAGATGAATAAGGGCTACTCTGGGCTGTCCTGGAGGCTGCTCTGCATTATCTGAGCTGGTGCCACATCCTGCAGATTGTAAAATATCCTTTATTCAAGGTCTCTGCCTCTCCCTACTGCTCTCACCACTGGTCTGTGCCCCACTCCTGGTGCTGAGAGGGATTTTTAGAGGGTCCTTGTGGGCCCTGGTTTGGGGCACAAACAGCCCCTGGTCTCTGAGAGCTCAGTCAATATGTGCATTTTCCAAATGCACAGGGCATGGAAGCAATTTCTTTTTTCACCCTAGAGAGCAACTGGTGCAGCAACGTGTTGCAATTTCCCCTGGAATAATGCTTTGGGAAACCAACAGTTAGTCGGCTGTGGCAATTTTCTTTCTTTTTTTTTTTTCTTTTTTTTGCTTTCTGGGTGATTGCTGAGCAGACCTAGAGAGGAAACTGCGGGAGCAGAGCCTTTGATTGGTATTTCCAAAAGAAACACAGTGCTGGGATCAAAACATCTCCAGCAAAGACTTTCCCTCCAGCTCCTCAGATCCTCATCCCACAGCTCTCACGGGTTACCCAGCCTGCTGAGTGACTAATTCCAGCTCCTCTCTGGAATTGCCTTGGCTGGAGACTATAGCTTAAAATGCTCCCAACTGTGGGAATTTCGCTGTAGCACTTTCCCTGATTTATGAGTAGAGATGGATATGGAAAGAAGTCCAAACCTTCTCTCCAAGACCAGTCTCATCAGGCCCTGGGCAGTATCAGACCCCTTCCAGACCCTGGGCAGAGCGAGGAGGAGCTGGGAAGCTGCCAGGGAGAAAGAAGGCAGTGCTGGCCTTGGCCAATGCTTGACCTCTCAAGTGCTTCTGCAGTTCTCCAGGGTTGTAACAGATCTCTTCACCCTTGTATGAATTCCTGGGAACTGTAGTTTCTCCATATTTCTTCAGGGCAAAGGAACCAGCACACCCCTGGAGGGCTCTGGAAGTACAAGGTGAACTTAGGAATGGTGACAGAGCCTCAGTGTCTTTTGGAATTTGGGATTTCCACTTACAGACACTTCTGACTCCCTGGGATAAAGTGGCCTTGAACAGAAGGAACAAAGCATTATCTTTTCCAGGGGAACATATGGAAAAACTCAGTTCAGCTGGGATTGTGAGGCGTTGGGCTGTCAGGAGCAGCAGAGGACTCGGGTATCAGAACTCTGTCAGTGCTGAGCTTCATCCAGGGTGACAGAAACAAACTGATCCATGGTTATGAGGGCAGATAAAGCAGGGAACTGCATTTTCATGGCTGAAGGTGTGGGGCCTCCTTACAGGCCCTAGACAAGGTGAGTTTCTCTGTCCTGGGATGGCAAAGGGAATTCATGGAGAATGACAAGCTGCTGAGTGAACGTGTTGCAATTTCAAATCACCACTGAGGAGCCCAAACTGGATTATCATGGCAAGACAGAGCAGGCAGCAATTTTTTTGCACAGGATTGATTTCTGTAAGATGCAATCTTATGGATATCTTCTTTCTTTAGAATGATTGGAGATGCATCTTCTGTCCTGCTGGGATTTTACCATAAAAACTTCACCAAGTTTGTGGCATTACTCATGATTAATTTAGGTGAGGCGAAAGGAGAGGTGGCTGCAGCACTACCAACACATTTCCATTATGCAGCCTTAGGTCTCCAGTTGTTTATAATTAAAAGCCATACCATTATCCAGACTTTTCAGACAGAGAAAGCGAGTCACATTTTAGTGAAAACCTTGTCAAAGTTCATTTGGCAGAGGTGGAAATAGCTCAAAGGGTTTGCAACAACACTGCAACAGTTCATATGTGTGCAAAGACCAAGAATACCCAAATGTGAAATTAAATCACTAGTGTGAAGAACTGAAATTCAAGGAGTCATAGCAGTAAAAATCAATCAAGGATCAGCTTTATTCATATAGTAACTGGAACAGACATAAAATTGCAAACAGGTTCTTAGAAATGTTGTCCAGGGGTGGTTACATGCTGTGATGATTGATGGGTTGAATTCTTAATACTCCCTTTGGGTTTACTATAAGCTGCTCACACTTATTATAGATCTACTATATTTAATTTTGTTACCAAGTTAATTGTATTTTCCCTAAGAGCTCCAGTAGCCTGCTGTGTATTTCTGTGTCTTTCCCAATGAACTGCTCCACTTATTGGCTAATAACTGACTGCAAGAATTTTTCTTTATAAATGCAGACTCCTTAAATGTTCCTGATAACGTGGTCTGCATAAGTATTCCTCTGGCTTCTCTTTCAGTTTGCCTTGCTCTGAGCACAGCAATACTTCGAGCTACTTAAAGGTTTAGTGCCCCTTTGTCATATTTACTATCAGCATCTGAACTGCAAATAGAAAAATGACTGGTTTGTAAAAGCCACTCTAATTGCTCCCAAATCTCCCTTAGTGCAAGTGAATCTTGAGACAAAGGCTTAGAAGGACTGGTTTTGTCAAACTGTGCAGTGTAGCTTGGAAATATTAGGGAAATAGCCAGGGAAGCAAGGAAAAACAGCCTTTCAGTACCTAAAGGGGCTATGAGAGAGCTGAAGATGGACTTTTGACAAGGATCCTTGCTGGATCTGGCCTGGAGATCCAGTGGTTTATCCTTCCTTGACTACCCTTGTTCATGTAACCTCACCCTTTGCTGCCCAGGCTGCTGGAGTGGGTAATTAGATCTGAAATGAATACCCATAATGGATATAAATCATCCTCTGCAGACCTACAAGGTGCTTACAAAGGAAAATAAACTTTTAAGGGAGTCTATAAACTTAGGTTTATGTCCTGATTTTGGCTGGGAGAGAATTAATTTCTTCTTAGTCCCTGGTACAGTGCTCTGCTTTGGATTCAGTACGAGAATACAAGGCTGTTTTTTTTATTTTTCCCTGGTGATAGCAAGTGTCCCTTTGGGCGAGTCACTTTGGTATCCTCCATCAGGAGAAATCTCAGGGAGACAGGAGATCATCCTGAGGACATGCACGAGCTCTGGCAGCCTGTGAGGCTCAACCTGGAAACAGCTGGACAAAGTTCTGTGGCCTCTGCCATGCACTGTAAATGCATCTTTTGTTTCACAGCTGAGGAAGCCTGAGGCAAGAGGAGTTGAAACTTGGCCTAAAGTCACACTGGCAGCCAGACATTTCCCACGAGTCACAAATCATGGAAATTATTGTGATGCTTTCTAAGACTTTTGAATTTTCTTTCTGTTTAATCTTCCTTGAAGTACCAGTTAGGACATGATGCTGAATGACAGGCATCTATTAAGGGTGTCATCACGGATCCTTCTCCTCAGGGTGGTTAAAAATGCAGAGAAAATGGTAAGTAAAGGATCTTTAGATACTAATGAAATGGTCAAATGCAAGATGACATTCAAAGGTAGTATATACAGAGGAATATATTCTTACAAAGCTTTCATAAAGAGAAGCTCTAAGTTGGCTGCTACAATCCAGAAGAGAAATCTTAAAAAGCTGTGGCAATACTTCCAGAGGTGCTCAAAAATGAAAACAGCATGGGAGGGTTGTAAGTAAGAGCAGATAACAAATCAGAAACCCTCACTTGGCTTTTTCTGCACATCCACAGTGTGTCTGCATTAGGTTGTGGGCAGTGCTGCTCCCCCAGCTCAGAAAGGACATCTCAGATAAAACAAACTTGAAAAAGACACAGTGAAGGACATCAGAGATGGCCAAAGATATGGAACAACTTCTGTTTGAGGAAAAGGGAAGTAAGTAAGATCCTTCAGCCTGGAACAGAGATTAAAAGGGAGGGAATATGATGGAGTTGTGTAAAAGCAGCAGGAGCGTGGAGAAGATTTAAGGGGGCAGTTCAACACTGTTTCTCATAATGAAGAGACAAAGGGCCACTGTCAAGTGGTCAAGTGGGAGGCTTTAAAGCAGCAAAATAAATTTCCTTTTGCAATATGCATTTTAATGTGAGGAACTTGTTTTAAGACCTCATTTATAGACATGCTACAGACATTCAGAAAAATCAGGGAAGAAAAGTTCTTTTAGATGCAGCTTAGCAATCATGGAAAAATGTCCTGCCACCTGTCTGAGGCATTTGGATGAGGATGGGATGAAGCACCCTATGGAACTGGTTTTCTCCATTAATTGCAGCAGGAATGCAAAGATTCAGTTTAGACTTAACAAGGATGTTTGGAACAGCTAAATGAAGGTGTGATAACTCTTCTCACCCTTTCTGACAAGTTCTCCTTGGAACTGACTTGCACAAGGCTTGTAGGAAGATAAATCCTTTCAGGTACAAGGTGATGAGCTCAACTTGTGATCAAGTCAGTAAAAAGCTGGATTCTCTGGCTCAGTGTTGGAAAAGCACAGGAACACCAGCTGTTGTCCTGGAAAGATAAGAAGCAGATCCAGAAGGGAGCAGAGGAAGGTGGAGGGGTTCAGAGTGGATATGGCACAGGAGGAGGGACAGCCCAACCCTTTGGTACACAATTGGCATCGATTATTGCTGACACTGAAAAGGAATTACAAGTGCTTGAAAGCCACGAGTGTTCCCTCAGCTTCCATAATAATTCTGAGTATTACAGATTCCTCTGGGTTTGTTTTGATGTTTTTGCAATCTCTTAAGTAGCATTTTGAGGCTACTTTTCAAAGTGGTTGCTTGTATTTGTGTTTGTTTGGTTTTTTTTTAACACAGACATGATGTGTCATTGGCTGCACCAAATAATTTTGGTCTGGTTTCCCCCCTGTATCTCACTGAGTGATGCTGTCCTAGAGGTTTTGGTCTCTCAGGTTCTGTAAGGAGATTGATTTTTTGCCCCAAGAAAGCAAAGCCTTTGTTAGTGTTCCATTGCCAAGCATCCCACGGCAAGGCAACCGAAACAGGAGGAAGGGTGATAAGCAAGTTTCTTATCCCCTGAGGTCAGTGATTATCAGTGATTTGTTTTGTGAGGTCCACTCAAACACCCACTAGGCTTGATTTGGGGATGTCTTGAGCTCTCCAAGCTCTCCAAGCTACCCCTGAAGACACTGAGAGCTGTGCCTTGAGCACAGAAAGTGGTAAACCACAGTTAAATATCTGGAAAATTGGTACCTTTGTCTCTGCACCTACTTCCCTGTGTGTAAAATGAGGGCTTTTCATGCTAGTGGCATGTTGTGAAGCCAGAAAAGTGACTTTGTTTGCAAAACTCCCAGTTTCTCTTGGGATGAGTGTCCCAGAAAAGTCCCACGGGGAATAATTCATGTTCAGTTCAGTGCAGAGGTTTGGTGCTCTGTGGGAAACAGGGGCTCAGCTCTCACACAGAGCATGGAAAAATAATGACTTGATGTCTTGTCCCCACTGTGTCAGCAGCTCCAGAAGGCAAGAGACTGGCAGGAGAAATAGTGTACAGTAATTTCATGGAACGTGGGCTTGGATTTGGGAGGATAAGTAAAAGCCAGCTTTGAGGCTGTGCTACTTTTTAAGCCTTGGAGATGTGAGAGGGGATGTGTGTGGAAGGAAGGATGGGGATGGCTCAGTGCCCAAGACAAGGGGGAAGAAGGGGATGAGGAGGAAGAGGCATCCTTTAAACTGGCATAAATAACATGACTTTGACATAAATAACACAGCTTTTGGAAGTGGGGCAGCTGCACAGGGAAGATGGGGCTTGTCAGGGCTGCTTCATAACAGCAGGGTGGGTACCAGGAATGATTTCACAGGTGGTAAAAACCCAGCCAGCACAGTCCTGATGGGACAGGCAACCTGAAGTCTGGTGCTTCTGAACCTTTTAGTGCTTGGCCTTATAACCTTAACCTTAGCAGTCGCTGCTCTTGATATAATAAATTGAGAGTATCAACAGACATTTTAGATACTTATGACATCTCCTTGAAATGGAAACATTTGATTTATACCACAACTGAAAAGCTCCCAGGGAGGTAATTTATTAAAAACAATGGAAAATGACTGCAAAGCCAGTTATTCTTCACACCAAGTGATAGGAAATGGTTATTACTTCTCCAAATTTCAACGGTGTAATAGTCACAGCCCTGAGTTTAGTAAACTAATTTCTTTTAGAGATTATGCAAGCAAATGTGTCAGTTCCATGCCACAGTTGAAACAGAAACCCAGCACTGCCCTGGCTGTGACAGGAGAAGGTTTCCTGTCCTAGAGCATGACTTCTGGCAAGTATCATATTAAAAAAATATAAAATAAAATAAAAAACCCTTCTACAAAACCAATGCTTTGTGGTACCCTTTCATGCAGACCTCAGTGCCACCCCAAGTACCATTTTTGTCATTGAAAAATTATGCTTCCAGCAGTATTGGGTATGAATTGAGCATTTTTTCTTCCTGAGTAAAGAAAAATGATGGAGTTTTTTTGTAAAGATAAAGATTCACATATGGCAAGAGGGAGCAGCAGAAAATTAATCACATCCAGACACCGAAAAACACCGTTCACGGTAAGTTGGAAAACAGCAAGAAGTGCTACAATTTAAAAGTAATATATTTAGCTAAAAACATTAACAGCTGGCTCTGTTCTTGATGAAAGCTTTCATAATTTATGTGATGAATAGCAATCAGTTTGGATGTTTTCTGGATCAGTATTTCAACATGACAGCTCATTCTGGCTGCACAATAGGTTGGTCTGTGCTGCCCTGTTAGAAACACAAGCCAAACTCTGATCACTGTGAAGACTGAAGACCCCATTTAAATGACTTCAGTGTAATGTGTGTGATCACTAAAGGAAGAACCACATTGCCATTTTCCTCCTGGCCCTGTAGTCACATTCAATTTTAAAGAGATGCGTGGCATTTGGCAAACATGAGATAAGGAGCTTTGTTATAAAAAAGAATATCAGATGGAATGGTTGCCCGGGGCTTGTTGGCAGTCTGGAAAGCTCTCTAAATAAAATAGCAGTAAGAAGGAGGAAATGAGATATCTACACTGGGATCCTACCTTTGAGGGCTGAAGCACAGAAAAGAACCAAGCAGCAGACTGGGAGATCTTGAAGGAAGAGATCTGGAGATCAATGTGAGTTTTGAAACGCTTACATAAGCAGGAAAAAATAGCAGTAGAAAAGTTTGGGTTGCAGCAGGTGTCTCTGTAGACACAGAAATAAATGTACAAATAGAAGAGCTCACACAGAAATTTCAGAGACAGCCATAAAATATTCTGGGAACAACCTGGATTTCATTAGAAAACTTTGCAAAAGAGATCTGTTGTGCCTCCCAAGCTTTCTCCTTGGACACACTGACAGATCTCCAAAGAGCAGGGCCAGGTCAGGTGCTGGAAAACAGCACTGGAAGAGCTTTGCCTTTGGTACAAGGTAATGGCTGAAAAGTTGTACCAGCAGAGGGAGCGGGACACCAGATTTCTTTCCCTACGTGTCTAATCCAAGGAGTTTCCAGAGAGAAACCAGATCCTAAAACGCAGACTTCACCCACTGATCCTCTAGAGAAAGGGTCAGTTGATGGAGGTTTTCTCCCGTGGCTATGAAGTAGCTGCAGAGGCAGAAGAATAAAATCTCCAAATATGCTTTGCAGCAAAGATTAAGCAAAAAGCTCATGATATTTTTTCTTTTCTTTTTTCTTTTTTTAGGGTACTTGTCAGACTCTGCAGTTTTGTTTTTAATGTCCTTTCAAGAGACATCTCAGACTGCAGGCATATGAGATTCAGGAGTGAATACTCTGGGCAGTGGGGCTGCAGTATGTGATGAGACCTGGATAAGGACACTGGGTCAAGTTTCTGGGGTTCTTTGGGGAAAGGGGACTGGGCTCCTTTGGCAAGGACTTTGGGAATGATGCAGTGCTGCTGCAGGGGCTACATATGGAGCACCAGCAGCAGACCACAAGCCCTACACGTCCATTTGTGAGGCAGAAGAGAGTTCACAGCGCTGGGCTGCAAACCTGGCATGAGGTCTGAGCCCAAAGAGGAGGCTGTGCAGTGCTACAGCCAAATCTGTCACATGGCAGAGGTGCAAAAACGTGACAAAGCCGACTGGAGAACATCCAGGCAATCTGAATTCACGAGGTCCTTCTGCAGGGGGGTCAGGGATGTCAGTGCTGCTTGGCAATATGACAGAGCCAGCAGGCTGGGGCCGGGCACTGAGGGCTGACTGCGATCTGCTTGACTTAGCCCAGCACGGCAGATGGAAAGCAAAGGATATAAACATCAACCTCACCTCCACAGACAGTTCACGCCATAAAAACCTCATTCCCGAGAGCAAAAAGGCTCAGCTGGCAGCTGCACTGCTCCAAAGGGTGATGCACCATCCTCCTGAGGCTGACAGGGAAAGCAGAGCACAGCTAAAGGTACCATTCCCAGCCTGGGAGCCTCTCTTTCTCCACATATTTATCTTCCTGACTGACCAGAATGTTTTGAAAGGAGATATGCACACACACACAGACCAACCTGAGTGCTTGCCCCCGGCCTCTGTTGAGTTGTGCTGCCCTATCCCACTCCAGGTACAATTTGGATAACTCAGAACAGGCAATCAGCAAATCCAGTGTTGGGATACAGCATTCAGCCTGCTCTTCTGCCTCCTGGAAGTGACTCAGGATGAGACATCCCAGCCTTCAGAAGCACCAGGATGATGTTTTTTCCCAAGCCAAGTCACACAGGTATTTAGTGGTGACACTGAGGGCTTAATTCACACAAAACTTCAGAGCAATTTTGGATGTGCTCTGATTCAGTCTTGGACATCAGAAACTGAACCTCCATCCTTCTACAGCACACTGATCTGAAGGACCCGTGAAGGGCAGGGGACAGAACTCATTTTATGGCTGGGGCCAAGTCACATCACTTGTTTCCATCTCCATGTTTTGAGAGTGGGTGTGGAGAGATCACTTTCCAACAGCACCAAATATGCCAGAAGGAAGGAGGCAGAGGGAGAGATCTTCCCTCTTGGCTTAACTGCCCAGAGGTGTGGAGCAGCCTAAAGGAATTGATCTGATGTAGGCAGGGAGAAGTGTGGGAAGGAAAAGCTGAGGATAATGTGTCACTGGGAGCTTTGAGGAACCACAGAACAGATCTGAAGACACCAAAACCTTTGCAGTGATGATCAGGCCTCAGCCCATCAGCATCTTTCCTGTGTGCACAGACAGCAAATCTCTGCCACCAGGAGGTAGTAGAGATTTTTGATTTTTTTTAATGCTACTTTCCATGAACTCTCTATCTCCTCAAAACACCATCTGGGAAATTTCATAGGTGCAGATGTGTCAAAAGAGCCAGGATTTTATCATTTGCAAGAAATCTGCCTTGTAAAAATGCCCAACAGTGCATATTTGTTGTGTGTGTTACATTGTGGGTCCTGCTGATGTCAAAAGCCATTGAAAAACCATCACAGTCAGTCTCAGAAGAGATTTCTGACACCCCATCATGAGCTCAGTATTGTCCTGACCACCAGCCATCCAGACACTTCCACATCAGTGCATCTGCCTGGTCACTTCCAGCCTCCAGATCCAGGGGCAGGGATAAATACACAAAATCTTACCAGCTGCTCAAGAAACTGGTGTGGGTTTCATCACAGCTGAGTCCTGACACACAGGGCAGAACTCCAGTTCCTCCTAAGTGACAGACTGTCCAGGGATCAATTCCTGGTTTGAATGGGAAGGGCAGGAAAGCAGTTCCTTGGAAATACCAACACAGATTTATTCCAAAAAGTACCTGGTGTCCTCTAGAAATAATGATTTAATTTTCCTATCCCTTCCACTGCAGTCAAACTGGAATCTGAAAGCTCAGCAGACTTTGTCAATCTGAATTCTCACTACTCCCAAGAAAGATCTGCTGGTACACGTGGCCACAGCTCTCCTGAAAAGAGCAGAAGAATTTAGTTGTGGTGGTTTTTCATTCTCACACCCTGCTGAAGAGGTGGGAGTAGAAAAAGAAGAGCAATGGATATTGCTGTGTATCTCTAGCTGCCAAAGGGGAAGGCAAAAACACGGTCAGTACTTTGTAAGAATGGGTCTCAGCTCGTCCTAAGTGATGCAGAACACAGTGGCCATGTGCTATTTGCATTTATATGGAGTTCTGTAACTGCTAGTCTTATTTTGTCATTGAGACTGAGCAGTCTTGGATGATCCTTAGGGAGCAAATACCTGCAACAACCAGCTGCAATTTCAACTGAGTCTCTTCTCTGTTTGCCTCCCTTTGAAACAGGCATCAAAACATTGAGACAGCGCTACTGCTAAATAAATGTTTCCAGGAAATGTTTGAGTGTGGGCTCAGAGGAATAACTACATCCCCTTGCTATTTGCAAACAAAAATGATGAGTGCCCTGAAAGCTCCTTTCTTGCTGCCTTTAGTTAGAATGAATGTACTGAGCCGGGGGCTTTCATTTTTATACACCACGGGGGCAATTGTTAATTGGCCCCCTGATTCCTGGTGTCCCAAGTGGATCAGAGCATGGATATATCCATACAAATTGGTTTGGAACATGTAGACTGCTCTGGCAGCTTTCTCCTCCATCCTTAATGCCATCTTTGTGTCATGGTTTCAGAAAGAATTGATTGTTTCTTGTTCTGCCTCCCATCAATGAAATCAACTGGCATTAAAAAAGCTGCCTTGCTCATTGCCAAATCAAATCCTTTTAATATCTGGAGATGCTCTGAAATATGTTGGAACTGGATTTCAGATTTTGGTCCAAGCTGGAATCTCCCCAGTGCTGAAACAGAGGGGGGGAAAGCTCTTAAAACTGAGCTGCCAACTTGAGGCATCTCTACATTAAATAATTTCGTATTGTCCACGAGTCCTTTTGACCTTGAGCCCCTCCTTCATTCCTGATGTGCATGAGGCAGATAAAGCAAGAACTGGCTTTGCTCCAGTGACTTTCATGGTGCCACTTCAGAGGACAATTAAAGGAACTTCAAACACTACAGATTTTCTTTTCCCTATCTATGAGTCCAGCTTCTTTGTGTTTATGCTGGTTTTACACCAGTATGACTTGTCTGAAAGGAGAACTGGGCCCGGAACACACAAAATAATTTTCTCCAAATGACAGCAGAGAAGTCCTCTTGGCCATGACTTTTTGAAGGTTCTTGCTAAGGTATAATCCAAGCCAAAATGGCACATTCTTGTTTAAAAAACCAGCGTATTGGCAGGATGAAAACAGCAAATTTTGAATGATCAACTTGTAATTAATTTTTCACTTAAAAATCTCATTTGGCATTAAACAATCCTCTCTGTGTGAGTCCTTTTTTCCCTTTTTCACACATTCACAGGCTCACAGGTAAGCTGCATGACAGACCAAAGCTGCCTGTTGTTTTTCCTCTAATCTCTCAATCCTGGTAACAACACAGGGCAGAACCTCCTCAAACAGATGAGACAACAGGATTGGCAACAACCTCTGCTCATGGAGAAAAATTTCCCCCTTCTCTCACCTCAGGTGGACCGGGGAGGTACATGGAGGATGATGGAGTAGAGGAGGAGGGGGGCATGGAATTGGCATGGGAAAGAAGAGAACTGGGTTGTGTTCCTCAAAGCCTGTGGCTGATCTGCTTAGGGCTCTCAGGCAACCACTTCAACTCTAAGCATTTTTTGCCACCCCTCTTGCCCTGCCTCTTTCCCTAAATCCTAAAGCCCTCAGGCTCTGCGGTGACCTTATCGAGGCTTTCAGTACCTAAAGGGGCTCTAAGAGAGCTGGAGAAGGACTTTGGATAAGGGCATGGAGGGACAGGGAATGGCTTCACACTGCCAGAGGGCGTGGTTAGGTTAGATTTTAGGGACAAATTCTTCCCTGTGAGGGAGGTGAGGCCCTGGCACAGGGTGCCCAGAGAAGCTGTGGCTGCCCCATCCCTGGCAGTGTTCCAGGTCAGCTTGGATAAGGTGTGGAGCAAGCTGGGATAGCGGAAGGTTCATGGCAGGAGGTTGGAATGAGACGATTTTTAAGGTCCCTTCCAACCCAAATCATTCTCTGATTCTCTGCTGTCCATGACCCTTTGGGCTGTTTGTCCAACATGGGGAGCTCTGAGCTGTCACCATTGGGTCTTTAGGGTATCTTTCCACACAAATAAGGAACTGCAAAGGAGGAAACGATGCCTCTTGCCTCACAGAGAACAAACCAGAGGTGATGTGGTCAGAAACCAGGCAGATAAGGAAAGGTCTGCCTCTTCAGGCTCTGCTCACGGGAGGATACTCACGGTTTCATGACAGCCCCATCCAGTGGGATTTGAAAGGCAGCTGTGAAGTACACCCAGACTCTTGTTCCTTTCTATTTGAGGCTGTCTGGGAAAGCTGTGAGCAGCAAAAAAAGGACATTGGGACTGTCTGCAGAATCAGCAAGATGATCAGGAGACATTTACATTGTTCTCTCACTTGAGAAGTTATTTTTGCAAACATATGGCCTGGAGTTAAGTATGGGTTTTTTTTAAAACACTGTGGCCAAATTCTGCGGCCAGTAATGGTTTAAGGCTCTTTCTTCTCCTAGAGAAAGACACTAATTTGTAAAGTCTGGGGGAAATTCACCCTGTACAATATGCTACAGGTTAAATTGACACTTTTAAAGCTCCTTTCTGGATCAAGCCTCATATTTTAGTCACAGAATGGTAAATACACAAATCTCTCTGCAAAATCACTTCAGCATATTTGTGCAAATAATGACTTTGATGGACCTGTTAACTTGAAGAAAGGAAAAAAGTCTCCATGTGCCCCTCACCATGTGTCTTTTTCTTGATAATAAATGTAGTTAATACATCTTGCTCAGCAAGGTTTCCTCTGCACACCTTGAACTGTAACTTGCAAAAAGCCCAATTGCAGAGAAAGCAATTTGCTTGATCCTTCTGAAAAGAAAAATAATCAGCATAGTAAGAATTCAGAAACAATACAGAGCTGCAATTCATTATAAGCTTTCAATGAGACAGAAGGTATCACTGTGCATCCATTGCACAGAGTGATGTTGGAAGGGAACCACAGGCAGGAGCAATTTCAAGAATGGCTTTGCTTGTATTATCATCTAGTGATGTTTAAACATGCACAGCATGTCCTTGAAAGCCCAGGGATAAGAGGAAGAGAGGAGATGAAAAATTAAGCCTGAACTAAGGTATTTGGAAAGCTTGAAGCTTAGAGTTGTTTCTGGGTACATCAGTTTAACCTTCAAATGAACCAGCCATTTCTTTCTTTCTCTTCAAAGTAACACTTTTAAGTCCCAAAATTTGACTTTGAAGC
This sequence comes from Aphelocoma coerulescens, assembly GCF_041296385.1. Taxonomy (NCBI): domain Eukaryota; kingdom Metazoa; phylum Chordata; class Aves; order Passeriformes; family Corvidae; genus Aphelocoma; species Aphelocoma coerulescens. The sequence continues at coordinate 63,621,567 of NC_091019.1, forward strand.
TGAGATCAATGCTGGTAATGTTCTCATAACACCAACTCCCACTGGAGGTGAAATTGGGAAGGGGGGGACTTGTGGTTTGTTCAGAGATTCCACACGACACAAGTGATTTTTGCATCAACTGTGTTTCCCTAAGTAGGACAGGGAATTTTAATCCTGCAGAAGAGCTTAGAGCCTCACCAGCTCCTACTGACCCAGCACCTCTCAAAGCCAACTAATACCTGGTCTGGCTCTCAGCTGCTCTGTCCCACGGTCTGGGAAATCCTGGAGGGGTGAGGGCTGCTTATGGCACTCCACAGATTAGAAGTAAAAGCAAATGTCTGATGTCAATTGGTGTAAATTCGCCATGCAGGGGTCTGTGCTCCTGTTGGACAAATACAAAAAAAAAAAAATCTATACATTGAAAAACATGAAAAGTCACCGGTCTTGTTTCATAGCTAGCTTAAAAGGGGATGGGGGAAACTGAAATAAGCTGTGCCTTGAATTTGTGAGTTATTTTGGTGGTTGGTGGTTGATTTATCACTGATTTGTAACTGCCCTTAGTATTAGCCAGCAGCAGGGCAAGAGATAAGCAATCAACATCAAAAAGGTATTTAATATTGCAAGTGCATTTTCATATCTGCATCCACACACCAGAGAACCTTGATCTTCAAAGCACTGTACAAACACTAACCAGCTAATGACTCCCTGAGCAAAGCCACAGCAACGGCTATTTTTAATACATCTATTATTTGTTTGTGCTCATATAAAGGCAGTTTTGTGCCATCAGCTTATTCAGCCAAGTACAGAACGCAGAAAAATGCATGTGAGCAGAGGAGGAAGCAAAGGATATGGAATGTCTTGATTGGGTTCTCCATGTACTAGTTAATGAAGGTGGATGGATAGAAAAGGAGTAAGTGAAGGTAAGTATGACAGAGCCACCAAAAAAAAAAAAAAAAAAAAGTGAGTTGATTACTGGACAGAAATACATTTTAAAGGAAAAAACGCTGGTTGCTAATGGTCCTTTCAGTCTACAACAGAGAAGCACGGCAAGGACCAGCAGCACGAAAAGTCTGCTTGTTGCCAGACACAGAATCAGCTTCTGGAATGACTAACAAAGCCAAATGGTGAATTTGTCACCTCTTTTTTTTTTTTTCAAATGCAGACAAGGATTTTGTGGACATTGTATGGAGAGATGTTAAAGCAGGTGTACAACCTGTCTGCGTAGCTGAGGGCAGAGATCGCTTTTCCTCCTCTGAACTCCCAGAAAGTGTGGGACAGCAGAGCTGCCACCACTGAGGCAGTGTTTCCAAGTGACACAGAGAGAGACAGGGGCTCCTCTGCAGGGATGTGATGAAGGCATCAGATCAGAGGGCTGGAGCTCCTCTGACATGGGGACAGGCTGGGAGAGCAGGGGCCGCCCAGCCTGGAGAAGAGCAGCCTCTGGAAAGAGCTTAGAGCTCCTTCCACGGCCTAAAGGGACTCTGAGAGAGCTTGGCAGGGACTTTGGACAAGGGATGGAGAGAAAGGACAAGGGGGAATGGCTTAGACAGGACATGGGGGAACTGGCAGAGGGCAGGGCTAGATGGGGTATTGGGAGGAAATTCTCTGTGAAGGTGGGGAGGCCCTGGCACAGGCTGTCCGGAGAGGCTGTGCCTGCCCCATCTCTGGAAGTGTTCCAGGCCAAGTACGATAGGTCTTGGAGCAACGTGGGATAGTGGAAGGTGTCCCTGCCCATGGCAGGGAGTGGAACTGGATGAGCTTTGAGGTCCTTCCCAACCTAAACCATTCTATGACATGGACAGCATGGAGTGATGAAACCTTGTCCCCTCAAGAGTTCGAATTAAAGGACCCTTTCCTTCCTCTGACACCTGTGTGCAGCCCCTGGGAGGGTCAGATCGGAGGGCCTGAACCTGCTGGACCAGTTCAGGACACCCTCCTGTCCCACCCCAAACCGCAGCTCCCAGCGCCTGGCGAAGCGCGGCCCATGCCGGGGTAACCCCGCTCAGCTCCGCAGCCCACGGAGGGTTTCGGGGCGGACAGGGTGACAGCGACGCTCCTTTACACACACACACCGCGACTGAACCGAGGGAGGAGACCCCTGAGCGTGCCGGGGGCAGGATCCGACCCTCAGCCCCACATCCCGCCTCACCTGAGGCCCGGCGGAGCCGCCCGCTGCCTTCCTTCCATGCCCACAGGGCGGGGGCCGCGCTGCGGAGCCCGTCCTGCACCAGGCGGCGGAGGCAGAGCGAGCGCCCCGCCGGCACCGCGAGCTGCGGCGGCCGCGCTCCTCCTCCCCCTCCTCCTCCTCCTCCTTCTCCTCTCCTCCTCTCCTTCCTCCCCCTCCTCCTGCTCTTGCTGCTGCTCCTGCCCTCTCGGCTGCGCTCGCCGTCCCGCCCGGCCGCCCCGCGCGGCTCCTTCCCTCTATGGATGGGAAGGCAGCACCCAACGGCGTGGCCACCATCGAGGACAGGATCCTGCGCATCACCGGCTACTATGGATATTACCCGGGATACTCCAGCCAGAAAAGTAAGGCTCCCTCCTGCCTCTCCCGGCCCTTCAGGGGGTGTGTGTGTGTCGGCAGAGCCCTGAGGGTGCCCGTGCCCCACCCCCCAAGAGCTGCCCCATGCCTCGGGGTGAGTGTGGGGCACGGGGCGCGGGGTGCCCGCTGTCCCCCGAGGGGACGCGGCGGCTCTGCGGCTGGAGACGGGGGTGGCGGCGCTTGGCCGCGGAACTTCGCGGCTCGGAGCCTCTCAGGGCGGGCGTTTTGGGGTTTATTTTTCATTTCCACCCCTCCCACTCCCATCCCCGCCGGGGTGGGGGGGTTCGCTCGCCGCCTGCCCCGCGCCCGCCGCACCGGGAAAGTTTCAGTCCCGGTGGGTCCTCCCGAGCGGGCTCGTCAGCTCCTGAATTATTCATCTTTCTCTCGAAACTAATGAGATTTTTCCAGAAAAGTGGGGAGTTACCGACGATGGGGGGGATCCTTCGTGCCGCTTCAATACCAGACACTTGCGGTTTACGGGGTTGGTGTTGGTTTGGGATATTTTTTTTTTTTATGTGTGTTTCTATTTATTTATTTCCCTTTAACAAAGAAGCAGAAATTAAAGCAGGTTGTCCTTGCAGAAATTCCGTAATTTTTTTTGCTTTTGAAGTTTTTAATTAGGAGCAGCAGGTTTCTAGCAGCTGGGAGAGCCTTAGTGGGTTTCTCTGGAATTCTGGCGGTCCCAGCACTCTGTTTGACGGGGAAAGTTTGGCTGATGAAAGAAATGATTCATTTTTACCACCAAGGAAATGTGTGCAATCAGGTTTTCTTGTATTAGTAGTTGCTTTGCAGTTGGCAAAGCTATGACATGCCATAGCTTAATGAACAGAAGAGGAATCGAGGCCAAATGAGGGGCAAAACAAAGGAAAGGCCAAGAAGCCCTCTTGGGTGAGGTGAGCACTAAGGAGCAGACTTTCTTCTGCGTATTCTCCTTGGAATATTCTGCTTTCCAGAACAGCCAGTGCAGTACTCTCCGGCTCCAATGCAATAATAAACCAAAACACAATTAATAAACTGTTAATATCAGAAAAACACATCTGTAGGCTTTTTATGATGGAGGAAAGCCATGCATTGAAGCCACTTAATAAATAAAAATTCCTCTGTGTAATAGTAGCTGAAAAATCCAAGTCAAGCCCAGTGGTTTTATCCAGCTGTTATTTGTGGCACACTAACAGCATGACAGGTGTTATGAGCATTTACTTGGTGAGGCCAGTTGGTTTTTCTGTAGCCAGAGGAGTTGGGAAGAAGCTCTGAACAGTCTGAAGGTATGGCTGTATGTCAGTCCAGGGATTAGTTAAGTCTGAGCCAGGTGAGACCTGTGTCCCAAATTCTGCAGTGACTCCAGAGTATCCCTGCAATGTGATGTACCAGAGAAGGGTGAAGATTCTGGCTTAATAGTTTGTTGCAAGTTTGCTTCCATGGCAGAATGCAATTTTTCAGTCTGCAGCAACCCTCCCACGCTGTATCAAGTTATAGATCTGAATCCAGTGTTGTCAATCCAAGTGCTCTGTGTGGTGCAGTGGGAATGCCAGGAGAGCACTGCCTGGACAGAGAAAAGCTCTGTTAGTCCATGAGCAGGTTCTGCAGATGCTACAAACTGCATCTGCTTAACATTAGAAAAAGCATGCCAGGAAAGACCAAGGCTTTCAAAAGTGCTGACTCTTGGGATTTTGGTGCAAGTCTCCTGGCCTTTTGTGCCTTTCTGGCTGGGTGCTGAGGCAAAACAAAAGTGATCAGTATCTCGGGTTTTGCTGTTTGAAGAAAATAAGCCAAATTTGTGGTTATCATGTTTAAAGAGGAAAACTGCAAGTGTGTAACCCAGAGGTAATTCACTACTTAAATGCCTTCCTTTGGGTAAATGAAAGATGTGAACCCCTTCAAAGCTGTGAACACTTTTTAAAGCAGTCCCATAAGGTTTAGAGCCATCATCATAATTTTTGGAGTGCTTGCAGTTGGCAGATGACTGCGTTATCCTCATGGCTGTGTGGTTTGAGTTTATAAAGTACTTTAATGCTTCTGCAAAGATGTTCTGGCCTTACCTGAGGTAAAGCCAGACATCCTTCAGGCATCATGAGCATCCTCTTGGCACTCAGTGAGAGTCACTCTTGGAGGTCCTGGCTTGGAGTTCTTAGCCAAAGTGTTGCCTTCGAGTGGTGCTGCTTCAAAGTTCTGTTGACTGACAGTTCCTGTCAAGGCTAATTGTTCACACAGACGCAGCACTGTAAACATGCAAGGTGAGGAGTTCATGCCCCTAATTGTTAATGGATTTGATATCTCCGTTTATTTCAGTGAGGGTACGATTTTTGTCACCACTATCCAAACTCAGGTTTAGTGCAGGTGGACAATGCTGGTGGCACACAGTGTGCTCAGAATTCCAGGTTGGTTGTGCCCATACCCTCCCCAGTGCCAGAAGAGCCCTTTTACTGTCATATGCCCAAGCCTGTGGCACATGCAGTCATCTGCTTGCACTGTCACCTTGCTCCTGCCTGGCTCTGCAGGGTGCCTGAGGATGAGCTGTTGTCCCCAGGATGGCTCTGTGCTCTCTGCTTCTGAGCACAGAGCTGGCCAGGCACCAGATGGGGACATGATTTGGGTGGTGACAGCCTGCTGAGGGTCACCACCTTCCTTCAGGCTCCTCTTTGTCCCCAGCCTGCAGTGCCCAGCTAGTGACAGAAAGATTCATTGAGGGAAGTTGAAGGCAGCAGTGGGTGGCTGCTGTTCTGCTCACTCTTGGGGGTACCTGGAAGATGACAAGGAAAGCTGAAGGCTTTGTGGAATGTGTTGGTGGTTTGCATCCCTCCTTCAGTGGATTGGTTTGTGTTCCATGGTCTAACTGGAGATCGTGCCATGGTGTCTGTGTGTGAAGGCTGAGCACTGCTCACAAACAGCCATGAAATCTAATGTTAAAGCACTGTGGTGTTCAAGAGCTGTTATCACAAAGAACTGCAATATCTCCTAGTGACTTGTGCCTCATTGTCTATATTTGAGTGCATTAACCTACTTCAGACTTGGGGTGTGCATGTGATGATTCTTTTATTAATTTTAAGTCAGGCACTTTTATCATTTTATTTGTCCTTAAAAAAGTTGCTATAGAAGGAAAATACCTATTTTATTTCTCTGTAAATCATCTGAATAAGCAGCAAATGTATTTTGGTCTGCTATTTACATCCATGTCTATTGCAAAAATCCTGTATGCTGCCTAAAAAGAACAAGATAGGATTCTTCCCCCCCCCCCCCCCTCACTTGGTGCTGAGATGGAATGGAGTCTTCCTGATCCCAGTCACCTTGTACCTTTGGATGCATGGCTTGATCCCTCACTTCTTGCATTTTAAATGTACAGAGTATATATGACATGTCTGGCTTTTGTGGGAAGGCAGGGGGGCTGTGTCTCTCTTCCAGCCAATTTCTTCAGAATTCATAATTTCCAGGGCATGGTGCTGTTGTAGATCAGATGCTTCATCCTCTGACCTGGGGCTGAAGATGAAGCTCCCCTTGGCTTCATGTTTCCATGTGTGCATTTTCATTTGGTCTGATGCAACTTTTTCATCTACATGAACAGTGGGAGACTCTGTTCCCTCTCCTGACCTTTGCTGTACCTTCTCATTCTTTTCTGATTTTTCTGCTGGCAATACAATCATGTTTAGTATCTCCAGGGTCAAGAGTATGTATGGGGTTTGTTCTTTGTGGGTTTTGATTTTTGTTTTTTTTTCTTCCTTTTTTCCTCCTCACTCTTTCCAACTGCCACCCCATCTGCCTTTCATCTCAGTACTGAAACCTTTTTTAATTTCACACTACAAAGTTCCTCTCCTTCAAGTCTCTCCTAACACCTCTTCTGTGCCTTCCACTGAATTAAAACTGCTCCAGTCAAAGTTCCTCATCTCTGATCTCCATCAGCTTCACCAAGTCAAGTTCTGCCTGTGCATTGTCTTTCTGATGGAGCCCTTCCCACTATCCACTAAGCCTTAGTCTTGCAGGATGCTGTTGGCATCACAGATCTGCATTTCTCTAATGCTGTTTTCTCAGGCTTGGACAAGCACAGCACAACTTTACTGAAAATGCAGTGGTTCCTCACATGGGCCGTCACCTTCTCCTTTTCATCCTCCTTGGAGAGCTTCTCTTAACGAGCACTTGTGGCTGGAGTGTTTGATTCCCACCCCTGCAGGTTATGAACACCCATCTCCATGAGGCACATGCTAGACTTTTAAACGAGTTCTTTTGGACAGTATCCCATGCTGATTCAATCTCCCCTTTTCCTCTGCTTCAGGCCTGACCTGAAACCATGGAGTTGTGTAAGCTCCTGGAAGCAGAAGGTGCTGTCACGGGTCTGTGCAGCGGCAGGACTGTGACAGTGGGACACTGGGTGACCACTCCTCTGGTGGTGTCTGCCAGGGAGCTGGGGAGCCCTTACGGCATCGTGTGACCTTAGCAGTGCTTGGGGAAATGCTGAACCTGTCCTTGCCATGAGCACAGTGGCTGTCAGGAGCAAGCCATGTGTTTTCTTACTGCCTGGCAGAACAGCTCTAGCAAAGGTCTGTGGTTTAATTTGGCCACGTTCAGCCTCAAGTCAGCTATCTGAACTTAAGCACCTGCTTAAGTCTGAACTTGCTCTAAGCCACTGGGCTTTGACAAGGCATTGAAAGTCAAGTCCATGCTTAATTGCTTTGCCTTAATAAGCCTGGGATTAAAGCATGCTGAGGCAGCATCAGTGGCTTTACAATTCGGCTCTTGTTCTCTGTGCGGACGAAAAGGCTGTGGAGGGAAAAGCTACCCCTGAAACACTGGAGAGGATTTTCTCCTGGTTATCACAGCAGCTGTGCCAGCAGCTCTGCTGCAGTACAAATCACATGGCAAACCCAGATCATCTCTGTGCTTACTGAACACCCTGCCCTCCTGGTGGCTTGTCACTTCCAGCAAGAGGAACAAAGTCTCCGTCTGTTTACTGGAGGCACCCAGCTGCTTCTCCAGCAGTTCCCAGAGCCCGCGGTTTCTCCATGCAGAGCAGGCACAATGGGAGGCTGAGAAAAGGGCACTCGAGGAAAGATGCTTTGAAATTTGTGGTGGATGAGGCTGGTTTCATTGAGCTGTGTTTCAGGGGTCTGGGAGGGAGGAAGCGGTGTCTGAATCTCTGTGTGAGTTGAAGTCTCAGGGCTGTGTTGGCTTTACCAGTTGTGGCAGCTGTCCCTGGGCCACCTGGTAGCATTTGGGCTGCGGGGACTCCAGATGCAGGGTTAGCCTGCAATGAGCTTTATTTCAAAGCCTTTCCTTTCCCCACTGGATGGGAATTTTCCATAGGAGAGCTATTCCCTAGGAGGGTGTGCTGCAGTGGGGGCTGGATTGCAAACTGCCAGTTTAACAACTTCCCCCCAGCCCAGCTCTGGGGTACAAGTGGATGTCATGGCACAGGATGCAGTCCTGTTGCAGTTGCTTTTTCTCACAGACTTGTCTCTCTGTTTGGGTGAAAAAAAAAAAAAGTATGGCTGTGTATCAGCACTGGTAGCAGTAACTTATGAAGTAATTTCTTTCAGCAAAACAGATTTTATAAATACTCCTTTGCTGACTAATATTGGCAAGACCAAGTTTGTTTTCTTCAATGGAATAGGGCCAGGCTTTGTGTGGATTTCTGTTTGTGCTGGAAGGGACAGCTTGGCAGCCTTGCACTGGTAGCTGGCATATGTGACCTTCCCCTCACCTGGGGACACCACTTGTTGTAGAAGTTGAGGGGTCTCATCAGCTGGGAAGAGAGGAAATTGCTTCAGTCCTTGGCCTTCCCTCAGGGGCTGATTCATCTCCTTGGGGTCAAATCCCTGGGGAGCTCAGCTGTGAAACTGTGGTACTGGACATGGGTACAGTTCTGGACATCTGTGGGCAGGAGGGATGAATCCAAATTGGGAAGGACACCATGGTGAGCAGGGCAGTGAAGAGCATATCCTTGCAGGAGGAGGCTGATAGAGCTGGGCCTGCCTAGGGATGGGACCAGGGCTGCTGCTCCAAACACATCTTGGGAGGATGAACAAGGGAACATAGGAAAGAAGAGTTATTTAAACTGAAATGGCATGTTGGCACACAGGCAAATGGGTAGAAACAGGCCATGAATAAATTAAGACTGGAAATTAGCAGAAGGCTGAAATTAATGGCCAAAAATCTCGCGTGGTCTTATGTATTTAAATAAGAATTATTTCCCAAGCTTTAAAGATGCTTCATAAAGACGTCTGCCAAGATTTTGAGAAAAATTACTCCTATTTGGCAGGGAAAATTGAGACAGTAAGATGGGGGGAGTGATGCTAATTTGTCAGAGGTTGTTCAGAACAAGCCATAAGTTTGATGGAGTGATCTCTGCCTCCACTGGTGACTGCACAGCAGGTCTGGAGCTGCAGCTGGCCTCGTGCTAAGGCTGGCAGAGGTGCTCTTGATAACTTGGTAGCTTTCTACATGTGCTCTCTTCCTGCTTTTGAGTTCCTCTGCCCTTCTGTGCTCATTCTCGGCTCCCCAATGGTGTTCCCAGGGCTCAGTCTTGGGCCCAGTCCTGTTTAGTAACTTTACTGATGATCTGGTTGAGGGGATTGAGTGTCCCTTCAATAAGTTCGTGGATGACACCAAGTTGTGCATGGAGTGTTGATCTGCTGGGGGACAGGAGGGCTCTGCAGAGGGATCTGGACAGGCTGGATCGATGGGTTGAGGACAATTGTATGCGTTTCAACAAGAACAATTGCCAGGTCCTGCACTTCGACCACAATAACCCCATGCAGTGCTACAGGCTGGGACAGAGTGGCTGGAAAGCTGGAAAAGGAACTGGGGGTGCTGGTGACAGTGGCTGGACATGAGCCAGTGTGCCCAGGTGGGCAAGAAGTCAGTGGCACCTGGACTGTGTCAGCAGTGGTGTGGCCAGCAGGACTGGAGCAGTGATTGTCCCCTGTGCTTGGCGCCGGTGAGGCCACACCTCAATTGCTGTGTCCAGTTCTGGACCTCTCACAACAAGAAGGACATTGTGTCCAGGGAAGGGAATGGAGCTGGGGAGGCCCTGGAGAGCAGGTCTAATGAGGAGCAGCTGAGGGAGCTGGGGGGGCTCAGCCTGGAGAAAAGGAGGCTCAGGGGGGACCTTCTCACTCTCCACAACTCCCTGACAGGAGGGTGCAGCTCCCAGGGAACAAGGGATAGGATGAGAGGAAATGGCCTGAAGCTACACCAGAGGAGGTTCAGGTTGAAGGTTCAGGTTCAGAAATTCCTCAGGAGGAATTTCTTCATGGAAAGGTTTGTTAAGCAGTGGGATGGGCTGCCCACAGAGTGTTCAAGAAACAACAGGACGTGGCACTCAGTGCTCTGGTCTGGTTGACAAGGTGGTGATTGGTCAGAGGTTGGACTCAGTGACCTCAGAGGTCTTTTCCCACCTCAACGATTCTGTGATTGTCACAGAAAGTCTTCCTGGCTGCCTGGCCCTCTGGCTGATGGATGGGATGATGGCACAGCTCCCAGCCCCCTCCTGTCCCACCTCGCCCTCACCCATTCACCCGAGGTGGCTCTAACCTCGCTCATCATGGCTGCATGGAGCTGCACTTCCTTCTTTTCTTGTTTTGCCTAAAAATGTGGCTGCTGCACACAGCCCTTGAGGAAATGACCTGGACCATGAGCTCCTCCATGCTCTTCTGGAGTGCACAGAAGGGATACCCCTCATTTTCACTGTCCTTCCAGCACTCTCTCCTTGACATTGCCTTCCCCATTTACTCAGGCAGGCAGCTGTGTATTTATCCTGGTTGAATATGGTAAAATGATATTCCAAAGTGACAGATGGTTCTGGCAGACTTTTATCCCTCCAGTGCTTGCATTCCTGTTTTTTAATAGTGGTTTTAAAGGTTTGCAATTATTTCTTCTGCACATTTGGAAATTGATGGGCTTTTGCTCAAATGCCTGCATGGGAATTCACCCATGAAAGTGAACTTACTGTTTGTGGAAGGATTGGTGGCCGGGATTTTTTCACATAAACCTGCTGCTGGATGATCACAGCAATGAATAATGAAAATGCCTGCAAAAAAAAGTCAGTGTCTCTTTGAGGCAAATGTGCAAATAGGGTGGGGGGAACAAAAAGCGAAGTGCTTAACTGAGTGGTTAAATTATTCACCAAGTGCACCAGCTCTACTTAGAGTGAGACTGAAAATCGTTTTTTCTTGTGGTGAGGTGAAGTGAGACTCCCTAGTGGCCAATGGTTTGGGCTGGCCCTGTGCAGAGTGGCAGATTTCACTGCAGGGAGGTGGAAGCTGTAAGGTTATGCTGAGCTAATGCCCAGGGTATGGCTTTCACAGAGCTGTAAGTGAGAGCAGCCCGGGCACTTCGTGTGCCAGCAGTGAATTTATTCCAAGGCACGCAGGATGTGCTCAAGTGACAGGCTTTTGGTGTGTCTGCTGCACAGAGACCTTCCTGTTAGTACTTTAAAAACATATTGATTCTTCCTAGACCTCCCTTGCAAACACTTTTGCTAAAATGGACTTGCCCTTTCCTGTATTCAGCTGGGCTGGATCAGGAGTAGCAGAGTGAGAGAGTGAGAAAGGTGTCTCTGCTGTCCTTTTTGTGGAGGCAAGGAAGAAGAAGATGATTTGCTCCTGTTCTGGGGCAAAGGAGGAGGTTTCAGGTCCAAGGTGGAATATGATGTTTCCTGCTGTTTCTGGCAATCTGAAATCTGTTCCTTGTCTCAAAGCTGTCCAGTCTGTTTTGACTGATACAAGAAGAGCTCCCATGCCTGTTTTGATTCTTGTTTAAGTTTCCAACTGCATTTTGGGGGGAGAGGGAGGGAGAGGCAAGCACCAGCACAACAGCTCGTGGGTCAGTAAAACTCCACTGAAAAAGGTCTCCCAGATCCACTTTTAGACCTGATAGTGAGCTCTCCATCCAGAGTGAGAAAGACATTGTAGCTTGAGACCAACCTGGTGACTCTTCCAGTTTTATTCCTTCCTGCTTGTGTTGTGGCTGGGGAGTGGCTGCTTATGGCACTGAACTGCTTGAGCAATTTCCTGCTGAAGCAATATCCAGTACAGCTCCCTCTCTTCCTGTGGAGGCTTAGTCTTCTGAGGGATTCCTAGGGCTGACACACCTCTGTTATTAACAGGGTAGTTGGAGACTTCACTAAAAAAGTATTTTCCTGCTGGGAACTGATTTTGAATAGGATTTGTGGGAACACAACAAATTCCAGTTGATGGGCATCATACACCTGAATGTCTGAGGACAGCACAGGAATCATCTGTGCCTGTGTAAGATAAGCATGAAACAGGGCTGGAACACATGTTCTCTGTCAGGGTGAGAAAAGTGATCCCATTAGTCCTCGTGGTGTGATTTATATTCTGCATCTTGAAGTGAGACGGCAGAGTTGTTATAGGGCAGTTGACAAGTGCAGTCATTGCAACCCTTTTCTTTTCCATATCTGAATCCTGGAACTTTTAAATCGTTTCTTAGACAAAGCTTGGCATGTGGAGTGTGCAGCCCTGGAATTGTGTGGGTGCAGATTGGGGTTTTTCTCTGCAGTGCCAGAAATAACCTGTTGTGTGATACGTTACAGGGGCTAGGATTTGTAGCAGCTTGTGTGCAAGTGGGATGCTTCAAAGTGTTTCACCAGAGGAAATTCTTCAATGCTGACAGCATGGATAGCAGGAAGGTGAACTCTCCGTGGTGTTTCTGCACCATGGGTTGGACTTCTACCTCAGGAGGGTTGGTTCTACATGTGAGAAAGCTTTTACTCAATGCTCAGTACTCAATGAGGCAGCTAACACAAAGACCAGGTGGAAAAGGATTGAACTTAGCATTTACCATTTATTTGATGAAGTTTCCCAGTTTCCTATCAGTTTTTTTCTTCTTTGCAGGGTGGGATGGGATGGGAAAAAATAGAGTGAGGAACTAGAAAACGAAGTACTTCAAGAACATTTCTGCTAAGGAATAAGAATCGAGGTCTGAAATGTAACTAAAGAAGTGCCACATTTCACATGCATTGGAAAACAAGCCTTGCAGGAAGGAACAAAAGGCATTTTTCAGCTGAAAGACTGAGCTGAGCTGTTGGTGTGCCAAGCCATATGTGTCCTGTCGAGGTGATTCATCCATACAAGCCCTGCCTTCTGTCCCTCTTCTTGGGGGGGCCCTTTGGCAGTGGGCACGGGTTTGTCTGTGCTTGTGCTCCCCAAAGCTGGGAGCACTGGGCTGACCTCAGTGTGCAGGGGAGTGCACAACTGTCCTCTGACCTCCTCATGGAGCTGTGTGTCCAGGAACACTCATTCCGAAGTCCATCTGCGCTGGGATGCAGCCCTGACTGGTTGTTCAAAGAGTCAGGAGTTGTCCTTCACCCATAAATGCTCTGTGGCAGGGGAAAGTGGTGAGGAGGCTGCTCAGCTGGGTTTTCTGAGGCATCCTGTTTGTTTCAGTGCTGGAAAGGAGGTTAATTAGATCAAATTAGGCCAACTCTATTTCTAGCTGGGGTCTGTGCAGTGTTTTTGTGCACTCCTACTTTGAAGTAAATTCAGAGCGACTGTTTTGAGCATCCTGGTGGAGACAGGCGACCCCAGCTGTGAGTTTTGAGAAGGCAGCCAGAAGAAAAGGTGTCTACAAGTGGCCAGAATCCAGAGAACTTCTGTAAACTTAGGTATTCACACTGTGCACAGGTACAGCAGTGACTCCTCTGAGAGCCAAAGACTCTTGGGCAGACCTGGGAATACCACTGGAGAGCGTGTGTGAAGCTGCAGTGCTCTCAGAGTTTGTGTGCCTGACTTTTAGAGGCACTGCCTCGAAAATGTGCACCTTATTTATTATTGGTATAAAATATTTATACAGTTTAGTGAAGTTTCATAGCACTTTGTGGAGATAAGAGATTCATTATAGTTTATTTCTTTTAGAAGACAAAGAAGCAAAAGGGTGGTGCAGCTCCCAGATTTGCCCTGTTTAGGGGAATGGAGCATAGCAGAAACCTGTCACTGTTTTTTTGCACATTATTAGCAGATGTTGGCTTTGGTCTCTTATTTTAGCTGGGATCTCAGATTTGCTGTAGGAACAGTAACTCAGTCGGCTGGGTTCAGATTTACTTCAGTTCCAAGGCTGCTCCCAGATGTGGGATCTTCCCAGCTGAGGGTGGTTTTGGTTTAGTTGCAGACCAAACTTAAGACCTTTTAAACATGATTTTCTGATGAGCATGGCTTTGGAGAACAATGTCAAAGTTCTGATCATTTTCAATGCCTTTTTTCTTCCTGTCCATGGTGAAGCAGTGTGTTACCTGGAAAATGATCACTTTAGGGCCGGAGAATCCTCTGGTGCTTTAATGACTGTTGCCCTTCACATCTTCCCTGTGGATGATGGATGGTGTGAGGCTGCCTAAAGCCAGTAATCTCATTCTGTTCATGATCCCTAAGTTCTGCTGTTTCCCTGCTTGGTACCATGGACAGAAACTGTAGTTTAGAGCAGCCTGAGTTACCAAATATCCTTCTTGCACACAAAGACAAGATTCATAGGACTTCATTTGAGGGTTACAGCCATCTGCTGTCATTTTCAGGCGTCTCTGAAAGCCAGCTGGAATTGCACAGTGCACTTTGAACTGACTGTGTAGGTATTGGGTCTTCAGCTGCATTTATGCTTTCCCTGTGTATTCTGGTGACTTAAGCCACTCTCCTTGGTCCTGACTTTCCTTTTCATCCTGTCAACCTCCCTTCTCTCCCTGACTGTGGTGTTAGACTGGGCTGGTTGAAGGGATGATCTGAAAGGAAATAAATTTGGTGCCTTTGATGTGCAAAGCCTTTTTTTTTCTTTATAGGTTATGAACAAAAGTTGTGTCTGTGTATTCCCAAACTGAAGAATACATGATTGCTGTTCCCAGCCTTCCTCTGAGAACAAGCTTTGACATCATTCATACTCTATAATTCATGGTATTTTTGTAGCAGTCTGTTAAGGTCTGCAAGAAAGTGAAGGGGATGATTTAGAAAGGGAAGAACCATCCTGTGCCTTCTGGTAGGTCTGTGACCAAGCAGGTTCCTGCTCTTTGGAGTTGTTACTGGGTCTCTTTTATCACGGAATAATTTTTCTTTCTCTTTGGAGTTGTTACTGGGTCTCTTTTATCATGGAACAATTTTTTCCTGCTCTTTGGAGTTGCTGCTGGGTCTCTCTTTTATCACAGAATCGTTCTTTTAAGGATATTATTTTCCTTAATGTAAGCACTTGCTCCTTGTCAAACACATCCTCGTGTGCCCCGTTAGGACTTTGCGCCTCGTTCCGGGGTGTTTTAAAAGCAGATTACAGAACGTCTTGTAACTCGTCAGCTGTTGATTTTTTTAACCTGGTTTCTTAAGGAAACAAGGCTTATGTGAACACCATCTCTCTCCCCCTACTCCCTCCCCCTGTAACTTTTGAATCTATTGGCCAAATCCAAGTGAAAGTACCAGGAATTAGAGCATGAAAGGCGTGAAGCCGTGATGGACCTTATAAAAACACAGCTAGAAATGGGGCTCTTGGTTCTCCCACAGTGGGAAAGCTGTAGGATTACCTCACTCCTGGAGATGAGATGTACTGCATACAAGTTTTGAGGTCTTCTCAAAGACACATCTAGTTAATATCCAGCTTCAGACAGGAGATGTGCAGGGAAGAGAATCATGGAGGTTCCTGGTGTGTTTCCATTCACCACTGGTCTGTGCTTTGGGAAGCTCTTGGTGTTTGTCTGTTTTAGTAGCTTTTAATGGCTATTTCTTCCATGAGTTTGTAGGGATGTGACTTTGTCCATTTTGCTGTTGTAGGATTTATTTTCTCTGTTGCTGCTGGCTCTCTGCATGTGGCTCTCCTGCTGAGGAGTGAGGGTAACTCCCATGAAATCTTGGAGGCAGGTCCTTCCCACCTGCCCGTGGATGTGGAGAGAGGGGAGGAGAAAAAGAACAAAACGTTGGCCTGTTAAGTGTGAATAAACATCCTGTGGAGCTAACACATGTTTTATTTCGTAATTCCTTCCAGCATGGAGATAAGATACTATCCTGGGAGGAGAGAAATTGGCTTTGTACTGTTTGGCTGTTTCCTCAGGCTGTAGTGGGATGCCAGGAGCCTTGCAGGGTACACCTGCCTTTGTTTGGGACTTTGAGATGATGCAGTGAAAAAATGTAAAATGATTCCACGGGACAGTTTCAGGTTTTGGTCTGAAATTCAATGAATAAAAGATTGCTTTGCAGAATCCCAGCTATTGGTAAAGGTCTGTAGAGCATCGCAGGCGATGGTTGTGAACACTTTGCAGTTTTAAAAAATGGAAAGAATGGAGTTGTTTTATTATGGCTACAGAAAATGTTATCAAATATTCATGATGACCATCTCCTCTTATTTGAAATAATAAATCCAAGGTTAATTTTGTACTTGTAGAAATCTAGTGCCTGACTATTGGCCCCTTATTTCTTCATTGGTGTAATGTAATGATAATATTTAATATTTTATCTACTTTGCAAGGATGTTATTAGGCTCACAAGTATGTCACGGTGTCCAGAGAAGGAAAAGTAAGCTTCTCTCTCTTTCTCCTGCAGGTTAGAGAGAGGCTTCTGCAGACATTTTGGAGTCCAGGGAAAGAAAACTTTGTACTCAAGAGAGCTCATATAAGGCATAAAAGTTTGTCCATTGAGGAATTTAATGTTCAGTGTAACTACAAGGTTTAAAACAGGTAATAAAGAAATGACACCAGTTCTGTTCTGTTTATTTTAAAGGCTAAGTCCTTAGAAATTATTTTTTGTCACTCATGCCATCCATGGCGTTGCCAGTTGTGACATTTGTGACCTGTGTTGCCAATTAGAATTTGACATTGTGGTGACTTCACTGAGCAAGGAAATATGCCCCAGGGGTTTATAAACAGGATTTAAAGCACCCATCCCATGATTGCATTTTATTATTCTGCTGTATGTGTTTTCATTATTTATTTATTTATTTATTTATTCCCCCCCCCAAATGAATGCAAGTTTTTAATATCACCATGTGGTGACAACACGAAGCCTTTTTAGTCGCCGCTGCTGCGCAAAGTATTGTAAAGTCTCACATCCCTTTGAAGAACTGTTCTTAGCCACTGCTGCTATTTTTATTTTTGAGTTGTTCTCTGTAGACTATTTTTTATTTTGTCCTCACATGCCCTGAATTTTCAAAACATTTTCAAATCAGTTGAGGTCTTTCCCTATCCTGTGTTTTCCCCACTCTTATTAACTTTTACTGGACTGTGCCTTCGAAAATCTCGTTGAAAGTTTTCTTCCCTTGAACTCCAAGGAGTCTTCAGAGAAACATCTGCCAGAAGCACTGACCTACAAAATCTATTAGGCTCTTCCCACTGGTGTGAAGCTCATTTATGTAATGCTGCTGGATGGGGTGGCTCTGCTCTGGAGATGAAATACAAAATTCCCTTTTGCTTTCGTAAGCATAGGTGCAAAGAAGTGGCTGATACTGAGATGATGTTAAAGTGTTAAAGGTTGGATGTTAACTGTGATCATATGTAACTTGTCAGTTGTAACGTGGCAGAGAAGGGTGTCAAAAACAGGGGAATGAATTGTCCAAGAGAGAAATGTTTCTTCCCTCCATTTCAGAGCAAAGCTATAACTTAATGTAAAATTAGTCCGATTGATTAATCTTATTATTAATACAGAAATATAAACAGCTGATGGGGGGCATATCACTAGATGACTATGAATTTTCATAAATTATTTGGTGATCTTTTGAGTTTGGTGGTTTCAGATATAACTAGCAACTTACACTCTGTATATTCTTTATAAATGTGCTGATAATGGGAAGTACCAGACAAAGTACCAGAAGTTTATCTCTTGTGCCTCTGAAAGATCTTCCAGGGGTGGAGATGCGAAGGCATCTGCTCCATCAGAACATAAAAGTGGAAGCAGCAGGGGAAGTAAAATGTCATGAGGTGGATCAGAGGAAAAGGGCAACCAGCCCATGAATTTGAGCTTGCACTTGTTTGGTGTGGACTTGTGAGACAAGCAGAGAAAGTTCTGAAATTTTCCTCTTCAATTTTGGGGATTTTGGCCATGGTGACATTTCGCTCAAACTTTATCTCCACCGGATGAGTGAAGTTAAAGCACAGCAGAGCCCATAATCTTCACTACATAAGGGTATGGAGGGGCTGATATTATATCCAGCAGCTTGGAGCTGTGTGAGCAAGGAGCTGCTCAGAGCTGGAATCATTGGGAATGCAGCCTTTAGTACAAATCTGGACCAAGTCTGACCTTTGCCTTAAGGCTGGTGAAAGGATGCCTTAAACCTTCTGCCCCAGCACCTATTTTTAATGCTATGTGTGCCCCCATTTGATTTTGGGGAAAAGTGTTCTAATTCCCTTTGACTTCTTTGAAAGTCATCATCTTTATCTTTTTGAAGAGACATCTGAAAGCTGGGAATCTCCTCAGTGCCATTCCTTAGGGAAGCCTTGGCATTTCTGAAGTGGGCTGGGGGACGTGTCCCAGACACATTAATAAAGCTCCACATCATGAAGTGTCAGGAGAAGCTAACAGAATATTTATGCCTGCTCGTTCCCTGACTTTCTGTAATTGCCTCTGATTATTCTATTACAGCAGAACATTTTAAAATAATTGTGGAGATAGGATGCAAGTGTGAAGCCACAAAGGCTGTCCTGAAACTTGGCAAAATCATGGACAGGCATCCAAATTGTGAGTCAATCTGCCCTGATCTTTCTCAAGTGGGATGTTACCCAGGCTGAATAATGACATTACATCATTAATGAAGAGTGGCAGAACCTGGCTCTGTGACATTCTTGCCATCAATGCAGATTCCAGAGTCAGGGGGAGTTTTGACTGACTACAGTGTTTGGGATTTGGCCACTTTTACAAAAATTGTCGCTGGTGAGCTCCATGGTTTGAGCAGTGATCATCTGATAAGCAGATTGCAGAGCTGGCAGAGGTGTGGAGAAATAACTTGTGTCTTAGTGGGCAAGGTCACCTGGATCATTGTCAATGGATACATGGCTAATCCACTTTGAAAACATCTGTGGTGGGCATTGCCCACTTTGCAGGCGTTCTGTTCCAGTGCTTCATTTACTGTGATTTTCTCATGACTGAATCTTTCTTGGTGTACTTCAGACCCAATTCTAGTCCTAGTGTCTTGTGACTGGTCTCCTTCTCTGCAGAAATATCTTACAGATCTCAGGATTTTTTTTCTTGTTTTCCTTCATCTTTACTAAACAAACCAAATTCTTCCACTCATTCTGTGTAGTCATTCTTCCTGGAAACTTGATTCTTGTCTTTATCTTCTGAAGTCTATGCAGTAGCCATCACCTTTCTTAAAATGTGGTTCCTCAAACTGGACCCAGGTTTTCAGTTGAGGTCTCACCTGTGCAGCCTTGCAGAGAAGAATTACTTCACATCCTTAAGGTACAATGGATTTTTCATCTCATTCAGTATCTGAATTTTTGGCGACTGTATAAAAGGTGATGCAGCTTCAGCTTGGGGTTTCCTCTGAACTCCCAGTCCTCTTCTAGAAAACTGCAGCTGTTCCCTGAACTGTGTCTGTACAGCTGATTCTCCACTTAGCTGGGAATAACCTTTCACTTTTGCAAATAATTCTTTATCCAGGTGATTTCTCCACGTTGTTAAAATCATTCCAGATCTTTCTTCAGTGTACTTGAAGCCTTCTTGTTTAATATAAACTTAGGCAAAATGATGAAGCTCCCTATTATGGAAATAACAAATGCTAAAAGGACCCTCACTTAAAATCCTTTTGCCTGACAGTGACCCACTGGTGCCATCCCCAGGGTTGGCTCTTGAGCACTTTTCCTCCTGGTGAAATTGTTACCCTGTCATGTCGTGCTGGGCAGTGTCAGCAGCTGTCCTGGCATCAGGATCTGTAATGTCTCCTGTCCTTCACTATTCACCAACCTGTTACTCTTGTCATGGAAAGAAATGACATTACTCTGATGGGATTTAGTCTAGAGGAACCTCTGACTGGCATTTTCCTGGTTTCCTTACATGTATCCTGTTTGATTATTTGGTCTGGTACTTTGATGGGAACAGAAGACATGGGCTGCTGGTTACATCTAACTGCTCCGAATTATTTTCTATTCAAGTTTGTGTTTTTCCACTCTTTTCCAATTTCTTTCTCCAACCTAGAGTTGTCAAAGATGCTTTGGCAACCCGCTGTAG
Source organism: Aphelocoma coerulescens (assembly GCF_041296385.1). Taxonomy (NCBI): domain Eukaryota; kingdom Metazoa; phylum Chordata; class Aves; order Passeriformes; family Corvidae; genus Aphelocoma; species Aphelocoma coerulescens. The sequence continues at coordinate 63,641,208 of NC_091019.1, forward strand.
TGGAAGGTGTCCCTGCCCATGGCAGGGGGCTGGAACAACATGGGCTTTAAGGTCCTTTCCAACCAAACCCTTTCTTTGTTTCTGTGAGGCTCCCTGTAAGATTTTAAAGCTAAGTTTAAAAATTCCATTGAGCTCCCAGAACTGAGACCAGTGCTTTTTATACCAGACCAAATTGTTGATGTGAAATGCATCCCAGAACTCCAGACAGGCCTTGGTTTGGTGCCACCTCTCTTCAGGATTTACTGCTTCACAGAACAGTGACTGCAGAGGCACATTAAATATACAGTATTTCATTGCTCCATTATAAATTTAAAACATATATGTTAAGATAAAATTCTGCTTTTGCCTTATGTTTATGAGATCAAGGCAGAAGCTGGGCAGATAATGAGGCAAAATTTTTGGCCAAGCTATCAGTGACTTTGAAATGATCTTTGCAACTTACTTTGTTATCTTTCTCTCCAGCATTTTGCCAGCCCTTGGGAAGTGAAGTCATGTCAGCATATTGCTCACAGATGGTGACATTGTTAGATGTGGTATACGGCAAGCAAGGCTCAGGTACCGTTTGGAGTTAGATTTAAATGCGTTGTAAACACCACCCCGACCTTGGCACAGGTTGAAAAATTCACCTACACAATGAATTACAGGAGACAAAAGGAATAGTGAAGCAGAAACTGCTTAAATACCAGAAGAAATGTATTTAAAGAAGTACTGTGTAGTATTGTGAGTGTTCAGGAGATTGTTTGAGATTGTCCAATCCAGGCCATCTCACCTACTGCCTTTGGCTTGTAGCCTTGGCAATTCAAGAATATCCATTGAACAGCAGATTGGCCCACCAGCCAAACATCTCCCACTTCATCACTGCATGAAAATGCTGCTGAGTTGGACCACGAGTTGCACCTGTATCCATGGGAGGTCTAAATGGTGAAAGGGCTGGAATTCAAAACTAACACCTAGCCCATGGCTGAAAATTCAGAGTGATCTGTGATGAGGCTGTAAAGGAGAAGAACAGGGAGCAGTGACTCCTGGAGTTAGGTTAGGTCAGGCTGATGGGAGATCTACCTAGAAATGGTATCTAGGAGGAAGTGTCTCCTCGTGGCCATGCAGGGAAAGGGCCCAACAAGCTGAACTCTTCATCCCTTGCCACATACCAAGCCCCAGCTGGATAGGTCATGACCACATTGCTCTCTGAAAATTCATGAGGATTATTTTTAAGCTCATAATCATCAGTGTGTGTCTTGTTAGTGTGACTCACTAATATTTTAAGGATTCCCCCCCCCCCAAGTTCTCTGTAAGTGAAGTGCCACATTCTTGGCGGGCTAACTTTGGTTTAAGCTTCAAAATCCTTGCACAGCTCAGAAGGGGATCACGACTCCTCTGTTCCCCAGTCTTGTTTTGCATGGAGAAGCTGCCTCGAATCAGCTGCCTGCTGACTGGCTTCTCCAGAACCATCTGGTTTTTTTCATTGAGTCCCAAAGCTTGAGTTCTGCATGCTGGTGACAAACCCTTTGTGACTTTGGTGTCTTGGGAGATGGAGAAGAAGCTGATGAAAAGTAGAGTTTTGCTGTCTGATACATGATTTACAGAGATTTTTTCTGATTTCACTGGCAGAGTTGTCTGTGGGTTGGATATTCAGCTGTTAGTGGGTTTCTAGAGCTGGATTCCTGACTCAGGCAAAACCACTGAAAGGAATGGGAATGTTGCCTGGAGTCAGGGCTGCAGAAGTAGCCCTTGGTCTATTTTTTCCTCTCTGCTGCATTTTGTCTTGTTTGAATCCTCTTGCAAATTGACTGCACTTACTGGTGCATAAAGTGAGTTAATTTTGATCTTGGCCTGTACTTATTTGCAGGTACTCATCTATCAGCCTGTGTTTGTTTCTTTTGCCCTGTTCAGTGGCCATTTCTGCAGATCTGACTTGCAGAATAGAAAGACTCAAGCTGGGAGGGAAGATCACTTGGGCGTGCTCAGGTTTTGTCTGCTGCTTTGTGGAGTGTGTTATTTGAGTTCTTTGTAGAAAAGCAAACAGCTGACTAATAACTTTAAATGTTATATACTATTTCAGAGCGATTGCAGCACTGTTAATTTAGTGATCACAGGAAGACAGGACTGTTGTGTGAAATTAGAGAAGATTGTGTCTTTGTTATTTTCTTTTATCTGAGAAAGCAAGAAAGCCCATTCTATTAGTTTTTTCTAGAGCAGCAATAAGTTCTTATCTTAAACATGCCATGTAACATAAATAATTAACCACAAGGATTAAAAATAGAAATAAATATAGGTTAGTAATCTTGTGTCTAGATGAATCCTCTCTCCATTTACAAAAAAATACAGCATTACACCAGTGTATACCTTGTGTGAGTGAGATCAAAATTAGAACACTGAATATTTAGGTGCTCTGTCTGTGTTTGACAATTCTCATGTCTTGGTGCTTTTCAGAAGGCTCCTGGAGTCTATTTATAGCATAGATTTTGAGCATCTGACACATAAGCTCCTGTGGACAGTTGGGTTGGTTTTTAGATGCAGAATACACAGAGTTTGCTCAAGTTGAAAATGCTTTTTTAAATAGTTCCTCGTTAAGCTGTCACCTTCCCCTCCACGCTGGGAAATGTGAGCTTGGGATCAGTCTGAAGTAGCTGTTTATGAATAACTCCCTTAGAACAGGGGAATTGATTTCCAGTTCACACTGATGTAACTGGGATCCACAAACACTTCTGAAACAGAGATCACTTTTAGGGTGCTTTGTGGTAACTTGGAATTTAAATTGCCTTTGAATAAAAATATTCTCTGCTATCTGTGCAGGACAAGGGGGAATGGTTTTAAACTAAGACAGGAAAGACTGGGATTAGATTTTAGGAAGAAATTCTTTACTCAGAGAGTGCTGAGGCCCTGGCACAGGTTGCCCCTCAGAAGCTGTGGCTGCTCCATCCCTGGCAGTGTTCCAGGCCAGCTTGGATGGGGCTTGGAGCAAGCTGGTCTGGTGGAAGTTGTCCCTGCCCATGGCAAAGGGACTGGAGCAAGATGATCTTTAAGGTCCCTTCCAACCCAAACCATTCTGGGATTCTGTGAATTCTTGGGGACTTGCAGATGAACCTGCTGGGGTGGCTAGTAGGGGAAATGAAATGTATTCTGCATTCTTCCAGCTTTGTGGAATCATCTGTTAATGATTTTACTCCTCATTAATCTGACACACATTAAAGAAAACATGATAAATATCTTGAGAAAAGCAAGCTCTACATTTTCTCCTCTATGGAGTTTCCCTACTTGTCTATTCAGATCTAATTCATGCAGATCTAATGCATCCGAATTTCCAAGGGTGTCTGCTTGGAAAGCATGTGGGAAAATAAGTTTTGGTAACTCTTGAAATGAGCCTCCTAGCTAGCACTGAACCTCTGGGGTGTTTGTGAATTTTCAGAAGGACAGCTCTACCTTGGAACCACTTAAGGAATTCTCTTCTCTGGTATTTTGGCCCCAGAGGTCTCCTTCACATCTGAGCTTTGTGATCTGCCAAGATGAAACAGGAAAATAAAAGTTTCAAATGCCTTTGGTGCAAGCTCTACTCAACCTTTACCACTTTTGGTGCTAACCTGCGTCAGTGAAAAAGAATCCTACCTGGACTGCAATTTTCCTAGCAAGCTGTGAAGGAGCTCCAGAGCTGCTGGGTTCTGCTACTGCCAGTGCCATCCTTAGATTCCAGTGACATTTGAAACAGGGAGCTCTCATCTGCTCAGGATTCCTTGACTGGGTTTGTCTGGCAGCTCAGTCAGCTGGGTCTGTGTATGTGTTTCTAAAGCTTTGTGACTGATAGACGTTTTTAAGGCCAGAAGGGACAATTAAGGTTAATCTGACCTCCTTTATTTTTGTACTACCTTATATACAAATACCCATTATTATATAGTCTAGCTTTTGCTATATAAACCAAGACGTACATGTAATATAATTTTAATTCATATGTGTCAAAACCATAGTGTAGGCATCAGTTAATTTTTCTTGAAGCTATGAGAAATCTTTGGAGAATCAGAGTAGTCTCTGGCTGTAGTTGGACTCAGTTTCTGGATCTTAGCAAGGGAATATGAAATTTTATGCCTGAAGCTTGGTGTGAGCTTGGACACCATGCTTAGCTCCCAGCCTCCCATGCTTGGACAGAAGTTGGTCAGTTCCTGCTTAGGGGAAAGTCATTGCAAGCTCAAAGTGAATATTTATAGATAGTAATCAATGGGAAAGGGAGGACAATTATTTTTAGTCATGTGAGTAAATGGAAACTGTTTTGTAGTGTCCAGGCTTGTTCTAACACCTCATCCTTGGTGTGTTCCTGAGGTCAAGCAGAGCTTGCCCATAACTCACCTCCTTTTAGCACCTACTTTTGACCACAATTATGTGATTTAGTTGACAGACTCTATCTCTGAATGAAGTTTTGCCTTCATATTCTAAATATAGAAAGGTAGCAGGCTTGAGGAGAAATTCTCATTGCTTTTGCCAGTGTAGTTCATGAATAACAGTGGCAATCATGGGAGATCTTTCCCCTGGTTTTACCCCAGTGAAAACCCACAGATTTTAATGGAATTGTTGGAGATTTGCCCTGGTGCAATTGAAAAAACCTGGCCCAGGTGTTGCCTGTCTTTTCCTAAACACACCTTGTGTTTCAGTCAATGCATCTTGTCCCAGAGCACGAATCTTCAGAACAGAAACCTAAAATCCTACAAGACAATGTAGGTTGACTAATTTTCATTTTTAATTTCATTGACCTTGACCAATACAAGCTTTTCTGTTATCCTTGTTTACTTCAGCTTTTCTTGCCCTTAATCCTCTCTAGTGTTTGTAGGAGGGATGCTTATGGATACTGAGGAGGTGTGGGCCTCCAGCCAAAGGTGGAATGGTGATGGATCTGGCCATGGGGATGGAAAATCTCTGTCCACTGGGCTTTATACTAAAGTCTGATCACAGTGAATAAAACAATCCAATAAAACCACACCAAAACTGAGAAGTTTTGAAGTTTTTTGTTCAGCTGTTCTGCCTTTGATCAGTCTAAATCCAGCCCTGTAAGAGTATTTCATCATACATTTTTGTGTCTTTTGTATACTGCATTGCACATCCATCCAGGATAAGAGTAATGCAAGGATAACTGCAAGGATCCAGCTGTTTGTTTGTAGTAAAAATTATTCTTTGATACTGAATTAATTAGTTCTTAATGCGGATCATACTGATTTATATAAACACTTGGAAAGAAAGGACAGAGTGATGACAAAAAAATTAACTGGTTACGAAAGAATTGAAAAAAACAAGACAAAAAAAATGCTTTATAATTTTGCAACACAGCAAGCTTTTTTTCCAGCTAATATGAATTGTTTAGAAGTGTTCTAGAGAGAACTGCATTTACTTCATGCTGTCTGATTAGAAGTTTTGGCCTTTTATATATTTCAGCTTGGTATGTTTGCCAAGCACTCTTATTACTTCAATCAATTTAAATTTGCAAGACTGATGATCCTGACAGAATCCATTGGCACATCATGTGATCCTGGAAGCTAAAAATACCATTCTCTATGGGGCTTGCTTATTTCATGCTTCAAAGCCTAAGAAATGTTCGTTTTAGGAGAGAGGGGAAAAAAAAAGAAGTTTGCACTTTGTGCGATACCAGTAACTTCTTGAAGGAAAAATACCCGGGGCTTTTCATGGATCTTGGGGATGTTTTGTTGTTGCACTGCTGAGTTGTGAGTTGTTTTACAGAAGTGCCTGAAAATTCCAGTTGGAGAGTAGGAGACAATGTCTGGATACAGAAAATGTCTCCTCTATTGGGGTGAGAGTCGCAAGGAGGATGGGGCACACTCCCAAACCTGGCAGCAGCAGGGGTAGGAATAGGGGCAGCTCTAATGTCTGTTTTCCTTAGTCCATGCTGCCAAGCTGCACATCTTGATTAACTAAATGATGTTTCCCTGCCCCAGATGTGACAGCTAAGAGAGAGCTACAAGAATTGGCAGTGAGTCTGTCCTGAACTGTGACTTCTCATTTTAGAGAGGGTGTTTGAATCTCTATGGGGCCATCTGTGTGTTTGCTTTGGCCTGTTTTGGGGTGATCTGGCTCCACCATTCACTGTGCATATGTGCAAGTCAATACTAGTGGGATGCTTGAATTCTGTCTGTTGAAATCTCTGAAACTGCCTTCCTGGGCATGATACAAAATGCTACTGAGAGCTTTCAAACATCTCCTCTGTCTCTCAGCACTCACTCAGAGCTGAGGAACCTGAAGAAACTCAGCACTCTGCAGGCTTGCTCTGCTTGTTGCACTGGCATTAACCTTTGCAGTAGCTACAAGCTGCAATTACATCTCCTGAAAACCTCTGAAGCTGTTCCTCAGCTGGAGGTAAAAATAACAGTGCACCCCTACAGCTGATTTAAAAGGGTAAGAAAGGTCAACGCCCTTTGTCCTTCAAGTTGCAGCTTGGGAGGTTTGTTTGGGGAATTTTTGGTGTTTTCTGTTGAAGCAGGCTGTCCCTGGGAATGGCAGAAACTCCATCCTTGGCTTTCAAGGTTCAGCTAGATAAAGCTGTGGCTGACCTGATCTGATGCTGGCCTTGGTACCACTTTGAGTAAGAGGTTGGTGGGAAAGGAGGAAATGTCTCCAACATTTCTATGCCTGTGTTGCAGAACAGCTGCTTTTTATCCATGCCTGATTAATGAGTAGTGTTTAATTAATGCCTGGCACTCTGTGGGTTTCCAGCAGTATCTCTGCTGTTGTTGAGAGACAGTGTTACTGTGCTGTTTTTTCTTTTTTAATTTTTGCCCACTTCTCTCCACACAGGAAGTTGGGCAGCAGGACAGAAAAATGTTACTTTATCCAGAATCTATTCTGTAGGCTTAACTTTGGACCTGGCTTTGTGTAAGCACATGCTTGCCTGCAAAATAGTGGGATCTGAAGCACTTTTCCCTCTGTCCTTCAAATTCAGAGAGCTGAGTTCGAGTTGATTATTCATGCTTGGAATATTTTCTTTACTTGTGTTATTCCTTATTCCTCAAGTATTTGTGCCTTGTCCTGACATGAGAAGTTTGAGCTATGATAAACTGTCATCTTTCAGCTCCAGAGATCAGACCTCTCAGGGCTGTGTAATGTGGGAAAATTTGGGCTTTCATAAGAAACCGTAACAAACTTCTTGTAGCTTTTGATGGGCATTTCCATTTTGTCATTCCAGGCTGTTCTGTGACACTTGAGTGTTAACTTACCTCTGATAGAGCTGGCAGAACTTAGGGCTGGTGTGAGAAAGCTGAGAAAGCTGGAGGTAAAGCCTGATGCAAGTAGCTAGTAGGGTGCTTAGAGAATTGCCTTGTATAGTGAAGCATTTGACTCAGCATTGTCCTGGCAGGGACTTAAATTATTTGCAAGTGGTAAGAGTTCTCTAATGGGATGAACAAACACTCCAAGGAAGAGCTAAACAAAAAATTTGCAGTTTGGGCAACAGCAGGTTTTCAGTCCTGCTCTCTCTGCTTTCAGAGGATTTTCTGTGCAAACAGCATCTCAGTGTTGCTGGAAAATCTGGAGACCGTTTGCTCTTTTTATGTAAATGTGTTGTCATCCTCCAAGCAGCATGACAATGAAAAAGGGACTTTTTTTAGATGGCCTGGGGAAAATCTTCCTTGAAAAGTCTAATAAGGATCAAATTAGTGCAAATAAGATTTGATTAGCTCCAGAAAGGGCAGTCTCATAGGACTCATCCTTGGCTTTTTTGTTTTTTTCCCCTTGAACTACTTAGTCATCAGGCAAGGATAGGATTCCTTTCATCTGCTGGAGGCAGGAGACAACAAACTGATGTACTGAGCAACACACTGTCATCCTTCCTTCCATATCCATCTCTTTGGTGTGCAGCAAAAGTTAAAACCTCCTAACATTTGTTTAGGTGTGGCCCTTGCTGATGAAGAATCGCACTACAGTGGGTGCAAACCGTGCCAGTTAAATCAAATGTCCAGCCTCCAGTGGAGTTTATTCAGTCTCTATCTAAATAGAAACACTTGTCAAATCTGTCCTTTGGAGCTAAATATAAGCCTGAGCTTGCTCAAGAGACCGTGTCCGCTGCTCCCGTTGGTAACGTGCAAGCTGGGGTGAGGAGAAGGATCCTGTTTGAATGTGCTGTGTGTGAGTGGATAATTCAAGGCTGGCATTCTTAAGATGTCCAGTTCCAAGGAGTCTAGGATAACCTAGAAAGGGTTTTAGGTCAGCTGAATAAGGAACGAGGAGTGCTGGAGTTAGAGGCCTGTGTGGTGTTGTGTTATTTTTTGTTTGTTGTTCTGAATTGTTTTTGGCACCTTTGATAATGATCTGTCCTTTGAAATTCTGTGCAGGATGAAATCGGACAAAGACAAGCAGATGGATTTTTAACCCTTTTTGCTCAGCTTTTTTTGCAGAGCTTTGGCTTAGTTTATCAGTAAAGGGAGCTTTTCCTGTCTCTCAGGAGTCTGTTATTACATTTGCAAGGAGTCTTTGATGGTGAAAGGAAGTACCGAGTGAAAGTAAACCATTCCTAATCCCAGCAGCAGAGCCTGCTCCTTCCTTGATAACCCAGGCACAGCAACTGACTGAGGGAACCTGATAGAAATTCATGGGCTCAAATAACATTCTGGCAGTTTGAAGCAGACCAAGTTCATCTTAAATTTACTTTGTCCCCTAAAAGATCAGCTTGGCGAGACATGCCCTTCAGGGGTAAGTTCCTCTAATCATAAATAAAACATTTTCTTTCTGAGGAAGGCAAGGGAAGGAAACAGAACTGAAAGATTCAGCAGTAAATTAAGACTATTGCTTTGCTTTACTGTGGTGCTTTTCTCCATAGTAGTGTTGCTGTCAATTTTGGTTGATGCAGGTAAAGGTTCTGTTTTGGTCTCTTCTCAGTTCCTTGAACTTTGCTTTATACTGGCTTGAAATGATTCAGGGTGTATTAAGTAGATTTCTTTCATTTCAGCTCCTAGTATTTAATTATGCTTTTGAAAGAAAGAAAATTCAAATTTGCAACCAGATTGTCTGCTAGTTATAGTAAGTTCTCTCTTCTGCATCTATTACTGCAGCTGCTGAATTTCTGGCTCTCAAACATCTTTATTATAGAGTAAAAAAAACATGTGAGGCAGGAATCAATGCCTTACATAATCTATCCACCTTCTGCAGTGAACTTCTTATGCTTTGGCTGGAATGCTAACACAGTGTTTGTTTATCAAAGATGAGGTTTTTCTGTCTTTAGGAAGATTCTTTAACTGCTGGAGCAGATAATCTCCTGTAGGCTGTGGAAGAGATACTGAGGTCAGCACAAAGCTTTGTGATTTGCCCAGCTAGGCTGGTAAAAAACAGGCACATTTTCTAGAAAAAACACATTTTGAGGAGTTGTTCTTGTCTTGTGATTAAATGAAATGAAATGTGGCATAAAAGCACTGCTGTGCTTGGCCTTTTAGTGGGAACTTTGTGGTTCTCTTCAGAAGGAGATGACTGGGATGTGTGGTAACATACGTTGATCTAAGAAGACTTCTTCCAGTGAGTTTTGCTTGGTGTTGAACATTTGGAAAATGGGAAGAAGATCTGAGCAGCAGTGAACAGTGGTGACAAACGCTCCCTCGTGGCCTGGCATTTATTTCAGGGACCACTTTCTGACTGCTTTCCTCAGACCTGCTGTGCTGTTCTGTTGGATGGCAACAGCGCAGGTTGAAAACAATTTCCCCTTACTCAGTTCCGTGGATTTTGGCAGATTTTTCCTGTCAATGCCAGCAGAGAATTACCCCCAAGATCTCAGTCCTCAGGCTGTGTAGGCATTCCAGTTGATGAGAACTTCCCAGTCTCTGCATCCCATTCTTTGGGCCTCATATTTCCAAGGAAAACACAGAGCAGTATCAAGCCTTTTGTGGAACTGCATGTCTAAATCAGCAGTGCCTGGTGAATTGGATTGCTTAATGGAATAAGCAGTGCTATAATCCTAAGTAATCACCAATATGCTGGCATCTCAGGGGAGGAAGGAAAAAAGAACCCATGAAATCATTTTTATTGAAACAGTAAGGAAGTAGATTGCCTGGTGTGTGTGCATGTCCAGATTTGTCACATTGGGTTGGAGCAGAAGCCATTATTTTGTGCTGAACTGTTGCATTTTAAGGAACAGCAAAATTAGATCCATGCTTGATTACTTGGATCTGTAGTATTGGTGCAGGTGAGAGCACAATCCTCCTTTTTACTCTAAGAAGGGTATTTTTTCTCATACTTTATTTCTCCATCTTGTTGACACAACACCACAGCACAATAATCCAGGGTCTTCACAGAACATTTAGCAATTTTGATCCTCAGATAATTCCACTAAATGTATTGCTGAAGCATGGCTAATTTTGCAGAGGGTGCCAGTGTTTCCCAGGGGTGCATTCAGCAGGCTTTGCTCTGCTCCTGCTGCTCTAAGTGTGATTTGTAGCTTCCTGCTTTTAATTGATAATAAACCAGATGCACGCATTTGGCTTGGGATCCTTTTTGTTGTATGATGAAGGACCCAACACTGCTGCCTGTGGAGAGTGAGATGTGCTGATTTTAATGGACTGAAGGTCTCACTCCAAAATGTCTGAGGTGACTTCAGGACCTTTCCATGCTCAGGAGTCATTCTTGTGTCCTGCAGACCTGACGCTCTTCTGGGCCAGCTCAGTCTCTGATAAAACTTCCTGCAGTGGCTCCTTGAGTCCAGGTCTGCTCTCTGGGTTTTTCAAATGAGAGCATCTCAACTTGAGGCCAACACCAACTTTTTAGCCCTTCCCTACCATTGAGGAGGAAGGAGCACAGGAGCCAGCACCTTGCATAATTCAAAGAGAAAGAAGTGTCAGACAGAGAATCCAGATGTGTCTGCCCTCCAGGCAGGAGGAGTAGCTAAAGATGCAGACTGATTAAGGCTCTTGCACCCCAGCTTGGCACTTGCTGAGTCACATTTACCCCCTTTGTGTAGGGCAGTGCAGTGTCCAATTCCATGGAGTGAAATCAGAGAATCATCATGGAATTTGGTCTGGAAGGAACCTCAAAGCACATCTCATTCCACCTCCCTGCCATAGGCAGGGACACTTTCCATTAGACCAGGTTCCTTCAAGCCCCATCCAGCCTGGCCTCGGATACTTCCAGGGATGAGGCATCCACTTCCAGGGATGAATGAAATGGAGCTTAATGATTCTCTTTGAAAGTTCCCTGCCAGCAAACCAGTGCATCCTTGACCTCTGACAATTCTGGATGTTGTGGGATAGTTTTGCCCAAATAGCAGAGTTTTGCCTATGGGAGAGGTTTAATATCTGTCCATGCTTTTTATTTATCTAAATACTTGAAGTGAGCCCAAGGGCATTTAGAAATGGTTGTGCTCTTGGTAGGCTTCTTGTTCCTACACCACCTAAGTGCTTCAGAGTTCTTCAGCTGATCTTGTGAATGAAATACTTCAGTTTCAGGTTTTGGGTATATGGTTGTGTTTGGAAAACTCAGCTCATCAGGCACAGGTTTACAGCCCCTGTTGTTTGGATTGGCAATCTTAACTCAAAGTCCCTCTGTTTGCTTTGTGCCTGATCCCATAACAAATGTGAGGGTGCAGTGAATTTTGCTGTGAAACTCAGGAACATGTTTTAGATGGGCTGCCTATAGTGGTCACCCCCTGCTTTTAGGTGGCAAAAATGTTAAAACTTGACTGTCCTGGTCTTTCAGCCTTAATTTACAGATGTGCACTCTCAGCTTATGTGGATGTGTTGTTTTTGCCTGAGTGTTCCCATAAGATGCACAGCCTAAGCCAAGTTCAAATTATTACCTGTTGGGTTTTTTTTCTTTGTGTTTTTATTGGTATGGTTTCCTTAGTCAGTGCAAGAGCAATCAGAAGCTGGCTCTACTTGCTTTTGATCCATCCCTGTTTGAAGGCATTGCTTTGCTGCTGGAAGGTGTCCATGTTGTTGACAGAGTGCTACAACTTCCCCTGCTTTTCCATCCCATATCAGACATGCATTTTTATTGGTATGTTTTGGGCAGCAAGTAGTGCAGTGTGAAGGGCAGCCAGCTGAGGCAGGGCAGATCTCAGATGGGAGCAGTGGATTTATCACATAACATCCAGCTGGGAATTTTCCAGCTGATAGATGCCAGGAGATGGCAGTTTATAGGAGGGATGGCATTCTTATGGGAATGTTCCATCTGAACTGACAAATGAGGAACACCTTTCAGGTCAATGAAGAAATTCTGACCAAAGGGAATAACCAGTACCATGGTGCTAGGGCTGTGCTGCTGGAGCTCAAAACTTGTCATTTTTAGGAATTTTCAACAAGGACAGGTGTAAAACCCTGCCTCTGGGATGCAGCAGCCTGCAGGCTGGGTAGGGAGTAGCTCATGAGAACTCCTCAGGGCAGGACCTGGTGTTCCTGGGGAGCCACAGGTGGAACATGACTCGCTGTGTAGTGGGCTGCCTGAGCTAGAGTGCAACCAGCAGCCGAGGGAAGGGATGAATTCCTTCATCCCAGCACTGGTGAGGCCACATCTGGACTGCTCTGGTTTGCCCCCTTTTGAGAGAGGTTGCCAAACTGGAGAAAATGCAGTGAAGGCCACCAACGAGGTCCTGTGGCCAGGGCACATCCTGTAGTTTTGGTCTCCAGTTAGTTAAAGATGTGTTACATAGAAGATGGACTCCTTTCAGAGCTCCATGGAAGAAGGACGAGGTAATGGATGTTTGTTGAGGTAATGGATTTTTGTTGCAGCAAGAAAAATTCATTTGGCTATCAGGGTGGGTGGAATCCACCATGAGAACAGGTAAGGGCTGAAATGGGGATCACTGCAGTTGAGGAAACTCCATCTTTGGAGACAATAAAAACTCAACTCTGTGAGGTCCTGGACAACCTAACTGTGATGTGGGGTCCTGGCCTGAGCAGGCTGGACAAGCATGTGGAGGTCCTCTGCAGCCTCAGTTGCTCTGTCACTGCCATGCAGTCAGCACCTGGACAGCTTGGGGGGCCTGGAGGGGAAGGCAGGAGCCTCATCATGAAGTTGTGACTCTCTGAGACATTCTGCAAGTTAAAAGGAACAAATTTGATGCTCACACTGTGCCTGGAATTGCAAGAAATCTTTCCAAGAACTGTTTTGTTGTGGGAAAGCACAGTGACTTGGAGGGGATGGAGTGTCCCTCCCAGCTTGGCAGCCTTTGGCAAGGCTTGTCTTCAGCAAATGCTGCAGTCTGTTTCTGGTTCAGCACGTGAGAATCACATCCCAGCTGCTGCAGAGTAAAATTTAAACAGTTTGGGCCAGTCACCTAGACTCAGTATCAATTTCTCTGTTCTGTCAAGGTCACTCCAATGCCTTTTGCTGAGAGGAGATTGAAGATGCCCTTTGGGGCTGAGCCAAGAGTGTGCTATGTCTTACACCAAGAGAGGATAAACTGGCACCACGTGTTATTCCACGTACGTGGGAGCAGAATACATTGACAGCAGTGGTTACCATGCTGCTACCACACATCAGTAGTGTTCCCTAAAATCCATGGAGCTGATTCACCTGCTTGGAGGATTCCTGATTTCGGAGTCATAAAGGCTCAGAAGGGATGTCTGGGTGCTCCTGCCTTTATGGCACGAGGCACAAGGTGGAAGTGGGCAGTAGGCACAGCCACTCCTCCTTGCATCATCCCTTCTCCAGGTCTGCAGCTGTCCCAGTGAAAACAGCATGGCTCCTGCTGTCCTCCAGAAAGCCCGTGTTGGACACCAGGCCATCCATCACAGCACAGCCTGGCAGCTCCTAAGGCTGCACAGTTGTGAAAATCCATGGGCAGGAGAACAAGCTGTTCCACTTCGGGTCTCTGAAGTGGATTTGTAATGTCGGCACAAAAGCCAGCTCTGTCCTGGAAACAATCTGCTGCTTCTCAGCAAGGGGAGGTGCCAGGGCTGCCTTCTGCCTCAGGGATGTTCAGGACAGCTGTTCTTTGTCTGCCCTGAGCAGAGGTTGATCCAGGTGGCCTTTCTGACTTGGAGGTCGTGTCCCTTTTCCTGCTGGTGGGCTCTGGTTGTAGCATTGCTTGAATAGTTTTGGTTTTCTGTCTGAGGACTTTCCTCTCTGGTATTTTTTGCCTACAGCATTGTTTGCCTTTACATCACTTCCCCTCCCTACCACGTTCGGGGTAAAGTCAGGAGAAGCTTTTTCCCTGCTTCCTTTATAGTCGATGCTGGTACTGTGAGGAGCCCAAGGGATGCTGAGAAAAACGAGACAGGATATAAAAAACCTGCACCTTTATGTAACACAGCCCTCTTTCCCCTTTTGAGTGGAGATTACTGGTGTGCCTGACCTGAGGGGGAGAGGTTATCTGTGTTCTGCTCAGTGATGCTCTCTCCTCCTTTCCTTTACTCTGTATTTTCAGCACATTCCCAGTGGGGGTGATGCCAGCTTGTCTTGTGTCGTTCAGCACCATTTTACTGCCTCACATAACATGTAAACCCAACAGATGAATTAATGTCAGCAGGAAGCAAAACCAGCTGATACTTTTGTTTGGAAACTGCTATTTCTTTCCTTTAACCACCAAGACTTCAAATTCTGAGATACTGTCCCTCTCCTAGGAGCTGTAAATAAGGCATCTCTGGGTTTTCTAGGCTTTACCTCTTTGAGGTACAGCACTCAGAGGGTGATGTGTTCATGTAAAAAGGTATCTCACCTCTGGTTTGCTGTGACTGATTTGTGGTTGGCTTTGCAAGCCAAGTTCTACGTGGATTATAAAGGTGTGCAGTGGAAGTTCATGGGGAAAGCAGCCTTTTAGAGCAGGTTGGAAATAAATGTCCTACAAATGGTAATGTCATTTCCTACCTCCACTGTAAAATCAGTGCCATAATTTAAAGGTATTAAAATTAAATAAACTTTTAAAGATGCATCTGTGTAGCACAGACCTTGCTTGCAGCTGCAGCAGGCAATGAAGGGTCTTTGTGGAGCCTTTGGCTCTGCTCTGGGGCTGAATTCACTGGGCACACACGTTGAATATGAAGGAATATACACATCTCTCACGCTGATCTCAGTTGAAATCTGTGCTGTGTCAGACAGGTTCCTTAAGAATAAAAATGTGCTCTTTGACTTTGTGAGTTGTTTGATGAAAAGGGCACAGACCAACGGGCCAAAGAAGAAACTGTAGTAGTAGCATACCTGAAAAATCAGTTTGTGGAGATGTGGAGTGGCTTTTTGGCTCAGAGCAGGGCAAGGCAGCTCTCTGAATCGTTGTCAAGTTGCTGGAATAAAGTATCTACTTACGTGGGCAAAATAGCTCATTGTAATGCTTGAATAGACTGTTATTTAAAGGCCCGTGAGTCTCATTCTATATAGAGCAACATTTCAAGGGGTAAAAAGACTAAATTTATATTGGTATTTTATTAAAATTTATGCTGGCACAGCAGCACTGGAGCTCCAGTGGAAGCTGAGTTGGCTCTTTCATTCAAAGTCACAGTTCTGCCTGCTTTATAACTTAGTGAAAAATTACCTGTGGAGATGAGGTGTTTCATCCTGATCTCAGCCCACCAGGGTGTTTGGTCTTTTAAGTGCTTTATAACCACTCTCTGCTGCTGTGGGTGTTCAAATGGTGGGGCTGGAGAAGGTGCTTTCCTGGTGAGGCTTTCTCTGTATTTAGAGCTTGATGCTTTATTATCTTACTTAATTATTTCTTTGCTGTTACAGAGGCTGGGACATGGCTTCAGTGCTTCCTGTGGAAAAGCAAGGGAGCTCCTCAGCCTCTGTCCCACATGGGAAGGGGCAGGGAGGCACAAAAAGAATTTGCCTCCCCTGCACAGGCCAGCCAGCAAGAGAGCCCAAGGGCAGCTTGGGCAGTGTTTTGTGCCCTGGCCCACACTCCATCCTCAGTTAATTAGCTCCAGCTTGTAGACACAGGAAAGGCTGAAGTCATCTCTGTTGTCTCTTGGCTCCAAAGCTTTCACTTGGCCTCTTGCCTTCGTGCTGGTGTCCCCTGTGACGTGCACAGCCCACACCAGAACAGGAGCCCTTTTCACACTCATCCCACATTGCTAAGGAAAAGGAAAAATGATAATACAACCCACTGTGTACCTGGAAATAAAGCTGACCTCCGTTTACTTCCCTACAGTGCACTCTGGATTGCAGTGCATGTGTTGTGCATCCTCGTTCCTGTGGCCTCTCTGCTCAGGGGATTGTGTCTTTTGGGTTTATGGTGCAGGTGCCTCACTGAGGAGCTGTTACAGTATTTTGGTCAGACTGGGAGGAAATTTCAGAGGATTTGGGGTATTTTTTTAAGGGTATGGTGTGTTCTCCTTTGAAATTTATTTCCATTTTTCTTTATTCTCATGTGTTCAGACAAACCAAGCCCTGTGCCCGTTCCCTGAGGTGTTTTTGTTGTACATGCTGGAGTAGTTTGTCCATGGCAGCCTTGGCCCAGGTGATGTCAGAGTTGGCTCAGTAAGGTGTCCTCAGAGACAGGAGCCACCTGTCTTCACTGTTCCTTTGGTGTTGGAGCCTGGCAAATCCCTGCCAGGGATGGCTGGCTGTGAATCCCTATTGAAATTCTGGCCCAGTCCTACCTTGAAAACCCTGCAGCAAGCGTTCATGTTTGGAAGAGCTGTAGCCTGAAAACACCACCTGACTTCCAGTTCCTGAGCAAAGTCATTCCACAGGTCTGGTAGAGATGTCCCTCACAGATGCTAATGCTTCAGCAGGATTTGCTTTCCCATTCCATGACTTCCCTGTGTGGTTTTGTCCTAATGGATGCCGAAGTCACCTCTGAAGTCCTTGTCCCATATAACATTCCTTGCTAGATAGTTACAGCCTGCCTGCCTGAGGGCCCTCTTGTAGTTTAATCTGTGTAAATCCTCCTCTGCTTTGCATCTTGGAGTCACCTTTATGGGGGCCAGTCACATGTGGCTGAGTGGCTTCACCTCAGGAATGTGGGATGTGGATGAGCAATCCTCAAATCTCAAGTGCCTTGAGACTCTCAAGGAGGATGTGTTCCATCAGAGGAGTGGAGCAGCTGCTGGTCAGTGGTGGATGGGAAGCAGGACTTGTGTGGGGTGAAAATACCTTGGACGCTCTTGAAAGATGAAGGCAGGAAAAGCAGTGCTTCAGTTCTGCCTTTCTTTGAGAGCTAAAATGTAGGTGTCCTCGTTTTTTTAAACTTGTGACTTTGTCATCCAGGATATGGCCAAAAAGAGAGACTGAAATGAGCAACTTGTTCTCTTTTTTCCCCTCCACCGTTGATGAACACATCAGCAAGGATTGTGACCTGAGACTAGAAAACTTTCACTTGTTCACTGGCTTCTTTCACTTGTTCTGTCCTTGCTTATCAATAGGTAGAGGGATGGTCTCTTGCAGGGTGCTTTTGTGATGCTGATGCTGAGGTGAAGCCCCCTGGCAGGGCTGGTGTTCTGTGCTCCCAGCACTCCTGATCCCATGTTCTTGCCTGTTTTGCTACAGCATTGTCCTGCTCTGAGGTGGATTTTATGATTTGATTAAGAGCGTGTCAAGGTGGTTACATTTGGATTCTCTGTCTCACTGAGTTGTTCATGCAAAGTCTCCCTTAGCTTCTTCCAGTGCTGCAGGAGCTGTGGACTCTGTTCCCGTCCCACCTCTGTGGATACAAAAATGCTGCTAGCGAGGATTTTCTTGCTATTTTCTAAGTCAGTGAGAGACTTTTGTCTCTCACAGAAGAGGTAGCAGAGTATGTAAACACCCAAGCCACCTGCAACCTTGAGAAGTCTTGTTTATGGTATAGTAGAAAAATATTTTGACAATGGATGTTTTAGGATTTTAGCCAATCACCCCCAAGGGGTGGCTGATCCTTTGTCCAATTAGACTATGAAGAAAAAAGTCTATAAAAGAGTTTGTAAAATAATTAAATAAATCAATCTTGCTGCACAATTTCTTCCTGCTGGATCTTCTCCTCCTCCTCCTCCCTATGGCTGTGGGACACGGTGATACACCCTAGGGCCTAGGACTGCAGTAATACACCTCCATTATTTAGGGCTTGGTACAGCAAAGCTCTTAAGCCCATGGTTTATTCTGAGCCTGCAGATGATTTCACTGAGAGCAGAGTTTGGGTCTCTGTTCCCGTTTTTGTTGTGGTTATTTCAATGACAATCAGAGAGCCAAGATAAGACAGGGAGAACGGCAGACATGAGCTTGAGGTTTTTTAATTGCTCTCATCTCTGCAGCAAAGAAACCAGTGGAAAGATCCTGTGAAGTGATGCAAATACGAAGCAGATGCTCCAGCTGGGCTGGACTGGTTCCAGATCTGTGTCTTGATGAGAAATGTGCTCCTTGGATCTCGCTGGCATCTGGGGCGGGGGGGGATGGAAGGTTGGGGGGATGCTGGTGGTTCCACAGAGGGACAGTGTCTCTGCTGGTGACAAAAGTGGCACTGCCAGTGAGCAGCTCCTTCTGTCAGTGCCCAGCTGGGGCTGAGATGCTCATGAAGCACCCAACTTTACCCAAGGCCTGTCTGATTTGATGATTAAGCCATTACAACATATGTGGCAGAGAAGTGCAGAGGAATTTTCTGCTTTGGAGCAGAATATTGTTACTTGGTTGATTTGAAAGCCCATTTATGGCATCAGGTCAAAGGCAGTTGCTTCTGCTGCTTCCCAATTAGAAGACTTATTTATTGATGGATGACTGAGGTGAGGAAGTGAAAAATCTTGACTTATTTTTCCTCCTGGAAGAGTTGGCTTGCTATCACAGTGGTCATTTCTCTTCTCTGATCAGGTCCTTGTTTATCTTAGGAATGCGATGGCACTGCTAATCATTGTGGCTGTTTTGATGCTGTGGACATACCATCTATCAAAACTGGCCTCTGCTCCTTCAGTGACTCATTTCCCTTCTGGGATGTTCTGAGTATATGCCATGGAGCAAATTCTGTCATTCTGACACTACAGATGAGGAACTGCACTGAACTTCTCTTCTTCCTTTTCCATGTCTCCCTCTTACAGACACTTCTCATTGATTGGGCAAATCTGTGCAGCAGAAAATTTTCTGAATACCCCGTGTCAGCCCTGTGGTGGGAGTGCTGTGGAGGGAAGCATCAGGCTCGTTTTTTTTGGCATCAGTGTCCAGGAGTATCAAGGGGTTCAAGAGTTCAGGGTTTTTAAGTCCTGGTGAATCAGCACTGAGGAACACATGAGCTTTCAAACCTGTGAAAGAAAGACAGGACAAATCATTCTCTGGGACTGTTGGGGATAGGGCAAGAGGTATTTTGCCTCAAGCTGATAGAAGGAAGTTTGGCTTTGTATCGGGAGATACTTGCCCATGACTTGGGAGGGAAAAACATGTGGAGCAGTGGGACTGACTGAGGAGGAGACTGTGGAGTACCCAGTGCTGGTGGCTGTGTGAACAGGATGGATCCTCCTTTATGGGAAGGCAGAGAGGGAAGGGAATGTCATGGTGCATGTGGTGCCTGCCAGGCCAGGCTCTGCAGTGCCCATGTTTGATGATGAAGCATTGAGGGGCTCCTGAACGACAGAGGATGGAACGGGCAGTGCTGTCTCCAGGTAAATGTTGATGGATTTCGTACGCAGGGTGCTCAGAGAGACCCTGAGGTGCAACATCCAGGCTTAAAGGAATAGTTCTCATCCTAAGAAGGTTCTTGTGGATAAAACCCCCGAAATGAAAGATCCTGAGATGACTTTTGCTGCATTATCAGCACTGTGGCACTGAAACACTGCGAGTCAGACTGCAGGAACTGAGCTTCGTGCTCCCACTTCACCCTGCACAGACTCTGGGTGATTTGTGCTGATTTAACTCCCCCAAATGGCAGAAAACAAACACAGAAAGAGGGAGTGGGAGAAGGCACCACAAATACTCTCTTCATTTCTTTCATCTTTCTAAACTTGCAATTTTAAACACTGTGAGCTGTGCAGGGAGTCGAGATTGGGTGACTGGAGGCAAAACCAGGATTGCTGTGGAAGGAAGAGCAGGGACAAGTAGTGGGGCTTGGAGAGACCTTTCCCAGTAATAGACACAGTGCAAAATGCACCTCTAACTGTGCAAGTCAGGGGGGTCTCAAAAGCACCTTGGAGCAGAATCTCAGCTTTCTAGAAGAATGGAAGTTAGAAAGTTTTAATAAGAGTGCTGGGAGCAGTGTGGGGAGCAGGATTTACCTTCCTGCCCTTAGGAGGGTCATTAAGTGAGGGTGCAAGGTGTGATTCATCCTGGAGCTGGTCACCATAAATCCTTTGGAAACAGCAGAGCTGCTGGTCGGGCAGGAGGGAGGAATGTGTCTCTTTGCTGCACTCAGCCTGGGATGGTACCATCATCATCTCATCTTCTCTACAGCCAAGGTCTGATGGCAAAAAAAAAAAAAAAAATCCTTGAGTTAAAATCCTAAAGAAGCCCCTTGAGCATCTGGAGGAAGGGGCTGGGGTGCATTGAGCTCTTTGTTTATGGAAATGGTCCAGTAGCTGTTCTGTGCTCACTTTCCCCTTCCTCTTGTTCAGGTAAGATCACACTGCCCCATCTTTGCTGTACATTTTTGGCACTTGTGTGCTTGCACCCTGCCAGGCAAAGGATCGCTGTGGTTGACTAACAAGACAAAGCTGCCAGCCTCAGTGTTCAGAAAATGACCTCAGTTCTTAATCTTCTTTCCTGAAAATACCAGGTTGCTGTAGGAAATGTTACAGAGAAAATGCATCTGAGAAACTGTACCATGTTTTCAATAGATCCTGGCTTCAGATGCATGAAAAATGTAAGAATTTCTCCCCTTGCTGTATTTTAGCATGATTTCTTGGGAGGCAGTTGATACTGTGTTGGTGAGAGTCTGTTTTTTCTTAGTAACTTTTGAACCCCATTGCTCTATTTGAAGAAATTATATAGATCTTGGGGCTATTTGCATTTACAAAATATTCTAATTGGAGTAACAGTTATTAGTATTAATATCCTATAGATTCCATTACAATAGTGACTAATTTCTATGTCAATACTAACTAATTCTATTATTTAATACTGAAATTCAGAGAACTGATGCAAGAGGCCAGTGTGGAGTTGGGAAATCCTGAAGAGCCAGGCTTTGCTGGCTCTGCTGTTCTGGCTTTGCTTATTTCCATGTGAGAGAGAGCCAAGGGAACTGCAGCATGTCCAAAAGTGACTGAAAGTCAAAAGGGAAAAAGAAAAAAATCAAGGTTTTCAAGTGGATTTTTGTTTTGTGTCACCTTTTTTTTTTTTTCCAGGTGTTTTCTTCCACTTACATCCAAATGAGGCCATATCCACCTATTTCTTTGATTCTGCCAAAACTGAAAGAAAAGTAGTTTTTCATGCAATTCCACCTTGCATCTGTGACTTGCTGCATGTCCCACATGAGATTTCTGAGCAGTTGTTGATGTTGATTAAGCCACGTTTAATCAGTTTGGTTGACAACTAAACAATGAAGATTTGGCCAAATTTTCCTTTGCAATGGGCCACCCTAGGGCTATAGACAGGGGCAAATTGCAGACATGACTTTTTGTCTCACTCTTTTTGCCCTGACACCCATCAGGTGCTGGGGTGGAGGCATCTTTCCAACAGACATGCACAGACACCCAAACAGTTACCCAGGTGTAGCAGGAAGGTTGAGCAGCAGGGAACATGGATTTTCACCTTTGAAAAGGCTGTGATTCGTTGTGTTGGAGCTGCTGACCAGCTTTGGGCCCTGTGGGGGACTCAGATGGCTGTGGGGCACTGGCCCAGGTGAATGAGTGGGGGTTTTGAATAGTCATAGCTCATCCTCAGGTAGGAGAATCTTGCAAAAACTTACAAATCTTGGAAAATCTTGGAAAAATTTGCAAATGCACTGCTGCAGCCCAGCTTGTACCATATCCAGGTAATGAGAACTGATGTTACATCAACTTACAGCCTTAGCTCTGTGTCCACAATGCTTCACTTATCTGCTTCTCCTTCCTGTGATCCTTGCCTAAGAGGGACTTGTGACCGTGATGATAATTATATCTCTCTATATATGTCTTCATATTCTGCTCCTTGAAGTGTCTGAAAGCTTCCTCTTTGATGTGATTCTGCTCCCCAGAATACATTATACTTTCCCAAAACAAGTACTGTGCTTGTTATAATTACTGCAGAAGTGCTGAGCATTTTCAAGTGCTTTTCATCATCCCCAAATGTGGAAATAGATGACTTGGCGGTTTCTTTTTACTGCCAGCTGCTAAAGAGGCCAGTTCTGGATTAGGAGAACACAGTGAATCCTTTGCAGAGGAATGTCTGTGGTGGTTGCACAGCACTGGTTTTGTGTAAGGACTGTGACTGTGTAGGGCTGGAGGTTGGGGTTTATCTTCTGCCTTGTATTAGACTGGAATTTTAATCTTTGACTTGGTTTCCAAATGCAGTTTTCAAGGGCAGGGACTGGCACAGGGCCTCAAGTGTCTGGTGGAAGAAATGGTCCTTTGTGCTGTCACTAATAGAATTACAGAATCACAGGATGGTTTGGGCTGGAAGGGATCTTAAAGGCCATCCAGTCCAACCCCCTGCCATGGGCAGGGACACCTTCCACTAGCCCAGGTTGCTCCAAGCCCCATCCAGCCTGGCCTTGAAAATTCCAGGGATGAGGCACGTACAGCTTCTGTGGGCAACCTGTGCCAGGCCCTCACTGCCCTCATTGTACAAAAAATTTCTTCCTAATATCTAGTGTGAATCAACCCACTTTTGGTGTAAAACTTTACTCATTGTTTGGTAGACCAAGCAAACCCCACGGTGAGGTGGGACCTGTGTGCTTTGTGCTGTGCTAATAAAAGGCAGACTTTGTTGGACTGATGCTCTCTTAGTACTCCGAGTCTGTGTTAATGTTCCAAGAGTAACACTTGTTGTCGTCTTCACTGTGGAGGAATTCCCACATTGTTACAGCAGATATTTGCTTATTAGTAATGTTCAGACCAGTAGGAACTAGTATTAGTAATGGTCATGGAATCACTGAGGTTGGAAAATCCCTCCCAGATCAGAGTCCAATCATTCTCCCAGCACTGCCATCACTGCCCCATGTCCCCAAGTGCCACATCCACAGGGCTTTAAATCCCTCCAGGGATGGGGACTCCACCACTGACTGCCCTGGGCAGCTGTGCCACTGCCCTTTCAGTGAAGAAATTTTCCCTAATATCCAGTTTAACCCTCTCCTGATGAAATTTGAGGTCATGTCCTCTTGTCTGGTCCCTTGTTCCCTGGGAGCAGAGCCTGAACCCCCCCTGGCTGTCCCCTCCTGTCAGGGAGTTGTGCAGAGCCACAAGGTCCTCCCTGAGCCTCCTTTTCTCCAGGCTGAGCCCCTCCAGCTCCCTCAGCTGCTCCTCGAGATCTGTCCTGGAGATTTTAAACTGGAGTGGACATCACCTACAGTGACTGATGTCACCCAGACCATGCAGTTCTGCCTAGGGGGGCTCCCCTACCAAATACTGTAAACAGACCTTTTTTCTTGATTTTTTACAAAAAGCTTGGTTTTCAGATTTGTACTCAAATTAGCTAGTGACTGTCTACAGATAAATTTCAGAATCTCCAGAATGTTGCTTCTCTCCTCAATTTCTAACAAAAGCATTGAGAGCTACTTGCAAAAAAATCAATGTTTCAAATTAAATCCCCAATGAAAATTCTCTAGAGAATTCAGCTCCCCAGACAACTTATTTCAATATGTTGTCCTTAGAAGGAAAGCATACAACCTATTATTTTAGGGAATGGGACATAGGCTTCATTGAGCTGCACAAACATATTGTGAACACAATAAAGCCAGATAATTCTTTGCATGCAATTTAAAAAAATAAAATGTTACTAAGCCTTCAATAAACTAATCACTAAGGAAGACTCCTACTCTGAACTGCAGAAACTTCTCCAGCTGAATTTGGTCTTTGCAGTTGAGCCACTTTACCTGAAGACATTTGTAGTTTGCTGGAGAAACTTCTCCTGGATTAATACTACTTTTTAAAAATAACCCTGGCCCTTCGTAGCTGGAAGAGCTCAAGTGTCAGATTTAATGATGATATATCAATTTGGCTAATGAAAGCTAGTAGCTCTCCCTAAAAGCAAGCTTTGCTTGCAGTTTGCAGCTTCTTACAAAATGGGTTTATCTCCGGTGAGGAATGTTGGGGAATGAATTTGATATTGTTGGCTGCTTTGGGATTCTCCAGGGGACAGGAAATCCTGCTTCACTTGCCAGCTTCAGCTTACCTCCTGAGAATAATGGATGTTTTTACTACAGGATCAGTGATGTGGCATCAGTTGTGTCAGTCTCTTTCCCTTCTCTTGTTTCACTGCTGCTGGATAAGAAGGTGGAGGTCAATTCTGACACATTCCTGCAGGGATTACAGGTGGTGGAAGCTACCTGGTGTTGATTGATTTTGTTGTTCATTTCTGACGAGTTCAAAAGAAGTTCATTTTGTTGTTAATAAGTACTGGTTTGGCCTTTAACCCTTCCATCTTGTTCTTTAAATTGCTGTCTGTTCATTTACAGATTTCAGAGGCAAGTTCCTATAATCCTCCTTTTGAGCTCATTTTCTCAGGATACGAGGCAGTTAATGAGGGTTGCTCTCTTTTTGTGTGTGTGATGTTCATCTCATCCTCTTCTGAATTTTGAACCTCATGGACCATCCATAAGGTTAAAGAGATCCAAACTCTTGCAATCTCATTTGAATTAAAATTGAAAGATACTGTCTTTTTGCTAGTTCTGGACATGCAACAAGCAGGGTAAGGAAAGAATTTCTCATAAACTCTGGGAAAGTCTGTAGTATGAGCTTACTAGACATCAGAAGAAGAAGAGGAAGAAGCAGATGGTCCTTACCCACTGCTGAAATTCTTCAGTCTGTTTGCATCATCTTAAGTATCAAAGCTAAGTCATTGCAGGGGACAACACTGAGGAAAATAGGATTTCTAACGGAATTGTCTCCAGGTTTCCCAAATTGTTTGTTTTATTCTGTCACAGTTATTTCCCTGTCAGTCTTGTGCTTAGGCTTGTTGTGGGTTGTATGCATGTGTACTGAGGGAATATGGAAAGCAGATGGGTCATATCCCACTTTCCTCCCCCCCTCTGTAAACCCATAAAATGCATATGTAGGCCAAACATTCTTTTAGTTTTTTCTTTACCTCTTCAGCTGTGTTTCATACTTTCAAGGTTGCATGTGGTCAGCTGGATCATGTAGCTTTGCAAGAGCTGTTTGTGAGCTGGAGAACAGCTCAGCCTGGGGCTGCTGAGGGTTGGACCTCAGGAGCTTTGTATTGCAGAGCCACTGGGATGGCTGAGGGTCCAGGCAGGAGAGGCACTCAAAATAGGTCTTCTCCCAGCTGGGAAGCAAGAGGTGGAACTTCAGTCATGACTGGATAGTAGACACTATCCCTATTGTGTGAACATCACTGAACGCCTCAGAAATGGGTTTTGGTGACTCAGAGGACATGGCAGCACCGCAGTTCTCAGATGTTCCCAGCAGGTACTTTGGTTTATATACAATTTATTTTCTTTCCAGGCAGGGAGCTTGCTGTCCTGTCAGCTGCAGCAGGGAACAGCTCTGTGGTGGGAGTTCTGCTCTGGACTCCCCACACAGGGTCTGGAGGCTCCAAATGCTCCTCTTCTGCATGGAATACAAACTAGTTTCTTGAGCCTTTAGGTGTGATTGCTACCTGTGGTTCACAAAACTTGTCCCACCTGACCAAAGTAGGATTAGAGTGTGGGGAATCTAATTTGGAAGGAAAGTGCAGTGTGGGTGACCATGGTAAATCCAAAGCCCTGGAGCTTGCTGTCTGTCAGTGTTTCTGAGAAGGTGAGCACACAGATGTGATATAAAGAGTGGGTTCAGCACATGTGCTTAGATTTATCTGTATTTAAATATTGTCTGCTGTCCTGTGCTCTGCTGAGGCTGGGGCTGCCATGGTCTGAACTGCTTTGCCCGTCACTTCAGCAGTGCAGGCTCTGTTGCCTCCTTGCTGTGGGAGTGTGCTCCAATTTCATGCCCAGTGTATGAGCTGTGGCAGTTCTAAAAGAGTAATGCAGCTCCCCTGATGCTAAACATTTGTGGGTTGTACAGAGATATTGGATAAAGTGAAAACAACGTGTATTTAGAGTGGTTTGACCTTATACTACCTTCCTTCTAGGAAGTCCAGCTGCAAATGCTCAAATGCTCCCTACTGGTGCTTGCCAGCCAAGGATTTTTTGAGTGTAGCAGTGAGCAGCTACTTAGTCCTGACTCCCCAAATAAAACTAGTAGGGACCAGTAAAAAGCACCTCTGAAAATTCATGTAGACTTTACTGGAACTGTTGTAAGGTATTTGAACCTTGATAGTGTGCCCCAGCCAAACCATCTTTAGCTATTCTCATCAGAGCCCTCAGAGTGGGACCAGGCTGGAATTACCCTCACCAGCTTCACCTGGCCTTTCCACCTTCAGCTCCAGCACATCAGCCCCAAGAGGGTTTTTAAGCTCCAGTCTGAAAGTTTGAGAGGGGAAAGAAGGGACAGGTTTGTATTTTTTTTTGTTGTCTTGTTGTCTGTATTTCCTGGACTAACTTGTCTGCTGATCACTGGCTGGGTTTTGTTGGTGTCATCATCTTGAATGCTGCTTGCCTGGATCAGGAGCCCCACCTGTTAGAGCCCTCAAGAATTCATCAAGGACTGGAAGGTAAACTGTGCTAAATTGGAAAAGAATTGAGAAAGAAGAAGCCAAATAAATACCAAGACAGCAAGGAATAGATAAAAAGGACTGTGCTGCACTAGATTAAAACCAATCATATTATCAGAAAAGTGTGTGTGGAGCTCATGGACAGAATAGAGAAACTCATCAAGCAATGTGAGATCTCATGCACAGCATTTGCAAAATGTACAAGTACTGTATTATGTGAAAGTTGTAAATGTATAAGTAGAGTATCATGTAAAGGTTGTAGGATGTATAAGTAGAGTAACATGTATAAGTAGGTAAAATGCATAAGTACTGTGTTATGTAGAAGTATGAGTAAGTAAGCAAGTGTATAAGTAAGGTATGATGTCCAAGTTGTGAGATGTGTGAGTGGAGTGTATTTTAAACAATAAGAAGCTTCTGCAAAATCATATTGATTCGTAGATCAGAAGGCATGAGTTCCCACATGGATCCTAGAAACACCCTGGTTATGTGGGCTAAAAGAACACGAGACTACAAAGGTGGAGGGTGTAACTGCAGCCCTCCAGCATCTTCCTGCTCCTGGGACGTGGTTGTGCTGCTCTGAGCCAGCTCCTACAAGGTGTCTTTACTGATCACAGGCTGTTCAGCAGGGCAGAGCCTCAGCTTAATCAAATAATCTTTGTTACATCTAGTATGATTGTCTATATCTGACTATTTATAGCCTGACACCATGTGTGCCAGACACGTGTCCCAGATTGTGTCTGAGAGTGTATTTGATAGTAGATTTACAATTGCTGGAAAGAAGGGTGGTGATGGGCACGGAATTTTGATGGCTCTCCCTCTGCTGTGCTGTGGTTCAGATCCCTGTTCCTTAAGGATGCTGTGGAAATGCAGAGGTGCTGCAGCAGCAGCAACAGCTGTGTCTGGAGGCTCCATGCATTTACTTCCAGGGTGACCCTGGCTGTGTTTGTACCCTTGACTGGAAGTGAGGAATGGTCTAGTGGTCATTTCAAGAGATTTTTGGGGAGGGTTTTAGTAGAGAAAGTTTGAATGTGGCTGGTAGATAAGGCTGTATAGGATATGGGGATACCAGGTGGATGTGGATACTGCAGTCACACAGACATTACTGGCTTTTTTGCAGTTCTCTGTCACTTGCAATCATGATATCAGGGCTGTGTGTCCTCAGTTTGGCAACACAAAACCAAAGCTGTACTAAAGTAGAAGGTCCTGAATGAGATCCTGCTTTTGTGTGAAAGTCCACTCTGCAGAGTGGATTTTCCATTGGGATGGCTTTCAATGCAGAGGATTGTAAACACTGTAAAAAATCTCTGAAGTTTATTTCTGCCCTTCAGCTGTGAGGCTTGGAGTGATGCCTTGTGACCCTCCTGCCTGCAGGCTCTGGGGCTTTTTGCTTAATGCAAACCTGCCAGAAATATTGGCAGTTCATAAATTGTCATCTTTAACTGCCATCTTGATCAGGACAGCTCATCTTCACAACAGATGTGGACAACTGGTGAGACTGCGGGCAAGTGCTCATTGCATCTGAATTGAGAGAGGGAAGATCTATGGAGAAGGAATAAATGATAAACAGATAGATTAATTGTTACCCCACTGCTTTCTGTTCTCAGTCTCAGGTGGAAAACTTCAGCTCATGTATGACCACTTGAGCTTATTCAGCTTGAAATGACAGGGAAAGAGCTTTACAAGGGGAATCATAGAACCACAGAATATCCTGAGTTGGAAGGGACTCAATAATCCCACAGGGATTATTGAATCCAACTCCTGGCCCTGCACAGCCACCTCAGCAATGCCACCCTGTGCCACAGCATGTTGTCCAAACACGCCTTGGGGTTGTGACAATTCCCTGGGGAGCCTGGTCAGTGCCCAACCCTCCAGATCTCTCTTTCCTGGAGAGATGGAACTGTGGCAGAAGTGGAAGCAGTGTTTCTGCACTTGTGTAGAAAAGGGATAAATCTGTAGAAGAACAAGGCATCATCTGTTCTCTTGCTCAGAGAACAGCTTGTTTTTACAGAGATCTGTCCCTTCACATGGGAGAGCTTTGTCAACAACAAACAAACAAAAAAAAAAAGGGGAAGAAAAGTTAAAACTTCGTGCATAACCTACAATTCCCAATGGTCCCAAATAAAATGAGATGTAAGCACCTCTCTGACTTTAAATAGCACATGGGTGATCAGTCCTCAGAGTCTGGTGGTAGCATCAGAAAAACTGATTGGATTCAGGGAATTAAACAAAAAAACCAAATCTGTGCTGCTTTCATCTGCACTGGAGTGGCTGAGGAAGAAATCAATACTTGTTAGCTAAATAGGGACAATATTGTCAGTGCTGGAAGTTATTTTCCATTCTCTGTACTCTATTTAGGGCTTGAGAATGATCTCAAGTCCATCCAGCTGAGCCTTTGCAGAGAAGACAAGGGGTGACTTGGGGGTTGAGGCTGAAAATGGGTCTGAGGTTTGGTTTCAGTTCTCTGCTCCACAAGCTCCTCATGTGACCTTGGGAATATTCTTAAGCTTTCTGCAAGTGTCAGGCAACATTCCTCCTCCCTCCTTTAGATGGGGAGTGATTGTGGGCTGGCAGCTCTGTTGATGACCAAGTTCAGCTAAGTCTGTCTCCTCTGCTTCCTGGTGGGCTTGGATCTTTCTCGGTTCTGTTTGGAGGATGCTGTCTCATCCTTCAGTGACTGAAGCTGCACTATGAGCTTGCCACTGCTTATTCCCACTGGTTAAGCTGGAAAAAACCCTTTTGTGGCTCTGTCTGCTCATGGCCAAGGTGTTCCTGCTTGTCCCTCTCTGTAGCTTTTCCATATAAACTGGACTCTGCTGGCAGCCACAAAAGGTCTCTGCTGTTTCTCTGCACCAGCTGTAGTCTGTGCCACCTTAACTGGCTGAACTTTTCGGTGATTTATGATTAACAGAGACACTTCCAAGGGCTTGTGGCTTTCCTTCCCAGGTCCTGCCTGTGCTGACAGTGACCTTATCTACATTTAACTTTGCCTTCTGGATTCTTGAAGACAAGCATAGATTTAAGCAGTCCAAAAAGACAGATTAAGCCATCGTTTTAGCTAATCTTCATGCAGAGGAGACTGCCTGCTCTTCCTATCTGGGGTTTGAGAAATTCTATTATGTTGCAGCATATCTCCAAGGAAGGATTTGAGTGATGATGTTAGCAGCCTATCTTACACTAATTTTTACACTTAATAGCACATGATAAGCCTGTTGTCTGCAGAGTAGCATTTTCTTCTTGAAAAATGACTCCTGTCATTTGTTGTGCTGCAGCATGAAAAAAACATTTTGCATTTTTCTCTCTGAGGAGTTTTAACTATCCAGTGTCTGCTGCTTGGTGATTGTTTCCACTTTGAACCCAACATACACCTGAGCCAGAGCTGTTGCTAAGAGGTTTACAGGAACTTTATGGTCACAGAATTCTCCATGGACTTCTTGCAGTGCACCTGATAAAGCTGTGAGGTCTCTGATCACCTGTCAGTTTTTTTAGGACATTCCTCTGGGTCTTCAATTTGTCCCTTCTTACCAAGCTTCCTGCCAAAATAATTCCCATCAAAGACACTGGGCCCCTTAGTTGAAAGCCTCTTGAGGTCTTAGAGCTCTTAAAAGCCTTCAAACTGTGGCATTTCTGTACCTGCAGAATAATCTCATGCATTTCCCAAAAGACAGTCACAGATAATCTCCTCTGAGGCCTCATTAGAGAATGCGAAGATTTTCCTCTGTGGATTTATGTCTTGGCCCTCCATCCTGGTAGCAAGGGGGTAGGTCCCTGTTCAATGTCATTCATCTTTCTGTCCTGTCCTTCTCTTGGAGTCAATGAATCACAGAATTGTTTAGGTTGGAAAAGACTTCTAAAATAGGAGTCCAGCCGATCCCCAGCACTGCCAAGGCCACCCCTGACCCATGTCCCCAGGTGCCACATCCATGTGGCTTTTGAGCACTTCCAGGCATGGTGGCTCTGCCACTTCTCTGAGCAGCCTCTTCCAGTGCCTGACCATCCTTCTGGCCTTTTTTCTCCTTTCCAGTTTCCCTCTTTTATTCTGTATTCTTCTTCCATGCCAATTTCCACTGTTTTTCACCTGCCTTTTAGTGACTTTTTATGATATCTCTGCTTTTTCTTCCTTTTAACCTCTGGTATCTTCTCCCTTCCTCACCAAGTACTATGAGTCCTTTTGGCTGGCTTTTGCAGTCACTCCCTGGCTACATCTACAATTATTGAGGTGGGCTTTATAAAGCTGTCCTTTCCTCAAAGCCATTCCTGGGTCTGAAGTCTGCCATGTGGTACACTTAAGACTTTTAAAAATCACTGCAAGAAAGCTTAGGACCATCTGCTCTGTTTTTACAGACTGTAGGCAGACTGCTGTGTTGGCCAAAATGATGTGGTCATTAAATCACTGGGATGTTTCTCATTGTCAGGTTGAAGTTCTACCACTCCAGCTTAAAACCGAAGTCCTTTCAATTCTGCATGTGCAGGCAAGCCATCACATGCCATTAAATGGATTGATTAAATGTTCTGCTAAAGTGGGCTCAGTGAAGCAAAGGCTACCCAAACTGGATCACCTTCTCTGCTGGAACATCTTTTTCATGCCTGAGACTTCTGTTAAGAAATCAGAGAGCCTCTGGAGGAGACAAGGGTTTGGAGTGACTTAATTGTGGCCTTCCAGTACCTGAAGGCAGCTGACAAGAAAGATGGAGAGAGACTTTTTACAAGGGCCTGGAGTAATAGCACAAGGGGTAATGTTTCAAACTGACAGAGAGTAGTTTTAGATTAGATATTAGGATGAAGTTCTTCCCTTTGAGGCTGTGGCACAGGTTGCCGAGAGAAGCTGGGGCTGCCCCATCCCTGGCAGTGTTCCAGGCCAGCTTGGATAAGGTGTGGAGCAACCTGGGATAGTGGAAGGTGTCCATGCCCATGGCAGAAGGTTGGAACTGGATGATCTTTGGGGTCTCTTTCAACCCAAACCATTCTGTGATATGATACTTCAGCTCAGTTTGAGCATTCAAAACCGTCTGAATTTTTCCAAATTTGAGCCCTTTCATGAATGTTCCATTTGCCTTCCAGCATGCACATATTTAGTAGTGGCTAAACCAAAGTGGCATCAGGCACCTGGTGGAGCCTGTGCATCAAGTTTATGCTCTGCCCTTGAAAGTTTGTGATTCCTGCTGACACCAAAGAGCCCTATTTGTAGGCGAGGCAAGAACTGGGCAGCTGTTTCCACATTGGCCAGACAGCCTGGCAGCCAGAGGGATTGCTGTGCCTGGGTGTCATGAGGGCTGACAGCTTCCCCGGCAGCTCGAGCTGCTACAGAGCTCCTCTTTAATTGTTTTTACAGAAATTGCACTCTTGAATTGAAACCTCTCTTCAGGAGATGGTGGCTGCAGGCACTGCTGCTCCTGGGAATGTGTTTCGCTCTCCTGAGCCAAAGTGGCCACTTACACCAGTGTCCTGGAGCACTCCATTAACCTGGTGATTGAAAACCTGGCCAGAAAAATGTTTTGTAGTCACAGCCCAAGCCTGCACTTCTTTTAGCCTTGTCTTGAAGCTTTGGCTGGTATCTTAACACTCCAACAGAACCAGTTTCTAGGAAGTGTGTTATTGCCTTCCTCATTTTTCGCTGCTTTCAGTAAAACAGATGGATTTCAATGTCTCTGTGGTAAAGCATTTGCTCTAGATTCCTCGTTCCCACAGACACTTTCACAGGTTCTTTTTCTCAGAGGAAGTAGATGAGTAATCAGAAGACCTTAAACAACTGTCAGAGGCCCTGCAAAAGCCCCTTGGTCCTTGCCTCCTCCTCAGAGCAGTGTTCAGGGGTCTCAGAGGCACACAGCTGATGAGGCCACCCAGCTAGGGCACATATCCAGCTGTTTTCCAGCTGAATAAGCTGAGATGGGCTTTATGTGCTGCTCTTTTATTGAAGATGGGCACATTCATCTGTTGTTTAAGGGCAGATTTTCAAACAGACTTGACTGCCGTGTTGGCATCTGAGTGAAAGGTGTGTGTTTGAAGGGCTTTGGAGAAGTTTCTGCTCTGATATTTATGGCTGTATCCACACATCCAGGCAACTTGGGCTGCTTTGGTGTGATAGTTTTTCTTACTGACCAAATAGATCTTCTGGTCTTTTAGCAATTTAGGTGGAACTTGGCCCATATTTGGTTTTACTGGTGCTGTTCAGTGAAGGGTTAGAAACACCCAGGTGCTTCTTTGCTGTGGCAGCTGAGGAGTTTCTGGTGTGGGTTTTCCTGCAATTCTTGTCACAACTGGAATGGAGAAGCTGGTCAGGGAAGTCCTTGCTTTGCCAGGTAAGTCACAGCTCTGGGCATCATCAGCTGCCCACAGCTCCCAAGACTATTCCCTTGTTCCTTGCTGGAGCACTGGGAGTCACTGGAATCTCCTGTTATTTACTAATGCTCAGGGAGGTCAGCAGCTTGCCTTCTGCTTCCACAGTTTGCTTGTGCCATGTGCAGGAAATTAGATTCCAGGCTGTGTTTTCAGGTGGATTTGTCCAAGTGTGTTCTGTTTCTCCCTTTCCAGACTGAACTATTCTTTCTTTCTGAAAATTGAGTTTTGCACACTATTACAGGCTGTTTGGTTAAAAGCTGGAAGAGATGAAACATACTGGGCTGCTTGGGTAGGACCTACAGGGACTGGATCTCTCTGTTGGGCTGGTGGGTGCTCCATGAAGAACCCCATCAGGTGACATGAATTAGAGCAGACATTAAACTGCTGTTAATTACTCTGGCTTAGGTCAGGCTGAGATCAACTATGATTAGAGAATTGTGGAGCTGAGAACAGCTCTCTGATTTATGTTAAGAAGATTCTTCTGAAATCAAAATCTGAATTTATATTTTTAACGGATTTCTGAGAAAGAACCGTCTGTGTGAGGGCTCATTTCCTAACAGTTTGTATTAAATCTGTTGTTGATGTTCTGGAGCTTTAAATATGTTTACAGCCTCTATAAGTGAAAAAAAGAAAGAATAGTCTCTGGGTACTTTACAGATATGCTGAATATCAGCTACAATATGACAGCAATAAGCACATCAAACTGTGAGCTGCTGGCATCATTGATATGCTGTGTGTGCAGAGGCTTTGTACATCACTAGGCTTTGTGCCTGACAACTGCAAGGATGTTAATTATTATGCTATAATTCATCAGCTGAAGGATCTTGCAGCACTGCTATTAAGCCAAATTCCGAGGCCTTTGCTAGGTCATTAAGCAAAAAACTAAGTAAGGACTAATTTACTCTGTTATTAATCAAAGAATTAAATATATTCTGAAGTCCTGCTTTAAAAAGGAAGGAACGGCTTAGGTGAAAAGTGAAGAAATTAAGTAAAAATATTTGAACAGAAAAAGAAATAGTTCTTCACAGTATAAATGATATTGGAAAACAATTCTTTCTGCAGAGTCCTGTGAGTCCAGGTCAGTTCCTGATTAGAGGAGCTACTGGGCTTACAAGAAACAATCAGAATGGGCTGGAATTTTACCCAGTGAAGTAGATCACAACTTGTGATCTCTCCCCTTTCTCCTGTCTTGTGGCTCTGCTGTGGTTTGTGACTGAGGACCCTCTTTACTGCCCCAGTATAGTCAAGGTATCAGTTGTTCAGATTTCCCCATCCTTACCTTGGGCTCAGAAAGCTTCTTGATCTTCTTGGCTTTGATTTCAAGGCCCTCAAGTTCACAGCCTACCTTGAGTGAGACCCCGATCCCCAAATAAGCTGTGCAAGGAGTGGCCTTGGCCATCTGGGTATTATTTGGTCCCAGGTATAGGAGTGACCTTGCTATCAGCCATCACTGAGTCACTTCTTCTCAAATCCCTGGATTTGTGTTATCCTAGAGTCCCTCTGCTCTCCCTGGCTCTCAGGATAGTTTTTTTCTTCCTTGGCATGCGTACTGAGCAGGGACAGGCTGCTTTTCAGGATTTTCCAGGCCAGTCTTGTGGCAGCACCTTTGGCAGGTGCCAGATCCTTCCCACTGGGAGCACTGGTCAGCTCCCAGTTTAGCTCCCCAGAGCTCACACTCAGCTCCTGAACCAAACCCAGCACTGACTTCTGCTTGGCCCATCCCTGCTGCTGGGGCTGTTTCCAGTTGCCTGGGCCATCTCTAGGTTTGAGGGCCTTTTGGAAGTGCCAGCTCAGTGACTTCCCACAGGGACAGGAGATCAAATCTGGGATCCTATCAGCTAAACAGCCTGTGGGGCTTCCAGTTTTGTTTTTTGGGGTTTTTTTTGTTGTTTTTTTTTTTTTTCTTGCTTTTGCATCGGTATCTGACAGGCTCAAATCCCAGGGTGCTGAAGAATTACAGCAAATATTTATTCTCCTTTCTGTTGTGGTAGCAGCTGGGAGGCCGTCTCTGAAATGTGTGTTGTGCTGGAGCACCGTTCCTGTGCTTGAATTTTAGACACAGCTCCTGCCCCAAGAGCATTTGATTCCAGTGGACAAGGAAGTTGCAGGGAAGTGAATATATTTAGGACAAAGTCATGAGGGCAGCGGCAGACACTTATCAAAACCCTCCCGAGCTCCCTTTGGCTGCAGCCTGTGGCTTGTGCTGTGAGCAGGCTGCCAGCTCCTTGGACTGGGCTGACAGGGATGTGTTTTGTAGGCAAACCACGTCTGCCACCACCCCACCAAACGAAGGGAAAGTTGGAGAAGGGAAAGTTGGAGAAGGCTTTTGTTGCTTTCTTATTTTTTCTTCACATTACATAAGTATGTAAGCTGCTAGGATCATTAGAACGAACTTCTCCCCATATTTCAAAACCAATCTCTTGTTTTGACATTCGCAATCTGGCTCTTCCCTGGTGTTTTCATGGTGCTCGTGTGGAAACGAGCAGCCTGCATTCCCTCCTTCTCCTTACGTGACTGGAAAAGAGAAGTTCAGGCATCTATTAAATTCCCATTGAGAGACAAGCGCTGAAGTGTGAGCTGGCTAAGATTTCGTGCATCTTTCCTAATATTTATAGTTCAGCAATTTAAAGCGTATAATCAAGTTTGTTGGGTGAGAAACACATTCCAGCCCATTCCTGTTGCCATGGGACAGCCAAGGAGGGAAGCACTGGTGGGTAAGCAGAGAAGTGCAGAGGAGATGGAGCAGGGGACTGACGGTAGCTGGCTGGTACCAGAGGCAGTTTCTCTTCTCCTGAAGTGTCTATTTCTGGCTCATGCATATTATGGCACAGATATTTCCCAGAAGATAATGTGGCTTTTATTTGAAGGCAGCTCTTTCTGCTGACTCCAGGTGGAAAGGCAGGGTATTTGGGTTATGGCCTACATGTGCGAATCACCTTCAGTGTGATAAGGGGAAAGGGGCTCAGTCCACGGAGTCACAGAATATCCTGGGCTGGAAGGGACCCACAAGAGGATCATCAAATCCAACTCCTGGCCCAGCACAGACACCCCAACAATCCCACCCTGTGCATCCCTGAGAGCATTGTCCAAACCCTCCTGGAGCTCTGGCAGCCTTGGTGCTGTGACCGTTCCCTGGGGAGCCTGTTCAGTGCCCCAGCACCCTCTGGGGGAAGAACCTTTTCCCTGGGCTTTGTGCAAGGCTGAATCCTGTGATCAGGGAATGGTTTTAAACTGTAAGAGGAAAGGTTTAGATTAGATGTTAGGGAGAAATTCCTGGCTGTGAGGGTGGTAAGGCACTGGCACAGGTTGCTCACAGAAGCTGTGGCTGCCCCACCCCTGGCAGTGTTCCAGGCCAGGCTGGATGGAGCTTGGAGCAACCTGGGACAGTGGAAGGTGTCCCTGCCCTTGGCAGCAGGGCTGGAACTGGATGGGCTTTAAAGTCCCTTCCAACAAAGCCATTCCATGATTTTATGATTGTATGATTTGGAGGTCACCTTGTCTTTTGCTCTCTGAAGAACACAGTCACTGGGTCTCAGCTAAATGGAGGTTTGGGGTTTGCTGCCAACAACTCTGACCTCCCTGTGTTAATTCACTGCTGTTTAATTACAGTGGAGCTGTTCTGCCTCAGCTTTATGAAGTTGTGTGCAGGCTGGTCGAATGCCATCATCTCTAGGGCTGGACTGTACAAAGCTGGCCCATCAAATAGGTGCTTTTTGCAAAACCCAGAGCTGTCCCAGGGCTGCTAATGATCCTTTTTATCCTTTGGCAGCACACCAAGGCTGGGACCTGCTGCCTGCCCGTGCTGAGGGCAGGGAGGTTTGTCCTGCAGGAGCTGCTGCCAGGCTCTCAGCTGTCAGAGGGTGTTGTGATGTGCTCTCCGGGTACCTCGTCTGCCACGCTGTGGCTGTTGTGTGACAGCAGAGATGCACCAGGCAGCCAGAGCCAGGGGCAGAGCCTGCACAGGGGTTCTGCTCAGCAGTGTCAGAGTTGTCACTATTTTCTCCTCAGAGTTGCAGTCAGAGAGCAGAACAAGCTTTAACCTCTGTACAGACAAGAGGCACGCTATGTCAGCCCTGAAGTTTGTCTTCAGCTGGCTTCAGATTTGTCAGGGAAAAACATTTGGAAGCTCATCGTGGGGTGCCAAATAGGTTAGTATTTTGTCCATCATGAACAGATAGGCTGCAAGAAGCTGGGGGATACACAGGGAGGAGTGTAGGACTGTGGAGCAGAAAGGTCATGTTCTGCCAATGTGAGCAGCACAGGGGGGAAAAAAATTGTAGTAGAGAACATGGTTAACCTTGGTCAGCAATGATGTGCCTAGAGCTGAAATCCATCACTGTTACAGCTCTGCAAGAGGGGAGAGAGAGATAGAGGGGATGTAACAACTGTATGAGTAAGAAAATCCAGTTGCAGCAGCAAGGCTCAGTGCCCTGGCATGGTGCAGGTGTATTTTTGTTCTTTCTAGCTCATTTTATTCCCACTGCCTCAGTGTGCCTGCCTTTGTAAGGGCTCTGCTGACCTCTCCCTGTGACCCACTGGCTGTCTCTGCTCTTCCTTGCCTGCTTGAGACAACTTCTCACAAAGTCCCCTCACACTATCACCTCCACTGCTCTTTGCATGAGGGAGGCATCCTCTGAGCAGCCATGTCCTTTCTGCTCATTTCTCAGATCCCTGCTTAAAAAGCTCATCTCCTGTTGAGCCTCCAAACCTCTGCAGCGGGTCTTAATACCCAAACTCTTGAGGTTGTTTCTCAGGGCTGAGCTGATGCTCTTGCTTTGTGTCTCTGTTCTTACTGTCTGTGGGAACAGAAGTGCTAAGCTGGGTGACTTACAGAGCAAGCATCTATTTTTTTAAAAAATAAGTGAGTTTTCCTGAATGTTTTCACTCTCTATTTTCACTCTATTTCATCAGAGGTCACCTGAAATGCCTGCTTTTCATCAGGCACCCTGGGGAAGCCTTGCTATGAAATATTCCTCCTTCTTTGATGCAAAACACTTCAAACCAGAAAGTGTTTCCAGTTGTTTTTTTTTGACCATGGCTATCACAGTGGGGTGCTGGCTTGTCAGGTGTGTGATACGTGATCTGTCTAAGCCAGCCTTGCTTAGGACTCTAAAGTTCATCTGGAGCAGGACAAAAGTCCTGTCCTGGGATGCTCTTGAACTGTGC